>NW_024884253.1:67410000-68010000 GCF_019232065.1 Centrocercus urophasianus
CTCAGGAAGCAAGCTTTGAGCCAAAAAAACAGAGAAGGATTCTCACATGATGTCAGTGGGGATATTTCTTGTGCCTCTCATGATTTCATATCAGTTTCAATGTTTAATGGTGACACAGACTGGGACTCTGATACTTAAATGTTCAAATATAATAAAGTCCAATACAAAGTGAGCAAATTGAGCATTTTTGACTATCTATAAGCTATTTTCTGTGTAAAATTATGATGTCCTTTCCATATAAATAATGCTTTAGTACTGTCATCTTAGCTGGTATTTTAGTATTCAGCTATTTTAGTATTTTCAGGATCAGTTTTAATTACTTCCAAAATATCCTGGTAACACCTTCTCTGCCAATTAATGTCTTCTGAAGAAGGCAAAAAGCAAATAATAAAAAGAGACTTAGCAGTCTAATTTAAGATTGAATATTATATTTTTTATAACTGAAATCTTCAAGCCTCTTTGCAGTTATTTTTTGAAACATTTGGACAAAATCCTATTCACATTTACATTTGTACAACATTGAACTGAATAGGACAACAGAAAGATAAGAATGACAGGTCCTATCCCTAATTGCACGCTGTCAGGGAGAAATTCAGACACTATCTTGTTCAGAGTCTGTGACAACTGCAGGACAATGAAAATATACATTTGTGCTCTAGTATTGGGTACTACAAGGGTTAACACAAGCTAAAGTATCATAGAAGGTCTCTTCTGCCAGGTAAGCCAGATACCTAAGCTGAATTCCATTAAGTGGCAAATATCACGTAGCCTCGGTAGCATTTTCTCAGTGTTTTTACATCCCTATCCTATCTCTTCTTCACCAGTTTCAGCAAGTGATCCTTAAGACAAATATTGAAAAGGAAACTCAATCTATTTTAGATAAGTGCAGCATGGAAAGTATAAAAAGGAAACAGAGCAACTTAAAGGAAAAGTTTGTAAATCCAACATGCCTGAATAATTCTACTTGTTCAAACCACCTTTTCTCTGTCCTCATGTTTAGAGCCAGCCCACAGTGGAAATCAAAGAACTCTCAGAGCTGACAGGTTTTCTTTTACTGTTGCCCGTATGCGGAAGATGGATTTGAATTAAACACATCATAGAAACAGTCTAACATCCTCCCATGGCTGAGGTAAAGATGGCTTTTTTTTTTTTTAACAAAGGCAGAGAACTGTGGAAACTGTTACTGTGAAAATATGCCTTGTGATAATGTTTATCTGGATCTCCATCTTCCTTGCATTTTTTATCATCTTGCTTTAATTCCTTGCACATTTATTCTTTCAGCACTTGAAACTGCTTTTACTTTCTCTGTGTCAGCACTGCTGTCTTTGTAATGGTCATTTCAAGCATTGAACATATTTTTATATACAATAAAGACTAAGGATTTTAGGAGTGCATTTTGCTTTCCAATCCTTCCTCAGAGAACAGCAATTTTTATTCCGATCTCTAGTCTTCTGGTACTTACAGTGAATGAATATTAAATATTTAGGGACTTACTGTAGATCAGTATCTCTATTTGAAGCATTTTAGGTGATACAGAAAAGCGTTTTTTTAGAACCCACATCTTTAGTGAATTCTTCATCTATATTTATTCAGAAATCTACCCTACTCATTCCATTTACTCAGTTTGTACAGTCACTCCTCTCTGTGCTATGTCACTTCACCTGATCCAGTTTAGTACCACCAAGCTTTATCAGTTTATCATTATTATTCCCATTTTCCATCTGCTTTGCTATCAAAGAGCATTTTTTTGTATCCACTGCAATTAAGAAACTGCTACTTCTTTTCAACTGCCTGTCTTTACTAAGCAATTGATTGACATTACTAGATATCAGCAATTAGCTCCTACTTTGTATTTAACCATTATTCTCTGTTCCTGCCATTTTCTGATTGTCATCTGATCATTGATAGTTATTTACCATAAATCACTGATAACTACCATTGTTTCCAGTATTTTTAGTCACTCAATATTCCACATTTTACTTTTGTTTTCTCATTGAATGCTTTTTCTCCCCATGCTTCTTTTTCTGCACTGCTGTGGTAGTACCTTACCTGACTTTTGACTCCCTTCTACTTCGTTTTTGTGTCCTCTTATCTTGTATCACCAATCCCCCCCCATCATTTTATTCATTCACAGATTTCAGAAATATCATTTAATCTTTTATCAATTGTTGCTTACTTACACATCTATGTTTCTAGCAAATACTTCCCCTACTCTGTGTAACGCAAAACCATTTTGTCAGTGACTACATATTCCACCATCTGCTGGAATGACCTCTGCTTCTGAGTTTGTTTGCAACCTCTGCTGACTTTTTTGTTCCCCTCCTTTGTTTGCTTTGATATTTCTCAGACCAATTTTATCCACAATCTTTTGAAGTAATGCAAGCTCTATTCTTTGCTGTCAAAGCCCAAAGATAATCATGCTAGGATTCTGCATTTACAAACAGAGTTGTCTTTATTTTCTCACTTAGCCAGTATATCGAACATTTCTCGATCCTCCTCTGGACCTCCTTATCATCAGATATTCACAAATCTTCATTTAAACTATTAGAATCTTTTTCTAATCACTTGTCTACTTCTACAGTCTATTTTCTTCCTACCTTCACTCTTGCCCCAAGCTTACTTTTATTACCTTCGTGATCTTTTTTGACACCACTATTTATTATTTTTTAGTTCTGTTTACTCTCTAAATTTTACAGGCCTTTCTGCATATTTATCTTCATCATCATCTTCTGTCATCTTCTCCTTCAGGGTACTGAATGAGAAGTTTTTTTTGGTAACATCATTTCTTGTCAATCTCTTACTGACTCATATTTTCAAAGAACTTTAAAAATAGCTATTCCAAATCTTTTGCTGCTGTCAGTTGTACAGATTTTTACCTGGAAATCCTTTGCTTTTTAATCCTGTGTAAATCAGATTTACTTTTTTTGCTATTTGCTGTATAGAATAATATGACAAGTGATACACTGAAAAATATTGGATATCAGTACATGGTAATAAATAAAGCACAAAAATGGTATTCAGAAAGATATAGGCCACTTCAAGAAGTGGAATTTTTATTAGAGAACATTCTCACTTTCCTTCAAATTTGTTACTCTGTCCCATAGAAATAAAGCTTCCAATTTGCATCTGAGTTTTTATACCTTCTTATGTTCCATTTTCCATCTTACTCATCTGAATCACTTTAGAAATATTCATTATCTCAAGTGTAGTTTTGCTACCTTTCTGTTGGAAGTTAATTGGACCTTAGAGACTGTAGCAAGAGTTGTCCATTTTTCTCATCCCTAGTCAGTTGTTCAGTAATTAGAGTCATAGACTCATAGAGTATCCCAAATTGGAAGGCAATCATTGATTTCAATTCCTGGCTCCACACAGGAGCCAGGATGTTCGTATCATATCACTTACTATCCAAACAATGCTGAGGACTCAGGAGAATTCTAGAAGGCACTGAACTCTATGACCAGATCTATACACATAAATGCACACTTCTGGCAGGATTATTTTGAACATTTAAGATGTTTCAGCAGCTTAAAAGAGTTTTGTATCTTTTGGTGTTGCTTGCTAACATTCTTTTTCTCCTTCCCATCTCCGTCAAGAAAGAAATGGCCTGACATCTGACAGAAGTGTTCAGTATTGTACTACAAATATCCTTGGTGTTTTCAACTTCAGGAAAATTAGAAATGGGTAATTTTCAACAGGTGATGAATGGAATTCCCTTCTACCTGCTTTTTATTATGGCATCGAGCACTTTTTTTTAATTTCTTTTTTTTTTCCCCTTACTCCTTAAAATTGACAGTTCAACACTGTCATATAATGGAAAAATAATTTTCTAGAATATAACTATGGATAGTACTTTTCTGTTCTTCTAAAGCTTGTACAGATAATATTTTGGCATGAAGATAGGCTGCACATACAACAATTATGGATAAATGATGGAAGGCTTTGCTCAAGAAAGCACACCAAGTTTTAAAATTTTTCTTTCAGGTAGTGACAGGGTACAAAAATCGCTAGGGATTTTGTTTCTTTTGAATCTATCTCAGAACATAATTTATGTGAAAATGAAACGATTTTATTTGACACTGCTATGAATTCTACTCTAGTAGTTTTAGTATGTACCTTTTCCCACCTTTTCTTCAGTACCTTTCCTTTGTCTAGACAATCACCTTTACAGCCCATGCAATAACCCTCAAAAATCCTAGCTCAGTTTGCAAGATTGCTTTTGAACATCTAACACTCTTACAAACTTTTAGCACAGTCCTGTTTTATTGTTTCCATTCGATGCAAAAAAAATATTAGCTGTTTGAGAAGACAAGAAGTGGTAAAAGATTCATCCTAGATAAAATTTGGAGAAAGACTGCTGCATCAGCATTAGTATTTAAACACATACAGACAGAACCACACTGTTCTGGCTCTTCTTGGGCAGGTATATATTTTGTGGCTTAGCAGCACAGTTAGGTGTGCAGTTGACTGATTGACATTAGCTATCTGCAGAAGAAGCAGAAGGGCAATAAATGAACACTTCTGAAATGCGATTTGTAAAGGCCAAGCTTTCTCTGATCTTAGAACTATTAAAACTGTGCCAAGTCTTACGTTTACCTAGTTCTCCTTGACTTTAATGGCAAGTCTAGTTTCAAAGTATTTGTGAAAGTGACTCTTCTTACCAGCATGGAACATAAACTTTTGAAGGTAGAAAGAAGATGAAAGTCACAGATATCACAATAAGTATACAAATCTTTCAGGATTCTTGGATGCCTTTATGCCATTGTTCCTATGAAGAAAAGGATGCTGTGCACAGAATCAGATCTTAGCTCAGGACTCATTGATTTTCGCAAAAAGAAAGTAAATTTAAGGTATCTTTCTGCTGTTTACCAGTGGTTTACAGATCAGATGATCTGTTAAAAAGCTCAGTAATGTTTTGTATGTAACTATGACAAACAAAATAGTCTCTACATCTGACCATTTGTTGGACATGTTACCTGCTTACTAGGTTACATAGCAAAGAGACCAAAAGAGTTTGAGGGTCAAGAGCAGAATGCCTGTATAATCTGATCAGTTTTTCAAAAGCAGGAAGAAAAGTAAAAAACATGTGTATTAGGGGAAGAGTATCTAAAGGTTTCAGCTCTCCCCTCATTTTTGGTTAAACTCTTTTCATGTTTAGTTTCAGTGACTTTATGACTTTATTTAGTGACTTTATGAGTTGCAGCAAACCTTACCACATTCTGTTTAATTTCTAGCATGTTGTCTTTTATTTCACTTTGTTGCTCTAGTTGTTACCTCCCTGCCATTCTGTGTATGCTCTCTCTTTGTATCAACTAATAGCCCATGGCATGCTGTAGTCCTGTGGTCTTCTCCAGTTGTCACTCCAGTCTTCTTCAATCAAGTTCAGGTATGAAACAACTTCTTCCTCCTTCAAAGGAGGCTGACTTGAGCTAGCTTCTGTCTTCTTAGACACAATACAGTGTCAAAGAAAATAAGAGAAAAAAGTACAATCCCAAGGTCTGATGTGAGCAGATTTTACTTATGACATTAGCCAAAAGACCATCCCCATCAGCTCATGAAGGGTCTTTTCTACAGACAGGAAATTTTGCCTTCATTGGCAGAAGTATACATTGAAGCACTGTGTCCCTACTGCTGTCTAAGCCTTCAAAAAATCAAGGAGGATTACTCAAGTCAGAGAGTGCCTGCAGTCCTGCACACTGCAGGCACCAGAACTTCAGACATAAAAGGCACCTTCCAGAAAGACATAAATAAATCTTTGCTGTTAGCAGAAATAATTTATGAAGAGGAGAGATGAGGAAAACCTATAATGTTTTAAATGGTTATGAGGTTAAAAGAAGCATAAGAAATAAGAATGTGGAATTTTACGTCCTTTGAGGCACTCTTACGTGATCACTAAAAATCTTTCAAAAAGCTAAAGAAGGAGAAAGACAGAAAATTAACAATGTATTTTTAGCTTTCCTGTCCATAAAGATCTAGTTTATCACATGATTTGCCTACAGATTTTACAACAGAATTTAAGATTGTCTTTTAGAAGTGTTTATTCTCTGTGGAAATTTATTTTGTTGATGATTATGTGACACAACAGAGTGGAAATAGACACAGAAAGGAAAGGGGAAAAGGACCCAACTTTTGAGATGGAATAAAAATCTGTGTTTGATCCCAAACCAGAATATCACAAAAAACAGAAGTACTGAAATATGGAGTAGTATGGTGATGACCAAGAGCTTAAAACTAGTTAGTGTATAAAACCTAATAATATGTTATTGCTTCTGTAAAGAGGCAGAACCTGGCAGTGAAACCCTGAGCGTTACCACTGTAGCAAGGACTTGGGCCACAGGTAATCTGCTGGATACATACCAGCTTGCAAATGTGTCTGACTGAGATGGGTGACATTCAATGAAGGCTTTCTGCAGATGCAGAAAAATACAAGCACTGAAAAAATCCCTAAGTCAATAGTGCAGAAAAAGCCTTGAAAATTTTCACAGACATGGTAGATCCACAGAGAGCTTTGATAGAAGCAGTAGATAGGAAAAGACAGGCACACTTGGTACCAGAGTGTTTCAGTATAACTACAAAATTAACAAGCTCAAAACTAACCGGGCTCTGTGATCCTGCAGAGAAGTGTGATGGCACCATGGGAGAGCTCTCAGCCTGGAAGAATACTTCAGAGTGCTGTAGAAACTAAAATTGGGAAATGAGTGTAGAGATGAAGACTATAGTTTAAGATGTTCTCCCTTATGCTTTTATCTTCAGACAAAGAAGACATTCAGACCCTCACTTTCTGTATGTCTTGTTCTCCATCTGACAGTTGCTCCATAGTCACACTAGCAACAACAGTATTATGTTTGGATAAACAAGCGAAGCATCTGGAAAGCAAGCAAGAGATTCAGAGAGAAAGATTGTCACTTAAGGGATGAAATATATAAAAATTATTATTATTATTACTAAAAAAATGTTGCACCAATATCTAGAGTGTGTTCCCAACCATAGGGACATAGTGGGGTGTGGTGCTTAAACTCAGCTCCTACACAGTGAATTTTTACATTCACACATTAGGTGAGACCAAAGATCTGTATAGTTTGTGTTTTGAGACTAGTCAGGTTTAACAGTGCGTGACAATGAAAAATAGCAGAAAAGAATAAACATGGAATGTTCTCTCCCCAGCATAATCTCACAAACTGGAAAGCAGGAGTGTTCAGAGCCAAACATGATATTAAATACATTTATCTGAGTGGAGATTTTTTCCCAGTAATTTCTACAGATGTCTTCTTAACTCACTTAAATATTACCATCCACAGTGTCCTGTGTCAAGGAGCACCACAGCAGAGCAACATTTGCTTTGAAGAACCACTAATTTTTCCTCTTTATTTCTTGCCATCTCTTCATAATTTTAATATTCTTTTCTCCACTGGAAGAGACAGTGAACAACTGTTCCATATTTACCTTTTCAAAGCTGCTCTTGATTTTACAGACATCTGTCATGTAGCCTCTGCTGATTACCAGGGCACATTTCACAGCTGTGCACTTTCTTACACTGTCACACATAGCACAGAAAGTGACCTGCAAGCCTCTGCTGTATTTGCTAACCGTTCTGCTCAAAGAGTATGCTCAAAGACAAGAAGAGCTGGAAGAAGATTCATACAGTTAATGTCAGAAAGTATTTGGTGAGCAATGCTCATTATGTTGTTTTAGCAACTGATACTTTCAGCAAAAAATATTTAAAAAATGTAACACACAAATATATTCCAATTTATTTTATAAAGTTTATAATTACATAAGTATATTCCTTTCTACTTATTTTAGAAAGTCTTTAAGAGGTTTTATAGCTTTTTTGTTTGAAAAAAAAATCATGTTGATTACATTTGGTATGAAAGTACATCCTGAGAAAGAAGCACATGAAATATTTTCCAGTCTTTCAGTTTGTATATTTATACCAACTGCCATTAAAACTGCTACTTGTAAACTTATGTCAAGCTCAGAATGATGATCCAGGTCTGCATTAGTTCCAGCTACAAATACTAACCATCTCCTTATGGATAACAGTCACTGATGAATTTCTTGAAGGTCCAACAATGCAGGAGCTTCATCATCTTCTCACATCTCATTCCACATCTTTACAGAAAACTTACTGCTCATTTCTTCATGAAACACCCCCAAAAAACTAACAATAAACACTAACAAAACAACATTGCCTTTCACTACTTTCTTTCTGTGCAGAGAACAAGGAGAGTTAATTGCAAGAATAAAAAGTATATGTCTTTTTTTTATTTTTGTATGAGACAGCAAACGACTCCCATTTGCTGAAAAAATGATAATGCTGTGGGCCAAATGGACTCCAACACAATATTGATTAGGACAATTATAGCCCATCAAGCAATAAATGGGACAGCAAGCTCAAAAATGCTCTTGTATTTTATGTAGTAGAAAGAGAAAAATAAATGATTTGACACAGAAACAGCCAAACTGGCACTGCAGATGAAAATTATGGGCATTTATATTGATATGCAATAGCCAAAAATAATGAAAAAGATATTTACGAACAAATTTTAATGAATTTATTACTATGTAAGTATATATATGAGAATTCATTTGAAAGCACTTTAAAAAATCTGAATATTGAAAAACAAATGTGGTCAGAGTTTATCCTGCCAGCTGGAATATTCCTGGCTCCTCCAGATCTGTGCAAAGCCTCTTGTGCCTTCTGTTTCCATGCACACTTATCCTACAGGAAACATGATATTCATCAGGGATGCTACAGTGCTTCCTGAAATGTCTTGTCTTCCCCTGTACAAACAAATCTGGCGATAAGCAAGGCGAGACGTCTGAAAGAACTTTTTTGGGGGGACAGTCATAAGAGCAAGGAACAAATATGGAGTGATGAAACACATAATAATGTTGAACTCTGTGCTTCGTCTTGATGCATGCTGATGCTGGAGTATTGCGTTAAGCTGCCAAGAGGTTCACACTAAATCCAGTGGCAGAAGGCAGACTTCCTTACTACATTCAGCAGGATCTTTCTTGCAAAGCTGGCACCAGTAATGCAATCTATCCTATTCCCTCCATCTCTTACATATTTGTACCTTCATAGCAGACTGCTGTCTGTAACAGGCTTTTTTTAATTTCTATTTACTACTACTGCCAGGGATGCTGTAAATGATTTTTCTATACTAACAGGTTGTTCTGTACTGCTTTGCTTTGGAGATCAATGCAAAACTACACCACTGTCATTCATTTGTGCTCTGCCTCAATGATTCCCTACAAGGAAGGAGCACTGCTGCTGGGAATCACTTCTTGAAACCATCTGAAATCAGCAGCTGTGCCCATTACTGCAGAAAAAAAAAAAAAAAAAGTATTCATTTATCTGTCTTACAGCCTAGTAACATTTGTGCAAAATATCAAAACAGCTATTACAGTGTAACAAAAGGCTTAATCCCATTTCTTTTGCTTTAATTGTTATTTTATTCCTTTCCAGTTCACTGATAATTCTCTAAAGTATCATGGAAATTTTACATATAAAAAACTATTGCGTTCATTATGGACACAGTAGGTTTTCTCCATTAAGAGTATACTCTCTGTGTAACTATCAGCCCTTGCCTTGTTCCACAAGAGTGGTCTTAAGTGTAAATTGCTGAAGATGATATGGAGTATGAACTATTGCTGTTTATCTTCTCATACAACACAATGTGACTCTGTGCTCTCACCAAGACTGCTGTGGCAAATAAATAACCATATTAGTTTCCAGATCATTGATTTTCTGTACATGTAAGGGAGTAGGAGTTCAAGATAAACACATCTCTTGATCTGAAACCATGTGCTGCTGTTAGCTTCTTTTCCTTCAAATAAATCTGACTCATACAGATGTATAACCAGCTATGAGCTGAAGACACAGTCCAAAAGGTGCTGGGCTGTGCACCTCTTTTAGGTATCAGTTAAAAATCAATAGCATTTGGAAGTACAAACACAAGCAGTATTTGAGAAAAGGACAGCCAATAAACCTGCTTTGTTCAAGCAGGGAGCTGTATAACATCCATAGCAAAAGTTTGCTGGATCTCTTTATTGGAGGGCTGCTTCAAAAGTAACGCCTTCTATTTTTTATTATTGATCCATGACGTTAGAAGCAGATGTTGGTGTTATGGAAGCTGAGGCTGAACCTTCCCACCAATATTCCATTACATTGTTGCCATGTGACAGATGGCAGCAGAGGGACAGTCTAACAAATGGGATCTGACATGTAAACGTGACTGTAATGGTTTAGCCCAGCAGGTGACTGAGCACCACACAGTTATTCACTAACTCCCCCCCAGTCCCAGTGGGACAGAGAGAGAGAACTGAGGGAAAAAAAAGAACTTGTGGGGTGGGATAAAACTACTTACTAAGATAGAGAAAAGGAAAAGGAAAACAGTTATGACTATATATAAATATATATAATAAGTAATGTGCAGTTAATCGCACACCACCCCTGATCGATGTACAGCTAGGCCCTCGAGCAGAGGAAGAGTGAGATGAACTCCCATTCCCTTCAAAACTTCTTCTGCATGGTAAGGAATATCTCTTCGGCTAGTTTAAGTCAGCTGTCCTAATTCTGTTCCCTCCAAGCTCCTTGCTGTGAATGGCCTCAACTCTGAGCAACACTGCTTAGCAGTGGCTATAAACATTGGTGCTTTATCAACACTCTTTTTCTCCTGGAATCAAAACAGCATCATTCAAGACTCTGAAGAAAACAGTTCCATCCCAGCTGAAACTAAGACAAAAGCAAAGGAATGTTGTTGAATTACTCCACACGGGAAATATTGCACCTATTGACATTCACCAACACTTCTGAACATTTATGGAGACCAAACAGTGGATGTGAGCACAGGGAGGTTGTGGGTGTTGCATTTCAGCAGTGGCAACAGTGATGTGAAAGAAAAGCCATTTTCTGGATAGAAATGCACAGCTGTCACACAATGAAATGAAGAGTGTCTTGATCAGCTCATCTGCATGCATTGGCAGATTAAACTAACAAACCACGTATGGAGCTGAATATTGAGATCAATGCATTGAAAATGATGGTGACAACATAGAAATGTTGCAAAGTTTGTGCCAAGTGGGTTGTGCGACTGCTGACACAGGAACAGAAAGAATACCCTGAACAAGCTTGTCAGAATGTTAGTTGAAAGTTTCTTGGAGCATATCACTACAGATAACAAAATGTAGTGTCACTACTACGCGCCAAAATCAAAACAGCCCATGGAGCAGCAACGTGTGAATCAAAGAAAAAATTCCAAGTTGCAGGTAAACTGATGTGCATTATCTCTTGGGACACGAAAAGGGTGATCCCTCTGGACCTCCTGGAACCCAGACACACCACTAACTCTGACCACTACACTGTGATACTGACTAAGCTGATGACTCAAACTTTCATAATCAGGCAAGAGAAAAAGACAACTTTTCTCTTTCAACATGCTAATACCAGGCTTCATATCAGTTTGAAAGCTATGGAGCACATTGCCAATCTTGGCTGGACTGTCCTATAATACCCACCATATAGTCCAGATTTGGCATCTTCTGACTTCCATTGGGTCAGGCCAGTATAAGATGCATTCTGTGGGCAATATTTACCATCATGGTTAATGTGACCATACCATCTGTGAAACAGCAGGTCACCTACACTTGTGCAAATTGTTAAAAATACAGCATGGAAGCTCTTTTCATCGTTGATGAAAATGCATAGCTAATTGTGGTGACTGTTGAAAACTAGTGTTTTTTAACTGAGAATTTGCTCTACCAAAATGTTATTGTGCTCTTTGTATCAGTTGTAGTTTCCACAGAGATAAATAGAAGGCATTACTTACAAAGCAAACTATGTATTACCTAATTGACAACACTGCTGCTAAACTTTGATTCTGTGAATACCCACGGAGAGCAGACAAGTTATTTGCATTACAGTTTACTGACCCATTCATACAGAAAGCTTTCTATAGTGTTGCTGGAGAATTACAAAAGCTAAATGCTGGCTCAGTAATTGAAGCAATTCATAAGGAGATAGAAGTCATTCAGACAACATTAGAAAGGAATATCACAGAAGGATTTTAGAGCAATACATCAATCTAACTGGAAAGAGGCTTTACCAATTAACAATATGGCTAAGACAAATATATATATATATGTATATATATATATATATTCAGAGACACATACAGAAGATAAAGGAGATAGGCATTGCTGTTTGCCCAGATTAAATCTGACAAATTCTATAGAAGAAGCAGCTTCTACACTAAATACTGAATGTCTTACTCCAGAAAGACATTTCTATATCACTAGAAGGCAAACAAGTGGATTGAGAATATGGACAGTCACCTCTTGCTGCATGGTATGCAGCATGCTGAAAAGAGACTGTGAGCTGGGTGGTAGTAAGTGATCACAGGCTTGGTTCAGTTAGGTTTGGAGTAATCCTCTAAACTGTAAAAGTTTAGAGAACAGTATGGGGCTTTTTCTGACAGTTTCCTGAATACAGTTCCTGACAGATAAACCACATGGTATTGCTTTACTGTGTCCTCCACTATGATAGAGACGATTCTCCCTTAAATGCAAATTACTGCAAACAGACTTTCAGTGGTTGTGTTTAGCAAAAAATCTGTGCCCTGATAGCTCTGAATAGCTTTGTTGTGTCTGAAGGATAGAGTCAGCAGCAATACTTCTGAATTCTGACTAAGGAAAAGAGTCAGGGGAAAAGAGTATTAACACTATATTAACACTCTTCCCATGAATTAATGATGGCTCTGGAGCCTCCTGGCACCAGGGACTGAGAGCTCCAGGAGGAATCTCCAGACAAAACCTAACAGCCAAGACTGCAAGCACTCTAATTGGAATTCAAGTTTGATCTGAACTTCAAAGCTAGCCCTTCTTTGAGTGGAGGTTGGGTCAGGTGGCTTCCAGAGGTTCCTTCCAAATTAAATTATTCATGAGTCTAATTTCTGGGTGATAAAAATAAGATTATATTCTTTTAACATAAACTTTGAGGTCAAGCAGTAACTCCTGGTTCAGTTTGGAGAATCTCTGTGGTTAACCAAGGACCAGCTGGTGAGTGATCACATGCTTTCTTAGAGCAGATTAGACAGTCTAACAGAAAACTGCTTTTTTGCACATAGATGTCATTGCAGGCATTAGAATTAAATTGTAACTCATAAAAGACTGGGAAAAAAAACACAGAATTGTAAATAGTGTTTCATTTTCTAGTCACTACTATATTATAAACTATCTGTTAATATTTTGAATTACATCAAGGAAACAGATGCATCACAGCTGATGTCATAAATTTACCATTTTCCAATTGTTCTTGAAGTGCTCAGAAAGAACAGAAAAAAAAAGACAAATGGAAAACATAGAAAGGCACCCAATCATTCTTATCGTTTGAACAAACAAAATAAAAAGGCACAACATTTTTTTTTCCCTTTTTCTTAGTACCCAATTATCTTAAAGAAGAATTCATTTAGTAATTTCCCCCACAGCTCCATCATAGAAATGCCTTCACTCTAACTTCATAATTAATTTTTTTTTTAAGCATGGACTATGTCAGGCATGTCCAACCCACAGGCCACACGCAGCCCAGCTCAGCTTGCACTGTGAAATGTACCCAGGGTGTGTCATGTCATCATGGCAGTAGCTCTGCCCTGCCAAGTGGCCCAGTCTGGACACAGGATATGGGGAGAACACAGATGCAGTGCTGACAAGTAACACAGCACTATGCTTAATTTGCAAGGGAATTGTGTCAGTTTTCAAAAATTACAATTTTAAAATACATCACATGCAGAAACATGCTGCCAAATGCAATGTATATCAAGGAGAGCTTCATTAGAGACAAAATAGCAGAACTGAAAAAAGTCTGCCACCTCAATAAAATATTTTTTTAAGTGAAAACTCAATGGACCTTATTATAAAAGCTAGTTATGTGATAGCAAATCCAAGTGAAAAGAATCAGAACCATATCACAATGGTTTAGCAATGTCTGAAAACAGATAGAATGTGTCCTGATTTAAAAAAATGGACTTTTCTACAATCTGTCTCACCAGCCTATAGCCAGGTGAACTGAAAAAATAGGAAAATCTATTGAAAAAAAGTCTGGAGAGTACAGCCGCTAATTTCAAATTTTATGCTTTGGTAATAGATGAAAATAGTGATGCTACAGATATGGCTCTACTTGCCATTTTCATTAGAGATACTGAAAACAAATATAATGTCTCAGAAGAAATGGCTTCTTTAGTGCCACTGAAAGCTACAAGTAAATCTCTTGTATGAAGCACTAAAAAAATACTTTAAAACAATTTTCTTTAACCTTTCTCAACATATCTGGTGTAGCGACTGATGGTGCCCCAGAGATAGTTGGTAAAAAAGAGAGACTTATAAAATAAATAGAATATAGAATATATAGAATATATTGCAATTATCACCAGTAACTTACTTTTGATGAAATATCACTACACCAGACATCAAGAAAATTAACGTGCAAAAGCTTTAAAAATGGACAAATTGTCATCAAATATATGAATTTCATAAAGTCCAAAAACTGAATTGTCACCAATTCTAGGAATTCCTTAGAAGGATGGATGTTGGGTATGTTGTTTATATTTTTGAAAGAAGGTGGCTAAGTCACAGTAAAATGCTAGAAAGACTTTGCAAAGTGAAATCAAGTCCTTTAAGGAATTAAAAGGAAAATTTGTGCCAGAACATGAAAATTAAAAATGGCTTGGAGATTTAGTAGTTTTGGTGGATTTGACCACTCATTTCAATGAGTTAAACATGCATCTTCAAGGTGAAAATCACCTTATTTGTGCTATGTTTCAGACAGTAACAGCATTTGAAATAAAACTTAAATTATGGCAAGCTAAAGTTATGGCAAATAATTTCATGCATTTTGATATATTGGCTAAACGCAGTCAGTCCTGTGCACAGAGAAAAATATGTAGCTGTGCTTTCCATTTTGATAAAGAAATTTGAGACTAGGTCTCAAGATTTCAAATTTTTTTGTATATTTGTGACTTCATTTTCAGTCGACATAAATACATTACTTGCAAATTTTCACATGGAACATACAAAGTTGCAATCAGACTCAAAGAAACTCAAAGAAAAAAATTGGTCATGTCTCTTGACTAGACTTCCATAAGCTCTATCTTAGAAAACAAAAATATACCTCACTTTACAGTCATGCCTATTTCATGTCATCATTTTTTGGCAGTATGTACATTTGTGGACAATCATTGTCAAGGATGAAGCACAGGAAGAGTATTATTTCTTCAAAAATCTCTATCAAACACCTTGAGAACTCACTGAGAATGGCAACCACTGTCATCAATCCAGCCTGATGCAATAATTTTACAAAAACAAGGTAAAACATACAGCTCGTTTCATGCTTTTGTTGTTCCCTGTTTCTTCATGTTTTAATAAAAATGCCTAAATATATATACATTTTGTTACTTACATACATTAAGTTTATTATATGCTTCATATGTGGTCTATGGCAATCCATGTTCGCTCAGGTGAGCCAAAAAGTTGGGCAAGCAAGGACTATGCTATCTACATAAAAAGTAGACTGGAAACCTTTTGGAGATTTCTTTTCAGTTTAATTAAGACAACCAAATTTCTCTTTGCTTTCTGACTAAATGACCACTGGATGGATTCGTCTGGGTATGAGCCTTATCTGCTCCTTCCCTTTCTCATGCCTAATCAATCACTGCCCGAGTGTTGTAGTGTTAATTATGGGGGCTCTGAAATGCTAGAGGTAGAAACAAAGGGACAACCAGGTAATATGTATTCTAAGGTCTCTATCTTTGACAAATATTAATTACCTATACAACAGTTTGCTCTCCAGTGTACGGTCTCTCTGTCTTGGGGGTCAGATCTTATTCTCTATTTGCATGAAGCAGGCTGACATTCTACTCAACTTTCAATAAGGTTAAATGAAATCAGTGCTCAGGGGAGAAGTGGGATGCAAGAAGTGATTATGAATTACAATACTTTGTTGATCAAGTTAGAAGTGTATGCAGCATTCTCAACTTTGCATGATGTATCTCCTTTCTCTGCTCTTGGCAAACCAAACAAAATGGTGCACTTCCTGAAGAGCCAGGCAAAAATTACTCCTCTTTCACTCACATGCACTTCCTAGGCCTGCAAGATTAGAGTGAGCTTGCCCAGTAGAGTATCTGTGTGTTGGATTTTACAGTTGGATTTGCTTCCTGGTTATTTCTTCACTCATTTTCTACTACCTGGTAATAAAAAGCATGGTCATAACTCCTATCATCTGGACTGAAGAGGCAGTTCTTTTGCAAAGGTAATTTGCATGTTTAAACTAGTGGAAGAAATTTATCTGAAATAAGTTTACAAAAACTAGCTCTTCTATGTTCTATGTCAGCCATCACAGCTTATTAGATGAAGAAATGGATTATGTTTGTAGGCAATTACAACAAGAGATACAACATGGAAAACCTGATGAAGGAAGGAATGCAACGAGGAGGAGATATATTTATCATATATCCTATTTGGAGAACTAGTGTTTATTTTTGTTGAGTATCATCCTAGCTATTCATCTGTTATCTTTCCAAACATCTCTAATTATTTTAGCTCTGGAAAGTCTACTAATTTTCCCTTGAGATCAATGCAGAAAGTAACATAAAAAACTGATTATTACGGGACTCTAAATGGTGGATCCTTCACAAATGTAATTTTGGTCTTTGGGTCTTTAAGCGATTTTTTCAACCATCTTCAACTTCTTCTGATCTTCATTTCGATAATGCGGTATCTGTGAAACTGCAGAAAATGTCTTGCTAACATGCATAGTTGCATTATTATAAAATAGATTATAAAAATATATATATCAACCTTTTCATTACTCAATAAAGACATTATTTTTATCAAAGAAATAATTTAAGTCTCTTTGTTAGTGAATTATTTTATCCTGAGGACTGACTTGAGCTGTCACTTATTCAAGTGAAGCTCTGTCTGCCTGTGGGATGCCCTGAGGCACTGTAGATTGCCCACTTCAAACAATATATTTAGACGCAGTCAATCACTCATACGCTTTATTCCAGGGGCTGACTGTAATAACTGTAATATTTAGACAGTTTTCGGATGTGATTTATGGCTTACCCCAAGTAGTATCATTACAGCTGCCTAACAGGACAAACTTTTAGTTTTTTTTCTGACATTCACATCTGCAAGAAAAAAGGTATTAGATGTTTGATTTCTGATAATGCTGCATTTATTGACTGCAAGGCAAAGCTCCTTTTCCTCTTGTAATCACATTTTCACTGCATCTCTTCTTCCATATTTTTTTTATTTTTGTCTTACTCTAAATACGTCAATTATTTTTTGTCATTTACTTATGCTACTTTCTGTTTTCTCACAGTGCAGTTCATCATGGTAGCCTCTTGCCACTTTCCATGCCATACTAATATAGCAAGAAAACGCTTTTTCTCCAAAGAAACACAAGTAGGCATTTTTCCATCAATCTTCTGAGCAGATACCTGTTCATCTGAAGCATTTTCCTATGCTTCTTTTCTTTAAATTCAAAAGTTTTAGTGGATGGCTATTATTGTTGCTGGTCATCACTTTATCCCTTTCCTCTCTCTTCCCTTTCCTTAAATGAAAGCAATTAACTAGAATTTAAATGCCTGGACTAGAATGTGCTAGGTGAGAAAAACTGGGAGAAATGCTAGCCCCCTCCAACAAGCGCATGCTGTCTCATTTCAAGGACTGTCTGATATTAGAATAAAATGAACCAAAAGATTCCCATAAAATGTAGGGAAACATTCATATTTTTATTTCCTTTGAGCCTCTTCTGATACAATTCTGACTATTTATTCCTTGTAACATGATATAGTTTGTCCATGTATTTTTCTCATGTCCTTGGCTTTTATCTTTGCCAACATGGAGGATTTATTAGTTTAACTAAAAATAACAAACCCAAACCTTTAACTCAGCATGAAACATTTTCCTCTCCCTTGAGAAACAGCATAGCTCTGTCAGCCTTTTCCCACAAAATGAGTTCTCCTCTGAGACTTCATTCTGGCCAGCTATGTGTAGATTTACAATATGTCCTGTATGAAACTACCAGCACCCTGTATTTGGAAGAAAGGGCATTATCTTTGGAAGAAGGAAACTCTATCCCGTATCTGTTCCAGTAATGCTAGGAGAACCAGAGGCATTGCAGCTCATATTGTGTTGAGAAGGTATGTGACTGTATGCAAATGGAGACTGACAGGACATCCTAGTTGAAAGTGGCGTGCATGCTAATGGTGTTCTTGCAAACCTTTCCACATTTTCTGGAGAATGCATATACTCCAGTGGTACTGAGTTTTGAAAAGGAGATGGAAAGCTCGTTATATGAGTACAACCTACAAATATCTACATGGTATGAAAAGGAGAGATTCAAATTATGTTTTTTCTCCGTTATTTCTTAAGAAATAAAATAAATAGAGAAGCAGTGACTGTTCATTTAATACCCTTTTAAGACTTAAACCCTTGGGAAACTTGAAGTTTTAATGTTTGGCAATGTTGCAATATCCTTATCTCATGGATATGGGTCCAGGTTTCTATTTGCTTACCTAGTGTGTCTGCCACTCTAAATGGCAGCAGCAGCAGTGAAGAAGGAAATATGTGCATACCTAAATATCACTTGACATGGAGTAAGGATGGACTCAGACTGGACAAGTAGATCGGCTTGGGAATTGTTCCCATGTCCTACATTTTATGCAAAGTCTTATAGTAAAATCTATAGCTTCAAAGGTCTTCTCTCTTACTGATCTATGAAACTAGCAGAAAAGCTAGAAACTCAAGACTCTTATAGTGCATGACAGAGATCATAGGTACTAAAATATCTGAGAGAAGCCAAAAGACTGAATGGAAATACAGGCTGAGTCCCAAACCGGTAGAGGTAGATGATACACTGGAGAGGCGTGCTGCCATTCAAAGAACTTGACAGGCTACAGAAATGAGTTGTCAGAAATCTCATGAAGTTGAACTGAGGAAAACGCCAAGTCCTGCATATGGAGAAGAGCAACCCATGCAACAGTGCCAGCTACATGGTTAGCAGATGAAAAGCAGCTTTACAGAGAAGGACTTCTGGATCCTGGTGGACATCAAGCTGTCTGTGACCCTAGAGTTTGTCCTGGCATCAAAAAGACCAAAAGCATCCTGAGATTCTCAGGAAAAGTGCTGCCAACAGGTAGAGGGAAGAGATCCTTCACTTCTTCTCTGCATCCATGAGATGCGCATGGAGTGACGGGTCCAGTTCTGGCACACCCCAGAAAAGGATCTAGTAAAGAAAAATAAGTAGGAAATGATTGAAGTATTTGATGTATTATGGGAGGCTGAGAGAGTCGTAGTTGCTCAGCCTCAGGAGGAGAAAGCTCAAGAGGGACCTCATCAATGTTATAAACTCTGGACTTCAGCATGGGAGATAGAACCAGAATCTTCCCAGAGGCTCCACTGAAGAAAAGACAATAGGTACAAACCTTTTTACAGGGAGAATGAAGCAGGTGGCCAGAGCAGTTGTCTGCATTCTTGAAGATAGTAAAAAATCTCAGGACTTTTGGCTATCTCCAAGAATGGAGACAAATAGTCAATTGTCTCAGGACAAATCCTGAGAAATCTGTTGTAGAAGAGGAACTTCAGAGGACCTTACCAAAATGAACTGTTCTGTAATTCTGTGAAGATGTATGACCCAGCCAGCAGGAAAGCACTGGTGGAAAGATAGGCCTTTCATTTTAGATCTGTGGTCCGCTGGTTGGCTTAGACAGTCAGATTCTTGAATTCTTTCTTCATCAGCAGATATAATGAATCTTTTAATTTTTTGTTTAGGAAAAAAAATGCCTTCAAAAAGAGAACCTGAGAAACATGACAGCAGAGCAGACTTAGCAGCCAGGTGTTTGAATCATTCTGAAGAGAATTCTGGGATAGATCTCATGTCTCAGAATATGGAAGATGTAGATTTTTTTTTTTTTTTTTACTTTTAATTAGGCATGATGATTACTTAAGCACACATGTCAGAAAGTCTTTTCTGCATCTATTCATCTTCTGCAAACCAAGTAGGCTTTCAGTGTGAGAATATCGGATATGTTTATGACATAAGTAAACCGTGTTCTGTCTCTCTATGCATACAAACACGCAGGTACTATAAGCTTTTTTTTGTCTCGCTATGAAAATGGCATTTTCATATTAGTTGCTTTTATTTTTCCACTCTGGTCTGGATATCTCAAGAAAAATCATAAAATGAATCTGAGGCAGAGAAAGGAACATATCCCAGATGTATCAGATCCTAAATGAGTACTCTTCCCTTTAAGATGTCAAATTTGGAAAGAAGGAGAGTCTGCCTTCTGAAAATCTTAAGAAAGAAACAAGGGCAAAACATAATACCCATAAGTAAACGTATCATATTGCTTAGCTCTCCTTTGAAACACTTGACCTCTGATCAAAGTCTTATTGTTCTGAGGAAAAACTGCCTACATTAAAAAGTATTTTCTTCCACAGTTCACAGAAATGTTTTTTTTTTCCCCACTGTGAAAATAAACCCAGTTTTCTAGCTTGTCTCTTGAGATCTTTGGGTGATGACAACAGACTGTTCTCAAAGAGCTGTTCCAGCACTCTGTGCATTATCAGAACTTAGAGACATTGCAGTGGCAATATCTACACCCAGAATAAGAATCACAGGCATATTCTTTATATTACAGTAAAACCAGAGGTGCGAAAAAGAATTTCAGCACAGAGATTGAACGTAAATTCATTTTTGTGGTAGCTGTACTATTGCTGATGCAATACAATTAGTCTGAATTAGAATTTTCCATACTTGTACTTCATTTTCATTAGGATCTATGCTTGCTTTGTAGAGATTTTTGTTTTTTAAGAAGGTGCATACATACAGAATAATAGCAACAGTTCAGTTTGTTTATCTAGCATGTTCATCTGAAGGATCTCCTGCTGTCTTTCTGATGATAAAGAAACAAAGAAATTAACAAAGA
Source organism: Centrocercus urophasianus (assembly GCF_019232065.1). Taxonomy (NCBI): domain Eukaryota; kingdom Metazoa; phylum Chordata; class Aves; order Galliformes; family Phasianidae; genus Centrocercus; species Centrocercus urophasianus. Next base: position 67,430,988 of record NW_024884253.1, read on the forward strand.
CTTTTTTTCCAAGGTTTTTTTTTTTTTTTTTTTTTTTTTTTTTTTTTTTTTTGTGTGTGTGTGTGTGTGTTTTTTGTTTGTTTGTTTTTTTCCACTTTGATGGTTTGTACATTTTAAGCCTCCCTGCTGAGTTCTTCTGAATAGTGTTATTGGTCTGATTCTGCTTTCACAATCTTCTAACTAAAGACAACAAAGCAGAGATTCTCTCTGGGTGTCTCACACTGCTGTTGCTTTATTATTTACAGAGATCAGTGGCAACAACCAGCTCTCCTTGTCTTACAACATGGAACACCTTCATTTCTTCTCTTACTGAGTGTGACTACATCTGTAACTGCATTCCCCTTGATGAAAATTTCCCCTGGAAATGACATCCAAAATGAAGAAAATAGGCCTGTTTTCTTTCCCATAGCATACACTTCAAGTTGTACTTGGGAGGAAACTGAAAGGTCTGGCAATAAAAAAGCTAATTCCTAAGCGAATCTTTGTGCCATTGCTGAAAGTCTGGTCAGTCCTAGGGATGACACTAATGTTTCTGACCTCAGTTCTGGGCTACCATGTAACTGTTTGTCTTTTCTACAGTACAAAGCAGTCAGAGTTGATTTATTAACAAGCATCTTTCTGTGAAAGGATGTTCCTTGCACCTGAGCCTCAGCTTGCCCTAAACCCGACTATCAGCAGGAGTACACAGCTGACCCTCTAGCAACCTCCAGCTGTTAGCCTTGCCACAGAAAGGCTCCATTTTATTTGTCACTAGTGCTCTGGAGGCATGAGAACATGAACCTATATTCTCCATTTACTCTTTACTTTCTCCTTTTACTTTCTCCCTTGATACTGCACATCAACCAAAAGACAATGATTTCATCCCAGGCCTCTCTTCTTCTTGTTCTTCTTATAACCTCTTATTTCCAATAATTTCACGTTCATGTTTTGGACTGATCATCAGCATGAATCAGCAGTCTCTGTCTTGTCACTCACCCTGGGAGATGACAGAAGGAAAACTAGTCTTTACACTTGTGGGCATAAAGACTCCTAGGAGGCCAGTTTTGCTGTAGGATTTTTGTTTGTGGCATGTAATATCATAGATTAAAAGCAAAGAAATACATCAGAGGAATTCAAAACAGCCTTCTCCACTGCTGTTAGCTCTATAGAAGCTCTAGGTCTAAGCAGATAAACCTCCAAATTAGTACTTTACATCATCTTTACAGTAAATGCCCTTTGTATTGATCACTAATAATCCCTCTCAAATATATATTGCCACACCATTGTCTAGTCCTTAAGCTACTGTTTCCAGTCTGTTTCTATAAAGTAAAGGTGTAGGGTATTAATCACCTGGTGATCCAAGCTCAGCCTGGAAAGTCCCACCTTTAAAGGCCAAAAAGGTCTTAGCATGAACAGTAAACTTAGAGTTTACCTTTACGAATGTGCAGGGTTGTTTTTGTGTTGTGATTTCTTGGCAAAACTCCACCTATGTAACAAAACCAATCTCTGAGGTATTCTCTATACCTTGAGAAAAAGCTTTTTAAATCAGCAGAACAATTTCAAACAACATTGTGCCCAGCTTGTACTCATGGGTACTCTCAGAGAAGCTAATTAGGGGTTGTCTGCCATAGACCACGTGGCATTCTGCAGTACTCACCCACACAAACAGAGAAGGTGAATGGTTAAAATCAAATGTCCCCAACATGAAGCTGCTGCCAGGAGTTGCATTCTCAGGAGGAGGGTCTGGGTCTCTTGCTGCTTAAAATGAATGACATTTCAACATTTCCTTAAATCATTAGAAGAAATAGCAGAATGCAATCAGTAGTGGAGTTTACACAGTTTTTCTCTGGCTCTGCAAACCACAATGGTAGTGTCTCGCTCCAATTTACAGGAGGGAGATGAGGTTCTTTTAATATCTGTATACTCGGCCTGAGATTAAGAAATAACGGTTCAAATGTTCGTCCAACCAGTTTATTACAAATCCTAATCAGGGAGACGGGGAAGGGAAGGAGGGCGATAGAAAAGATAAGAAAGAACCAAGAATTGCGTAAAGCGGGGATACTCACCACCAGGATCCAGCAGCGTCCCGCTGCACGACGTTTGAAGGTCTGAGGCAAAAGCAGCAGGGGGGGAGCAGCAGCGCGGCCGGCCTTGGGCAGCAAGCAGGTAGCAGGAAGAAGTTGCAGAGCCAATCTGTGAGGAAGCAGCAGAACTCAGGTAGCAGGCCCAGGAGAGTCCGTCAGCATGCAGGCTTCAGCATTGTGGTTGAGCACAGAGCAAGTCCAGAAAGGAGAGAGGCAGGTTGTGAGGCTTCTCATGTCAGAAACCTGTTCTTCTTCATAAGGAGTCTGTTGCCAGAAAACCTAAACCTTATGATTGTAGGTCCCCTTTTTATCCTTCTTCTTCTGCCATCATGGCATTCCTGGGTGCTAGGGTTAGAGTCGTGTGCAGCACCTCCTGAGATGGCCATCTTCCTTGAGATAAGTTCACACAAAAGGCTGCTTCACAGCCATTAAGATGCAGTTTATCTCTTTCTCGTTGCCCCTAGCCTTGTCCATTTGTGTCCCTCAGACAAAGGATTACACAACCCTTGCCCAGGACTTGTCCATCAATGTTCTCCAAACGATTTCTCAACCCTTGCCCAGGACTTGTTCATCTGTGTCCCCAGCAAGCTTTGAGACAATCATGTAAAAGAAAAATCTTTTACAGGTAGTATTAAAGCGGCGCCATTATTTTGCACAACAGTGAACCAGCAGGCAATGCTTCACAGTGCAAACAAGCAGCTTTCTTCTTAGTCTTCTTCCCCCTATTCATTTACTTAAAAGAAAGGCAGAGAATACACTGACATAAAAACAAAACAAAGAAACAAAACCTGAAGGTGAAATATAAGAAGAGTGCTTTGCTTTCCTGTATGAATTTTCACCATTCTCAAAGCAATTTCTTAGCATGAGCAGTCCACATAGGCATGCAAAGAGTTCTTAAAAATTCACAGGATGAGAGCGTTACCTATGTTTGAATGTATGTTGCTTAAATTATGTCTTATAACCAGTTAATCCTCAAGTGAATAAAAATAATCTGTACTGAAGCAGGTTTTCATTGAATAACTTGAGAAAATTAACATTATAGTAATATTTGTCATAATGGCAAAAATAATCTTAATAATTTTTAATAGTTCAGAAAAAAAATACTCAAAGATGTACATAACTTTTTCAAGTTTCCTAAAATCTGCTTTGTATTCAAAAACAACTATTTTCTATTCAGAGTATTCTTAAATCCTTCATAAGCCTCAAACTGACTTTTTTGTTGTTGCTGTTATGGAAAGAGGGATGGGAAAGTGAAGAGGCCTCTTTCTTTCTCTTAAGTTTGCATGACATTTAAAAATCTGAGTGCTGGCCTCTTTGAGATTCCCTGAAAACAATTTCTTTGCATTCCTTAAGAAGGGAAAGAAGCTTTTTACAGATCCTTTTCTCTGTTTATTTAATAATTATTGTGTAGTCTCAACAGTTCTTTACTAGCTTCACAGTTTACAGCTTAAAAGCCTTTTTTTTTTTTTTTTTTTTTTTTTTTATAGGGAATTTGTTTTAGCTGGTGTTCAGTGCTTTCTTACCAATATTATTTAAAAATATTTAGGCTATTATAGCATATCAGAAAATCTAAATCTGCATTTCAGAGCTGACTGCTAGGACTAGAATTAATAAGTAAGGATTTGCAGACAGCGAAGACTTTACCCGAAATCTGCTGTCACCAAAAACATAAGGGTGGCACATATTTTCTACCGGTTTTCTTAAGAAGTCTGAAAAATTTACTTGGAAAAGCAATCAATATAGGCTGTTTTTTCCCTGATATAATTTAGAAATAGCTATTCCTTCATATTTACCAGAAACACAGGGTAGTCTTCCACAACCTGAAAGTAATTGAAATACAGTATTATGACAATACTATGCTTTCTAATTTGCAGTCTCAATTTACAAACTCTCACAAATCCAAGAAAGTAAGTCTCAGAATTCAGTTCCTTGTGGAATCTCAAGTCAGTTCCTGGGTGTTATCAAATTGTGAGGCTTTTTGATTGCACCATCACACACTGCTTTGTTCATGTCACTTCAGATGCATCATGGCACAGATTAAACAATGCTTAGCTACAGATGAGCTCCTTGGTTTCTTTAATTTTATGAAGTATGGTTCCAGATCTTATTTATTTTTCACAGTACTTATATACTCCTGAAACAACAGATTAATTTCTTCATAGACTCTTCCATTATGGTTGTTACTATTATCTTGGAATAATACTGCAAAACTCATGAGAGTTTATGATCATTTTTTCAGCTGGAGAACCAATGCATGCATGTATTGAAGGGAAAAATAATCATTTGGAGGCTCTGAGAACCTAACTTTTTGGAACATTATAAAGCAATGTGTATTCAAGACCCCATGCCACTGACTTGTCACTGTGAATGGAAACAGTAATGGAAACCAGAGGTGGAAACATAAATGAAATTCTACCTCCTAGAACAGATGTGTCTCTTCAAGTTATTCTTTTTGCAAACCTGGTTCTGATTCAGAACTCACTGAAATTTTATCTTGGGACAAGGACTGAATTTTGGAAATGTCAGGAAGCCTAAATTGAGGTTTGGTTTTTGTTATGGTGCTTTAAGCTATTCGATAGATGATAGACCTCTTCTGTAATAATGCAATCTTAACATGAAGTACTCTGTTTAAACTACCTGAAATTGCTTGCTTAATAAAAATTGCCCTGCAGAAATTACCTAACCCAAGGAATGGATGTTGATTTGGAACAAACTTGTACTTCAATCTCTTCAAATTCTTTCAATAACACAACTTACAGTTCAGGTTGTGAGTGTTTGACACTTCTGCAAATCAAACAGTGTGATCCCAGTTGTACTGATGCCTGTCAGTAGATAATAGCATGACCATCAAACACCTATGAGAAGTTTGGGTGAATGATCTGCCCAGATTCATACTGAGATTTTCTGGCAGATGTCCATTTAGAATTTAGTCTCTTGGGTGGAATTCAACAACCTTAGCCAGGAGACCATTATTTGGTCTTTTCCCACAACTTCTTTTCCACTCACTGCACAGCTTTCAACTTTTGCTACAAATGAAGCAGTGATCCTTCAGAAAATACTCCTACTTCATCACACATCCTAATTCATCCCAAGAGTGGAATTCTGTGTGCAAAAAGAGACTGGAATCCATAGAAAAAGTGATCACAGCTCAAATCCTTTGTACAATGAACATGTAAGGGGATGATATGAGCCAACAAGCCAAGGAAACGTGGTTTAGATAAAACTACTGAAAAACAGATGCTTATTTGAACAATTTGAAACAGAACTTATTTGAAAACTGAGTCTGTTATCTGAGGTTTGAAGAAAAGTACAGTTTGGTGCAGACAAGCGGCAATCAGCTAGAAAAACATAAAATGAAAAATGGTCTATACTTAATCTTCTCACTCTTAATCTTGGAATATCATTCAGTACAGTGCCAACTTGCATGCTTTGGACTTTCCACCCTTAATTCAGTGGCCTAACTATACCCACCTTACCCATAGACAAGGTCCCCATATTGACAGCAACAGTGTCCTTGTTCAGTGATTTCCTTTTCCACATTACAGGCCCAAATCTTTATTCTCCCAAGTACTCGTAGCTTCCCCCAGTGTAAGTTGGACATCAGAAGATCTACTGGGCAAAGGTGTTATACCCTGATGAAAAAGTTGTTGTTCTTCTCAAACAAAATGTTAAGGCTTTAAGACTTCAAACATGATGTGAGTGGAACATTTCAAGAAAAATCATCATACTGGTTATTCATAGGGGAGAAAAAACAAACCAAGTTTTCTCTAATCTCAGTTGCAGATGTCCCAAGGTTGTTTCATCTGAAGCAAATTCTGGTCAGAAATCTCCTCTTACCTATATCCAAACATATGAGCAACTGAACTGGAAGGTAATTTGAGTGACAGGTGGTTCTTCTAGCAAAAACTTTTATTTTACTTTTTGTTCCTATTTATCACAGCTTCTTAAAAGGTAATTCTATCCTGCCATATTATAATTAATGCTAACTAAAGTGAGAGAGATGTTGCTTTTTGCTTATATGCAATTAGCAAATATGTGAGTTTTAAATGCTGTGACACTGATGGACATGTTGCAGACAGAAACTGAAAATTCAATAATTAAATTATTTATCTGTGAATCCTCTTTCCTTACTCTGGCTTCTTCATGGCAGAACGCACAATAACCCTCTTTTTCCCCCTTAATTATTCCTCAAAGTCTTTCCTGAGCTTATATCGCTTTCTCTCTATGCAGCCAGAATGAAAAAGAGTAATATTCACATCTGAGAGAATCAGTATGAGCAGTGCAAACACTCTAATTGATACACCTTGTAAGAAGACTAAATCTTGATAGCTTGTTGAATATTCTAGTCTGTTTATAAGTTACTTTTCTTCACTGTAACTACTCTCACATAGGGAACACACTTCTATTTAATTAGCAGACTGGACACCATTGGAATGTTTCTATATTACTCCAGTCCACTGCTTGTAGTTCAGCTGCTTTAAAGGCAGGTATTTCCAAAAAGAAGCAGGCTTCTCATATACCTTATTTTCATTTTTATGGTATATCCCAAGGATTGGTGAAACAATGGCAGTAGGTTATGCTTCTTAAGCCATCTTCTTATCCTTGACTATTTCTCATGAACTGAACAAAAGTTTTCTTAAGCAATAACATGGTTTATTTTTCCCCATGTACTTCTGAGAACTTCTGGATGTGCAGTATACTCTTCGGAAAAACCAAATCAATTTAAATGTCTTCTAATTTCTATCATTCACTCACTTTACAGTTAACTTATGATCCCATTCTTCATATACCTTCCTTGGAAGCCTAGTTAACTGAATTTTATCATTTGCTGGAAAAAAAAAAAAAAAAAAAAAAAAAAAAAAAAAGAGTTTTAGATATATTAAACTTTGGTGACACCTTAACAGTGATAAAGACAAAGTTTTTATTACTCTTTATCTCCCATATACATACTTAATCAAAATATTGGGTGTTTTCCAGATTTTTAGCACAAAAGCAACGTGTTTTTTGAGAAAATATCTTTCTTCTACGCGTTCAGTTCCACCCTCTAGTTAATCTATCATTCTTACAGAGCTATATGCCTGAATGCACATAATGAATACATATATTAATCAAAATTTTATTTTGTTGTGTGAGTAAATGAACCTGGTGTAAGATTTAATTTTGTTCTGTGTAATGATTTAAAGCAGCATATAAAGCACTTATGGTACTAAATACATGGTATCATTCATTACCAGAAAAGAGTTTATGTTCAATAGGAAACTGATTGTGCCATTCAGAAAATCTTCAGGCTTTTGTGGAGAAAGGTACAACACTAGACATTTGTTTTATAGCTAATCTGGTAGGAACATGTATGTTTAATATTTGAAAGGATGATTCTATATAGTCTCTTTCATTACCTTCAAAGTACTATGAGTGTGCTGCAATCCTCTTCCAAAATAAATTAACTGGATTAGATCAAAGATCCTGTAAGTAGTAAAACCACAGTTTATATAATGTTTTTAGAAGCAACTCAACCAGCATACACCAAAAACAGCACAGACTGTGTTTATTTCTTGCTAGTTTGCTAATATTGTTCAGACTTCTTTCTTCCATTTACTCACTACTGTATCAGGAATGGCAATAGAAAAAGTATTTTGTAACTCACACAAATACAGGATAAAGATGTTGCTTCTTCCAATAGGTAAAGTTTTCTAAGAACTGATTAATCATTCCTTAGATAAAATAAAAATTCATTAGATACGAACAAGTCCTAGCTAATGTTACATTTGGAAAGACTGGTTCTTTGAGGGTTAAATTTTAATGAGAGTGTTGGCCAAAACGTCAAACCCTAGTGAATGCAATAGCTGTTCAGGCACATAGGGTTTAGGCAGCAAAAATAACTGGGGGGGAAAAAAAAAAAAAAAAAAACAAAAAAAACCCCCCCAAAAAAAAAAAAAAAAAAGTTGGCCAGACTTGAAATTTAACCAGAACATGTATGCACACAAGTAAGGAAGCAGCATTTGTTCTCCACACTTTCTCTCTCTCTCTCTGGTCTGGAATGTGCGATTTATGCCTTTTCATTAGCTCAGAGCTGCATCCATTTAAATGCCTATTTAAGACTAGCAAATCAAGTACAGACCAGTGAAAACTAATGTAAACATTTCATTGCTATTTAGTTATAATTCATATTTTGGTCTATTATTTCTTGGTGTATTTTTTCTGGCTGCATCAAAGACTAGGAGTACAGAGTCTCCCCAAGAGAATCTCTTTTCAAACTTAAATTCTGGCCAATCTCAACTTTATAAACTGACTGAACTGCTTTTCCCAGCCTGGGTTCTCCTCAGGGCTTTCACCTCCGTGGAGTAGTTATAAAACAAGGTTATTTTATTTTAAGGGGAAACAGTCCAAGAAACCGATAAAACTGGTACAAAATTAAAGGAAAAGACTTGTCAGTTTACTTTAATTTTATACCTTGGTATACTTCTGTGCAAGATTAATTGGACTGAAATATCAGTCATGTACACACACTATGTAGCTAAGGTTTCAAACCCACTTGAAACAGGAGTTTCTGAAAGCATGAATAGAACAACTTAGTGGACAAGGATATGAAAGGAGAAACATACCGAAACTTTTCATTACAAAGTGGCTCTCTGTCTCAGGAGGTCTCTGAAGAGTGACTTGTTGACTTGTGATGGGAAAGCAGTGTTACGTGTTGGCCTTGCCTTAGAGTTCTGACCAAGGCATCTGTTTGCTCATTAATAGTTGTATAATCATGTCCCTCTGGGTCCAGTCAGTCCATGTGGTCTCATGAATTCAAACCAAGAAACATACATACAGAAAGAGGGAGAATATTAGTTTCATTCAAAATCAAAACTCAGAAGTAATTAAAACAAATAAACATAGTCTTCGTTGATTGGCCAAAGGACACTAGTAGATTCAGAAAGTTTTGGAAAGAAGAAAAATCTCCATGCAAATTTGATTCTTTTTTTGTTTAAGATAATTACTAGCAAAGATGAAAGGGGCTATGAAAACTGTTTAGCTTTTTATCATTTAAATAATGTCTCAAAAGTAATTTATATCCATTCAGTGTAGAATTGGTGACATGCAATTGAAAATTAATTATGCAAAGGTTCTTGACATGAAGAAATGTAATAGTAGTGGCAAACAAATGGATTGAGAATATGGCAAGTGATTTAGGGAACAGAATAAATAAAAGCCTTAATGAAACACACTTGAAAAAATGAGAGAGAAACTGCAAATACCTATGAAAGAATTATACAAAGGGAACTAGAGACACCTTAAATGTGAGAAGACTAAAGAAGAATTTGAAAATTAGAAAAAGTGTGAAATAATGCAATGAGAAATTTGCTGAAATTCAGCTATTCGGTACAAGAGAGAAATATGGAGAGAAGTGTAGCATACTGCAGAGGAAAAGAGAGATTTTCCACAAACTAAGAAAACAATCTATTAAAACTTTTTTCTGTCTGGCTTAGAACTTTCACTATGAAGTTTCGATTGATGTTCTCTTAAACCAAAATTGAGCTTAATTGAACAAAACAAAATGTTTCTTCTCACTGTTAAAATGTTTCAACTGAAAACTGACATGGAAGAGTGTACATTTTAAAACAGGTCTTCAGGAAACTAAACATGAGCTATTTCCCCCCAGGTATAATATTTCTTTACAGCAGCAGTCAAGCAGCAGTTGTGGAGTCACATCTGTTGAGATGGGAAGGCCTTGGCTTAAAGTAGTTAGCCTGGATGCCTTTTTGTTTACTGCAGAAACAGCATAGGAATAGCAGAAGTACAAATAAGAATTGGGGGGGGCTGGGGGGGGGGGAAGGATCACAACTACAGAGAACATTGCCTTAATTACCTACCTTTTATGTAAGTTTTTCTGGCAGGACTCACTGGAGCAGAAGATAGCTGTGCTCATGAGGACATTGGGGCATCTTTGCACCCTGACTCTTTCATCACCCACATTAACTATTTTGAAAATTGCTATATTCTCAATTCACTGTGGAGTTTAGCTATATTCATTGCAAAGGGATTTTCCCACACTCCAAATCTGATTATTGCCAAGCAAGGAATGGCAGCTGAACAAACATTTGAAAATGCAATGCATTAAAAATGCCTTTTAGGAACGAGGATGTCAGCAATTGCCTTCCTTGTTCCTCTACCACTTCACCAAAAGACCAAAACAGACCCTCCAGCGTGAGTTCAGTGTGAGTTCAGGAATCAGAGAAAGGCAGGAGTGATTGAAAGGTTTGTCTCATGTTGGCAAGAAGACTGTATCACATGGGAGAGGATAATGCTCCATCCAGATGCTCTCCATGATATCAACCACTATGGCTTGATAGTCCTTGAGGCTGGATCTCAAATTCCCGCAAGATCACAAGGACAGGAGAGCATAGAGTTGTTCACTAAATACAGGGCATCATGACCTCCAGACCTCTGGAACTGCTGCAACCTAAAGGTGATCAGCAATTGGGTGCTCAACAACGTCAGTAATTCAACTGAAGCTACACTTGTAATAATGGAGCTAACAACTGAAACAGAAATTTATGTTTGTTAATCTCCCCTGCACTTCCACACTTCCCATAATATAGAAAACTCAAAACAAACACTTTACCATGTAATTCAAAGCAAAAGAGTGAAATATTCTTGATTCTCAGAAAGAGAAGTACAAACTAGGAAAATCCACACTTTCCAGAAATGTCACTTACAGCATTGTCATTTGAGCACCCTCAAAAACCTTTTCCTGTTCATTTTCATATAAGGTATAAGTACTGACAGGACGTTGGGTAACTAATTTTCAGAGTGACTCCATTCACTTTCATTGGCAAGGACTAGATTAATTATCAGCATATAATTGGCTTTTATGAGAATAAAAATGAATCTCTGCTCAATTCAAACTGCTTCAAGACAAATATATATATTTATATATATATAAAATACACTTATATATATATATAATATATATATTATATACATATTTAGTTCTGTGGTTTAGGAATCTAATTCATCAAATGAATGGGTGTGGAGATAACAAACTGAAGATAACTTCAGTAAAAATCTACTGAATAGTAAGCATTTCCATTCCAATGTCCATTTTGTGGACATTTTCTTAGAGCATAGCCAGAATGCCTACTCCATTACATGACTGAGGAGTCATTTGATGATACCATTAGAGAGAAAATTTGAAATAAAAAGAAGATTGCACTACTTATCTTCCAGTGACCGAGAACGTTACATGGTTCAAGGACTCCTTCGTTTGTACTGAACAGACTTCCTCCCAGCCTCCCTTTCCTCCTTGACTCTTCTGTGATGCCTCCAACTCTTTCTCTGACACCATACTTGGAATCTTGTGTTACCTCCTGTATCTCATATCTGCTGCAAGCAGAGGTTGTATTTGCGCTGTTAACACATCTCATGCACTTATCGCTCAGATATTCCTTTTTGTAGCTGCTTGCATCCCACTACTGCACTTCATTTTATCTTTCCTAACCATGCTATGAACACTTCCCTTCTTTTTTGCCTAGTCCTATTCTATCCTTTTTTGAGAATTCTGATTCTGTATGCACCATTCTCACCTGCTCTCCACTTCCTGAGATCCTACATCTCTCACACTTTAATACAAATAGCATTTAGGCTGTTAACTGTTCCATCTACAACCACTCTATGGTCCTCCCCTTTCTCTTCTTCCATACGCTTTTCCCTTGTTTGCCTAGTGCTGCCTGGAAGGCATTCCTCCTAAATGCAAATTTTCCTCTGGCTATTGAGGTGTGGAAAGGAATATAATGCAGTGATAAATTACCTTGTCAAATATTTTAACAAAGCCACCAACATTAAAGTGTTGCCTTACAGACTTGGGCTTTTATGTATGGGCTGGTTTCAGTCGGGGTAAGCAGAGCTGCAGAACCAAGATTTGACATGCTTCTGCACTGCAGTAATGCTCACAATATCTTATTTCTAGAAATGTCATTTGGGAGCATGGAAATAATAGTGAAAAGGGCATGCTTAAGGGGCTGATTTATGAAAAGATTAACAGTGGGAGAGTCTGCTCAGCAATTAGAAAGAAAATATCTAAAAACAACAACAAAAAGAACAACCATTTGAAGAGTGTAACTCAATGAAGAGCATAACAAATGAAAACAAAGAAGCTCTTTAAACTGCCTAAGCAAAATGAGATCTACTTGCATGGGGGATCAGTGTCACTATCTAGCATATCCAAACTTAAAGTCATCTTGGATGTCAAAATGATGGCTCTGATAGATTAGATAGAATAAAATGTAAAATTATTTTTACAGCAGATCAACAAGGTCACATAGATGGAACAGTTGTTCTATATGTATACTTTCAAGATCCATGGCCATACGAGCTAAATATCAGAAAATTTTTCAAAGAATATTTATGAGGTTTACATATGACTACTCCAGTTATGTAAAACCTTAAATTTTATTACAACTATTTAGGCAATATTTTGCACTTCAGTCACTATTTTCTTCACTTCAGTTACTGAGGATGCTGTCTTCTCTTCCAAAATGAAACATAGTATATTAGCAGAAGTGTTTGTTGTACAATATTAAAATAGTTAACCCCAAAGGGTTTAAGGTACTGAGGACATTTTAAAACTATATAATAATTTAAAGTGAAGTGAAAAAAAAACACCTAGGGAGTGCATTACTTTAGGACAATGTGCAAGAAAAATAACAGACAGCACCTGCCATTGCTGTTACAGAGATGTGAGCACTTCACTCTTCATTCACTATAATAAAAAAAGTCTCCTAATGCTCACCATTGTTGATTCTATTTTACCCAATTGCATTATTTTATCAAAGCATGGAAAAATATGTAAATGGAAAGCATATATTACTTTCAGAGTAAATGCAAGAATAATTCAATTTCTCAGTGATCAAAATTATGCCTATTTTTGTCAGGTCTTTCATGTATTTATACTATAAGACACTGCCACACTTTTTTCGTAATTTTAAAGCAAGACAAGCTATCACAAAAACAAACAAACGAACAAACAACTCATATGTATGAACCTTTCTTTAGTAATATTTCGGAGTCTCTAGAAAATACATATTTAATAGAAAAAATAAATACTACTTCAAACAGAAGGTATGCCAGTGAAAACCTTTGATAAATGTTATCACCATCTTGGGAACAAAAATATCACCAGGTTCAAGATTTATCACCACAAGCTATCTTGTACACTTGGACACTTCCCCATATAAGTTCTTCTCAGACAGTGAAAGGAGTAGATCTCAGCTTGGCTGACTACTGCTCTGATGAGATCAGTATCTCAGAGAAGTGGCTGACAGTAAATAGTATGAATTCAAATGAAAATGCTTGGTTACACATTTCAAGAAGAAAACTACAAAATTTAAGAAAACAGTTCCATAAGAAAAATCTCTTGTTAACGAGAGCAGGCAAAAATAGCTTAAATATCCACATCAAAGCAATCTGACAACAAATTTCAAAATTGAAAAATAAAATAGAAGACGTGAGAAAATTAAAAAAACATGCTAAATAAATGTAACATGACAAGTCATGAAGGAGAAACACTTAGTCTCAGACTGAGTTTGTGTATCTTTTACATGCCCCGTAGTTGTTGTATCTTCATAGCTCAGGTTGTCTGTGGAATTGTTCTTGCTTAGAGCTCTGAGAAAGAGCAAGAATCTGTCCCTTTGTTAAGATTTTTCATTTCAAACATCTTTTCAAAGGTCATTTCAAACAATATTGCACTTTACAACAAATACTAAGAAGCGTCATTTTCTGTCTTGGAAGAGCTTGACTCTACTGTGCTGGCAGTGTCTAAGGTCATAGTTCTCATTCTGTCTCTTGTAAAGATCTTCAGTGCACTTACAAATGATTTGAAAGATACATTTTCTGAAGATTACTTCTATGTTCCCAGTTATATCAGAGTGAGAAAACATGGACTAAGAGACAAAAAAAAATTCCAGAAGAATCTAACTATGGTGACTTTCTATCAGGAGGACAAAATTAAGCTTTACAAGAAGTGGAAGCTTAAATTATACTTGGCTTGTGCTTTCATTTCAATAGTTCTTTAACTATGTTTTCCCATAGTAATTCTCAACAGAAATCTACTCTCTGAAATGGAGCCTACTGAGTCTATGCCAAAAGAAGACGACAGATGTATTGATATCACTACTTAAGTCAGGCAAAAGATTTTGGTTGACTGCAGGGTACAGGTGTGAGAATGAAGACACTGCATATCTGCCAGTCTGCCTCCTCCCGATGATTAACGGCCTTGCACTTTCTGTGCTTCTCACAACTCCTAGCTCATAACTCCTGAGGGAAGGCAAGTAGAGACTTGACATGGGACTCTCTTCAGACTGTGTAAACTCCATGACCTGCTGGTCTGGTATTAAGAAATTAAAATCTACATATGCATCCATACATACAGCTCAGTAGAGGTATGTTGCTTGGCAAAATAAACAAACAAAAACCACCACTATAAAACCACCACTATTGTTTCGTGGAAAAAAAAAAAAAAAAAAAAAAAACAGGTAGAGATAATTTCTAGCAAAGAAAAGCAAAATGATCTCTTCACAATCTCTGGCTTCTAGTGTCTGAATTAATTGAGATGGTAACTAATGATCGTATTGCCACAAAGGAATCCAATCTAAAATGCTCTGGGGGAAACCTGACAAGATGGAAGGAATCCTTCTGCCTTAGCCAATGATATTACTCTCACCAGTTGGGGTGAACAACAGCAACAACCACAACATCAGAAAGGAGGGCTAAGAGTCTGTGTGCCCTGCAGGCTGCACAGCAGTACCAGGAAGTTTAGTCACTTGGTCACTTGTCATCGCAGGACAGAATTTGATACCTTTTTAAAGTTAATACATTTCCTCTGCTATGGCAGATTGGCCTAGGACTTTATGAGAGCACCAAGACAAATGCTGCTGCACTCCTTTCGGCCCCGAGCTGCTTTGCACAGAGCAGGTGGAATTTCTGCACTCTATGTTGATTGAGCTGATGGCTCCTAAGGAGTGACATAGGCTACAGTTCCTCCGTGATCTGAGCTGTGAATATGCTATAGCTAACACTATTGCTTTTCTTTACGTTGCTCATATGACCTTCCTACTGTATACCATCCAGTACATTAAACAGCATTTTTACCAAACGGTCACACTCTTATGTGTAAATTAAGTATAATGGTTTTTGTTTTAATTTTGATGCAGTACCACTTTGCGGTTATAGTACGTAGGAAAGCAAAACTAACTAGCTCTCAAATCAGTAAAAAGTCAAGTCCACAATCCCAATCTGTTAACATTTTGAGCACTAGAACCTAAAATATGCAGCTTTCCAGCTACCTTCCACGTTCCTTTTTGAATGCAAAAGACTGATAGTTATTTGTTTCAGCTATCAGTAACATCTTCAAGTTCCTTCATGATATATCATGAAAAGGGGAGATTCAGGTATGTTGCTAAGTTTTTGCAATTATATGAATGGATTGTGATGAATCGGATATATTTAAACAGCCCCTTAAAGAGACAGATAAATAAAACTGAACTGAGGATCTAGTGACAAATACGTTAAACTCAGCTGATGTTAACTTAAAAAACTTGCCATAGTTAGTTTCTTTTTCTCTTTGTTTTAGGAGAAAGGAACTGATCTGGGGAAATCCATAGTGGCTTGCCTCCTAGCTGCAGTGTAGTAGTGGGGCTGCGGTCAGTGAAGTGTGGAGCAAGCCTGGTTCAATTGTTCTTAAATTAGCTTACAGAGAGACCTCGTGAAGCTAAAAAGAGATACCTCGTTCTGGGTTTTATAGTTATGTACATTAACTTCAGCACACCCATTAGTTCTAATCTGTACTGTACATTCAAGTATGTTTCAAAAGCAAGATTGGCCTACTTACTGAAATATCTGTGTTATTGATCACTGTCATTGTGTGGTTACTTAGAAGCACTGAGCTGAAGAGTCAAAATGTTCATTCACTGATTCATTAAGAGATTTTGGCAGTCTTTCATATCAGTAGTTTCTGATCATGAAGGCATGTCCTTGAAATGACATCATAGCAGAGCTAAGGAGAATAATTAAATTTTAGACTTTTTCCGATAGCTGCAGGCTATCATCTCAGATTGCTTTCCAGGCTACTTTAATTTGAAACTGGAAGCATATTCCAAGGTGCTACTTCAAAGTGAAAAACTGAAACTACTTCTTGCTTTAACCTTTCCTATTCTTCAGGCCATTGCAAATGTCACCTCTTTATTTTGGGGTGATATTATGTATTTTCTCAACCTTTGCTTCAAAACCAGGAGACAACAGTCAATAACTACTCCGTATCTCCAAAACTTATCTGACAGGATGATTGGAAGAAATCTCTGGACCTTAAAGATGCAGAGCATTTCCATTCCTGGGTGTTACCTACAGATAGAAGTTAATCCCTGTGAGATCACCCAAAGCTCCCACTGACTTCAAAGACTGGTAAATGCCAAAAGCTCATACACTGCTTCCAAACTTTCACCATAGCAGACCCTACATGCTTATTCACATATAAAGAATGCTAACACTGAAACCTCTGGGAAGAGAAATATACCTCTGTGCTCTGATCCCTCCCTTCTTGTTACTGCTAGCAGTAAATATCTTCTTACCTCCCAGAAGACAAACTCCTAAATGCTTCCAGAGAGACAAGAAAAGCTTTGGAGACAGATTCCAACAGACTACAAGCATGGATCTTGGGGTTTTGATCAGACCTATTTGTAAAGTATTGTTTCAAGCTTTACTGCCCTTCAGCTGAAGAAAATTACAGCAACGAAAGTGGAGTCATACTCACCTGGGTGGAGTTCATTCATTCTCCTTAGTTCATTGTCCTTTCTGCAGATTTTGCTGATAGCATCAATGGTAACATTCACAACTAGAAGAGACCATCAGCTATTCGTCCTTTCATTCCATTCAAAGTAAACTGAAAATCTGACAGCTGTATATAGTCACTTTCTTACCTTTTCGCTCCTTATTCAGAACTGGCTCTGTGGTTGCAAAAGTAAGAAACAGCATTGTCCAGAAAGGTACCAGTGAGTTTTTAAAAAAACCTGAGACTGAAGTCATTACATTTCACTGAATGTACTGGAACTGTGGGGTGTAATAGAGCAGCAGCTAGGTCGTTAGGAGGTAGACAATCATTCTCTTAGAGAATGGAAACTCTTTACCATGCAGTCCTTGCTTAGTGCCTATGCCTTGGTGAAACACTTAGGTCTCTCAAAAAATCCTCAAGGGTAAAATGTATGCTGCTATGGAGTATGATGCTTACAACAATGATTTATTAGTAGTGTATCTGTTTCTTTCTTTATAAGACTCAGAGCCCAAGAGGACAGTTTCAGATCCATTCCAAATCCCACTATTTCAATGCTAATTACTAAAAATGCAGGAGCAACACACTCCCTCATCTTGGACCATCTGGCAAATTTCTCTGCTTTGCACTTTGATGATCTTCAGAGTAACTCCACAAGTTATAGGAAAAAAATTTTCTGAACTCTCTAAGAGTAACATTATTAGTTAGCATGTTTGAAAAAAACAAACGCAGAGGTTCAGCTAACAAAGGTTGAGGTTTCAGATTAATGGCAAAATAATTACAAAGTCTAGAGATACCAGCTTGATAAAAATAAACATTTTTTTTTCTACATTTGTCAGGTGTTTCTGTCTTCTGATTTTTTTTTTTTTTTCCTGAGATGAACTCCTGTAAAATAATCAAATTCAATAAATTGGATGTCTGACAAAGGCATTGTAAGGTAACGAATTAGGCTCTTAAAATGTGCAAGAAAAGGGAGAATTCTGGTGAAATTGTATCAGACCTGTTTCCTGAAAGTAAGACAAGCTGCACTGAAACTTTATTGAGAGGAGATTTCTACCAAACTAATAGTTAATTGGCCAGAATGGTTGTGCCTTGGACATGGATGATTTAGACAGTCCCCTAACAGCGGTGTCTAAATGCACAAATAGCTGCAGATATGTACCTTACATATATGTACATGTAAGGTAACTTCAATACTAAACTGCTGCTAAATCTTTGGTTTTTTTCCACTTAAAAACACCATGAGAACAGCTTCTTCATCCCAGATGGCATGAAATTAAGATCACTGTATCCTATGGTATCTTTCACAGATTTCTGGAGTTGCCTATATCTGACTCCACGTTACATTGCTATTTAAGCAAAAACTTAGAATTGACATGAACTAGAATACAGAAAGATGTTGTATGAGAGTTAAGCGTACAGTCTACAAAGTCCTTTGTTAGCATGTCCACCAGACCTCAGCTATCATCTTCGTGCTGAGCTGGGGGGTGGCAAATGTCTTCAAGCACTTTGTTCCTTCTCACACAATACTACAAATCTCTAAATCCTCTGTTTCCCAGATTCCAGTCCCTAAATTCAGTACAGCTTATTAAGTGAGCATATAATATCTGTTAATTAAATAGAATGTACTTGTTTGTATTTCCATTTTCAAAACTGCTCCCCAGTCCAAGATTGTTGTAGATATATATACAAACTCTAACAATACACAATTTAATAAGGAAAAAACTCATCAAAATAATTTCCATACAAACCAAATCACTATGCAAATAACATGTCCCACTCCATCTATTTAGCCAATGCCCTGAGTAATCTGAACAGGAGAGCTGTGTGCCCTTAGAATATAAATGAAAGGAAACAGCTGGCGATATACACAAGCACATGGACAAACTTTCTCCATAATGAGTTTTCTTTCATCATCAAATTGCACAGAAAGTACTTTCTTAATTTTGTTACGCTCAACACATTCAAGTTTTATAATAGGAGGAAGTCACCTGTAATATTGACTGCCACATAAATGAACAACCTGCACTCTGTAATGTGCTACACTGATACTGATTTCTCAAAGTGTTGCTTTGGATATCTAACCTGCAAACACTTGGTGACCAGTCTCCATGAGATAAATCACAGTCACTTGCCTTCGTGAAACAGTATTTAGGCTCCATCAGCCCAGTAATGAAAGCAGGAGCCTACAGCCATGTACAGCATAATCTTCTCTGAAGAACGTGTTCTTTGAAAGTTTCCAAAGCATTGGTGTTGGTGAGTGCTGGAACTCAATAGGGAAAGAAGATGAGACCTGCATTCACCCCTTGATTTGGCCAAGAACTATCTGCCTCTTCACATTTCCTCAGATAAACTGTCAAGATGACCAGTTAACCCCTGGCTCCAATCCTCATAGCAAGATTTACAGCTACAACAAGGGGAGCTGCCCTGTCAATGGTGTGAAGGTTAGTTATCTGTTCACAAATGTGATACAAGTACACAGACACTTTGATTCTTCTAAGGTACACTAAGATTCAGAAACCCTCAGGTTGAAATTCCTATGTAATCATCAGGAAAGAAACAAAATTGAATTTACCTCTTCCTCCAGTGATCTGAAAGAATTGAGATATGCTGAAGAGAGGCTTTGGTACCCTGAAAAACTTATTACTGTTCTAAGGCTTAGTGCTTGTGATCAAGTACAAAGCATAATTTTATTTATTTATTTGTCTACCCATCTATCTATTTATTGCGTGCTTTTGCCAGGCACCTAGAATGTTTCCACAGGACTACAGTCAGTCTTAACAAATTATGAGACACACGGCAAAGAAATACCTAAAAAAAATACCCTTGGGAGACATAGCATGAGCAATTATAGAAATCTGGGACATACTATACAGATCATCTTTCTGCTTTAAACAGGTTTAAGGGTATTTTGCAGGTCTTTCCCTGATGTGCATCCATTTTTCTCTCATACCTACCTTGCCTTGAAAGCCTGCAGGGACAGAGAAGCTGTGGATGCACCAACCCTGGACATATTCAAGGCCAGGTTGGATGGGACCTGGGGCACCCCGAGCTGCTGGGTGGCAGCTCTGCTTACAGCTGGGTTGGGATTCTATGATTTTACGATTCTCTTCAATTAGAGGTTTTGCTATGTTTCTTGTTATCCAGTAAAATAGCAGAAATACTTTTTCTGCTAGACAAGTCTTTAATTTTCTCAGTGTTGGCTAAGCCCTACTCTTGTTTTTATTAACCTTCATAGGCATACAGTACAGTGAAGCCCATCCTCCCCATAGGTGTTTTTTAGTTTGAATATTGTGAAACATACTCCAACTGTTTTTAATTATTCTTTCAAGTTTCCATGTAGATCATGCTTTTTAAAATATTTATAGCTTTTTAAAATATTTAAATATTTATAATATTTATATTATACATAATATTTACATTTAATATATATTTAATATATATATTAAAATATTTATGAATTATTTACAAAATAATTTCTCAATGTATTCTTTACTTTTTAAAACATCTTATTTTCTCCAGTTTCTCTACCTTTTCTCTTAGAAATGGATGCCATTACTCCAGCTGGAGAATCACTAATTCTGGGAATATCAAGTGTCTTCCCAGTTTTTACATATGTATTGCATTATTCAACTAATGTTTAGTCTCCAATAAGCACTCACATTTTCCACCTTGTCTGCAGCCTAACTGGTTGTTCCTCATTTTTATTTGTCAAACTTCTTTTCTTGAATGCAGTACATTTTACTATGCTTCACCGATTATCACTTCAGATGTCTTGGGCTATTCCTTCAAATTATTAAGCTCATTTCAAATTGTGCCTTTTGCACAATTTGCAATTCCTTCCCCCTCTGGTGTCATCTGTGGATTTTGGAAGTAAATTACTGTCCATCATCCTAACTGCTACTTACAGTATTCTGTATTACCTAGACCAGAACAAAGCCTCATGGGCCAAACCTTGATATGCCCTCTAGTTTGACAGAACCCTGTAATTATTTTTTGATTGGGGTTTTGAGCAGTGATGCACTTATGCCATAGTAATTTTATAGGTTATGTTTCCTTATAACTGTGATTAAGGAATTGCTCATGATCCTAAGTTAGACACCAAAAAAATCTTGAGATTGGCATTTGCATTCTTCCTCTCCCCATTCATGATGGGAGTACAAACCAGAATGAAGGTTGTGTATAGGCTGTTATTCTTAACATAATCAGATTTGTTTTCAGTAAAATCTAAATTCAGATTTTCTTGGATTGACAAAGCTGATTTTAGGAAAATTATATACATAAAATGCTCATCTAATGCTTAGTCCATTTTATCTTTCTACTCTTCTTTTAGAAGTATCTCTTCATTGAAGGGAAAACTTAAAATATGTTATTCCTAAATACTAAGAACAAATCCAGCTGCTACTACACAATATTGCTCATGCTGACGGTAGAAGAACGATGATAAGAATACCACATTTAGCATAAATCAGTCTGTCAGTTTTAATGTTCAGGGGCAGATTTTTCCACAATAGCAAAGTGCTGCAAAGCCTTCAAAAATGTGATGACTTTGGCAGAATCAAGAGAAAGCAGACGACTGAGTCCAGGGAGAGGCCTTCTCTTACGCTAAAGCAGCTGCTTCCACTTCTTGCTCTCCTTTCCAGCTATGCAAGCCTCCTCCATATGGGGTGGGAACAGCATGCTGGCTTTGTCTTGCCAGCATGGGGCAGGCATGGAAGTCATCTGTGAATTCACCTTGGCATTGCAACACAAAGCACATGGCCAAGCTCAGCCTTTTGTTGCATTAAACTTCCTGGCTTGGAGAGCTGTGACAGGAGTGGCAAATACTTAAATGCAATCTTTAAATAGTTGGGATTGCTGAAGCAAGTAATTTCCCAGAACTTCTGGTGCACCTGGCCAACTGTTATCGTGTGACTAAGTCATTACAGCTAAGAGGGGTCCACTGTAAATTAGCTGTCCTGATAACCAATTGCCTTCTTTAGAATGATATTGAAATCTTATTTTAAATATTCCTGATTTTTGCATTTGCTGCACTCATAGCCTACTATCACTGGCTTTCAAATTGTGACCTGTGTAACATGTGGGTCCACGGCCTGTCTTATCAGGTCTGCACGAGATAGATGAACATCCTCCTCAGCCTCCTCTGATTGATTATTAGCAGCCACAGATAGACCATGTCATAGATGTTTCAACAAAATGTAGTAGAAAATATTTAAGTAGTCAGCAGATGAGAAAAGTTTAATACCTACTGCATATTTATAATTGTAATAGCTAGATATCATTATTTATATACTTGTTACAATTTTTGGCAGGTATTCACAATATTGACTATTTGAAGGATCTGTGTTATTCTATGAATAATATTATAGAATCATAACTCAGAACACTCACAGTCTGAAGGGACTGTATAGGTCATTTAGTCCAAATCCCCTGCAAAGAACAGGAACACCTACAGCCAGATCAGGTTGTTCAGAGCCTGGACCAGTCTCAACTTGAGTGTCTCTAAGGATGGGGCATCCATCACATCTCAGGCAACCTGTTCCAGTGCCTCACCATCTCACTGTAAAAGACTTTTCCTTATAGGAAATTCAGGGCAAACAAACTACAGACAATTCTTCTTTAAGAAGTTTTAATACTTGCAGTTAAACAATGAGCTTATTTGTATTTTCCTTATAAAATTATTTCCATGTTCAAAGAAATTCTATTTTTTAAGGGACTGGACAGAGTATTTCCATTAAAAAAAAAAAAAAAAAAAAAAAAAAAAAAAAAAAGAAACTGATAGCACTTCCAGAGCCATTTATTCTGAGCAAGTTCTTACTATACTCAAGCTTTCCTGTTCACACACTGCTTAAAATGGGTGTTTCACTGTTTCGTCTCAATTTATTTCGAAAACTGTTTGAATATTATCAGCTGGAAGATTAAAATATATTATGAAGAAGATCTTTCAGCTAAAAGACAGACAACAGAATTATTTTATTCACTGTGAAGACGTAACACAGCTGCATATGCAAATTATGAAAGGAAAAAGAAACCACAGTGAAGTACATATTATCAGGGAAACGATCAGCAGATCCTTGGAAGACAGTGACCCAGGTAACAAAATGAGGATGAAGTATGAGACAGCAGGAAGCAAAAAAGAAAATAATAATAATAATAATAATAATAATAATAATAATAATAATAATAAAATAAAGCATTGCAGAAAAATTTAGGGGTAGGCTCTTTTACTGAAAAGTTACAAGACATTACTCAGAGTGAACATTACCTGTGAGTAAAAGGCCTTTGCCTTTGAATAACCTCTTTTGTATCAATTTATTTCTTGCACGCTGACAGGATATGTTATCAAACTGAGGAACATCATAAAACCAATAAATATTGATGGTACTTGTCCAGACTTTTGAAAGCACATAGGAATTCTGTTAACTGCTGCAAATAAAGTGTGTCGTTGAAATTAGTTCCTGTACTGAAAAAAATGAAGTTTTTAATATTGTTCCAATACATGCAATTACTTGGTTCTGACTCCTAAACATACAATTAAATTCCTTAAAAACAAAATAACACTTTGAAGTGAGCTGCCAGAACTACCAGATTTTTTTTTTTTTTTTTTTTTAAACAAAATATGTTCTCTCCTAGCGTTTAGAATTCTTTCAGCATGTGAAGAAACATGGAGAAGAAATCTCAAAGGCATCTCCTAAATGAGGATTACAGAGGAATAAATATTTTTTTATATATAATTGGCAATTTCTATGTATATATATTTCTTTTTTTCTATGACTATGAAGTAATTGTACTACTGATAACTGGCTCATGCTAAATATTTAAACAAAGGCAATACCTCATTAACTCATGCAGGTGTGAATAGAATCATAGAATCTTTGGAATTGTAATGGATCTTTAAAGGTCATCTAGTTCAACTCCCTTGCAACGAACAGAGACTAATAGAAGGGCGTGCTTCTGTTGGAAGAGACCTATAGAGATCATAGAGTTCAATGGCTGACCACTTCAGGGCTCAGCAAATGTAAAAGCATATTACTGAGGGTATTGTCCAAATGCCTCTTAACATTGACAGCCATAGGGCATCAGCCACTTTTCCAAGAAGCCTGTTCCAGTGTTAAACCACTCTCACAGCTAAGAAATATTTCCTCTCATCCTCCAGTGCAGCTCTGTGCTGTTTCTGCAAATCCTGTTATTGGTGACCCAAAGCAGAGCCCAGCACCTCCTCCTGCTTCCCTTTCTCAAGGAACTGCAGGGAGCAGTGAGGTCACCTCTTTGCCTCCTTTTCTCCAGACTGGAGGATCCCAGTCACTAAGGTGATGTTATTAAAAATCAACTTCTCTTACCGTATTCATATGTTTAGTGATGCACATCCCTGAATTTAGGCTACCAAATATATCATCTGTTCCACAAAACAAAGTAGTAACCTGCTCTTTCTCACTGCTTTAGTGAGGTAGAAATACTGAGAAATAAGGAACGTACATTTTCCAGGCCAATCACTACCACCTGCCTACAAATATGGCTGGTAAAAAAAAGCTTCCTGAAATTGCTGCAGTTCTTCATGCACAGGGGCACATTTAGTAAGCAAACACTTTGACAGCTGAAATACTGAAGCAGAAATGCAGAGTCTAGTTTTGCCAAAGAAAAAGGAAAACACATTTTTACTTTCATCAAGGTACACCGTCAATGTCATACTGCTTGAAACTGCTTCCCCCTCTGTGCTGTTCATTGATTTCTTCATCATTTACCCTCTCAGAGAGGTAGAAAATTGTTTCTATTAGAGGGAAAAAGCCCTTTTTGACTCCCTTCAGTCTTAAAACAACTTGTTGTTCTACTATTTGGACTCTTCATAATTTACAAAAACAGGATTTATTCAGTCTAAAAGGCTATATGTATTTCTTAATTAAGTATTTGCACTCAGAGCTCTCCTTTGCTTCAATTTCTCCTTCAACAAATCACCCCTACTAGTAGCTGTCAACAATTTATTTCCACCGATGAGAATAGGAAAAACAAATAAATTCTCACAGCCAGACCAAATGTCTTGTCCAGTTGCCTTCAAAAGACAGCAATTTACAGCACACATTCTGTCACACTGCTTTGTAAAACATCGTGCTCTACCAAGGGTAATGTATTGACATATACCTATCAAGTGTGCTTGGATTCACAGAATCCGTAGAAATTCTCAAAAGGTTGGTTAGGGAAATGGGATTTTTTTGAATTTTCTTTTTGGAAGTTGATCCTTCCCTTTTTTCCTCACTTCATTTCCAGGCAGAATCAAACGCATTTTCTTGTCAAACACATAATGAATCACCTGTTACACGTATGCCACTGAGTATAAAATTAAATAGTAATAATAATAATAAATACCACCAATAAATGGGCAAATAAACAAGAAGAGCTATCCTTATTTGCTATCTGTTCATCATTCTTCACTTCTGTCACTGTCCTGCATTAATTTAACGACTTCCATAGTATCTTGTGGAATTTCACCTATTATGTAAGCATATGAAGTAAATGGGGTAACAGAGATGTCTACCAAAGGATTTTCTATAGAGAAGAAAAAGCAAAAAGGCGGTTGACTTCGTTGATAATTGTATAATCAACAAATACACAGAGTGATGTGGGTAGGCTAATATTTATAGACCATATAACTAGATGGATTATCACACTGGAAAAGGATAATCAAAAACAAATGAAAATGCTCACCCATATCCTGGGCTTGCAGGAAAATTCCAAACGTAGCAAACTCCAGAAAAAGACTCTTCCCTACTGGCAGCCAGCCCTTAAATGGGTCTAGGAGAGGAACAGCCAGGCTCCACCTCTCCTGGTCACACAGCTGAATTGCCTCCACCTGTGCTCCCAGGGCTGACTCAGTGCCTGCCTCAGGTGATCAATCAGAGGTTCAGGCTGTGACTCAACAGTTTCCATAGAGTAAGCAATGGAAAAGAAATTCAATAATGGAGAATTGCTACTAGATGAGCCCGATATGCCTTTTTTCTTACATAGTTTTATTATGTGAGGAAGCCATTTCTTTAAAAACAACAACAACAACCAGGTTTACCATGCAGAGGGAAAATGCTTGTGGCTGCAACATCATATTGAAGGCTGGACCTGCAGTTATGGCATGAAGAGTGATAACACAGACACTCAGCATCAGCTCTGCGCATGCATTCCTGCAGAAAAAAGGTTTAAGGAGTGGAGAACCTCAGACTCTCTTGGAAGGCGTGAAGCAAAGGAATCACTTTAAACAGCTTCCATCACATAATAGAGTTATATCCATCTCAAACAGTGTTTGTGTTTCTAGCCGAGTTGCACAATAGAATCAGCTGGTGGTGGCTAGCCAAAATTTCTAGAAGAGCAATGTACCACCATTACTAGTAGCAGGTGGGAAGGAATGAGGAGCAGTTAGCTGGGATGCAGACCAGCTCCCCCAGCATGGGTATCTGCAGATTAAACCCTGGATGTGGAAATCCAAGCCTATGAGCAAACCATCCCTCTTCACACTGTGGCAGGAAAGCAGCTGGCCTCAGGTGCTACACTGAGGAGAAGCTTCCTTCAGGAAGGAGGAGCTTTGTACACCCATTCACCTATCTTGTTTCTTTCCTTCTCATTTAGTGACACACAGCTGATTCAGCAAAAGAAGATTACTGGTTAAAGCTGAGGTTATATAAGCTCATGTTCTACCAAATATTTGATTTTATTAGCAACTTTTCTGACTAACTGCAGTAGCTATTATTGATAACAGAAAACTATAGGTAAATCTGTTACAGAAGTTCAGAGAGGAGCAAATATTTTTTTTTAAAACTGAATTCCAGAAGCTGATGTTTTAATAGTCCCTTGTGTTTTATTTCAATGTAACGTTAGCCATTTTCAGGTAGTCCTGCCAACATCAAATCTAAGTAAGAGTAATGTGCACTCTGGTCTCATCAAGAAAGAAATGAACCTGCCTAGCCAGGCTCAAGTCCTTTTCTGAGATTGTCAATTATTCCCACTTTACATTTTGAAATACACGCCCATATAATCAGGGCAGTAATTCTCACACATTTGCCATTCATAGACTTAGTAGAGCCATCCACAAAGAAATATATTAGATTGCATCTGATTTATAGGTAAAATTTCAGATCAGAAAGCTTGATGTTGTTGTCATTATTATTTAGCCTGCATTATTTGTTGCAAGTATTTTCCAAAATAGCATTTGCATCAACAAAATTTATTTTGGAGAGATTAAAGAAGTTCAAGGATTTAGATGAATACATTATAAAGAAAGAGCAAGCTAAGTACAAAACTCCTTTTCAAAAAATGTTCATAAGAAAAGGTTCTAAAAATCATGTTTTTAAAATACAATTTGTGTTAGGTTCCTTTATCCATAGTCAAATATCTAAACAAATTTTCTTTTCATATGTGCTGAGCAAGTAACATTTCCCACTAGTTTTGGTAGAAACTGCCACACTTAGAAGTCTTCTTCAATAGAATAGAAATGATTATATGGATTTTGCATGTTTATTCATACAGGCAACTGTCTTTTGTGTTTAAAATGAAAAGTTATTCAATAGAGGAGACTAGAAACAAAGAAACAAAAAAAAAAAAATCAAAAATTTTGAGGGACAGAAATACTTAAAATTAGACCAAAATAAAAACAGAAGTGTGGCATTTGGCAGAAGGAACTGCTGTGTATTCTAGAAGCCTGCAGTGAGTGGATTTCAGCCCTGTAACAAAGATTTCTAAATCCAGAATGGATTTAAATGCCAGACTTTATACGATTTTGCTCTGTGATGGGCTGTGGAAAATCTAACACTTTCAGATCATAGTTCTTAAGGCTCTCTTTTTCTCCTATTCTGTGATGCTCTGGTCTGCAGCTTCTTTGAAGTTTTCCTCCAGAGCACTTTTTAACAGAAACTTGGGTTTTGCTGTCAGAACAGACAGTTTTTAGCAAGAGATAAGTATTTCTTTTGTCAGAGAATGAGAACACCTGAATGTTAAAAAATGCTTGCTCA
This sequence comes from Centrocercus urophasianus, assembly GCF_019232065.1. Classification (NCBI taxonomy): domain Eukaryota; kingdom Metazoa; phylum Chordata; class Aves; order Galliformes; family Phasianidae; genus Centrocercus; species Centrocercus urophasianus. The sequence continues at coordinate 67,458,842 of NW_024884253.1, forward strand.
GAGCTGATGCCACATATCCCTCAGGAGTCAGCATTCAAAAGCCTCAGGCCTCCATTAGCCTCCATGGCAGTATGATGTGCTGGGAAGAGGAAAAACCATGGCCTACCTATGACTACATCAGCAAAGAATGAGGATAAAAAGTGCCAGACACATGATGTTCACAAAATAGTTGCCAATAAACACTTTTTGTCAGACTAAAGTGTGCCCAACATAAATGTTTCTGGGATTTTTTTGGATTGGTTTGCTTTGGGTTGTGGGTTTTTTTTTTTTTTTTTTTGTTTGTTTTTTTTTTTTTTTTTTTTTTTTGTTTTTTTTTTTTTTTTTTTTTTTTTTTTTGAGGGGAGGAGCAGGGTGCTGGCAAAGAAATAGCTGAATTTTCATTCAAAAATCCTTAAACTTTGTTTCCAAAGTCAAATAAACTTTTTAGCAGTCACAATATTCACTTTCTGGCTCCTGTTTTGAGTAAATCCTAAAATGAAACTTTGTTCATACTGTTTAAGTTTGTTCAAGCTTTGCCTTGTTCCAGCTTCTCCCTAGCTGGCTCCACTGGCATCCTGTCAGTGTTTCCAGAAGGACTGTTAATCTTTATTTTAGCACTGTCCAAATTTCAGATTTTCTCTTAAAAAGTCCCAAGCAACCTCACTCTACAGTTCACCCATTGTGCACTTAGCAAACCAGTATTAGAAGCTTACTTATACCTCTGCTTCAACTCACCCATAACCACGTTTCATTTTATGAAAGGCAAACACACATTCAGTTTGCTTTGGCAAATATTTGCCATTTCCCACACACTGCATTCTCAAAGAGGAGAAGATTTTGCTGTTTTGATAGACTCCTAGTTCACATAAGACCCAGCCTTGTCAGTGAGCAGAATGAAACACTCTGAGATGCCAAAGAAAGGGAGTTAATGAGCTAGAAGAAGTCAGTAGCAAATGAAGTTATCATTAAAAATGAAAGAGCAACATGCAGCTGACCAAGCTTTAGTTGATTTTTTTTGTTTGTTTTCCTGACAAGGATTCAAGCTGTGACAAATTGAGCAGTGATTTGTAGATGCTCTTGATCTACAAGGACAAAAGCTATACTGTCTGCAGGGAATGAGGATGACCAGCTACTGAAAGCCATGCCTTAGGTGCTTGTTTTCATTTCAAACCAATAGCATTTGAAGACAAGGCACTCTGTGTGTTTCATTTCCTCTCTAACTGCCAGAGGGGCTGGAACTGTGTGAGTCGAGCTGGTAGGACTAGGAGTAAATGTGCACACCATGTGCAGGTTGGACTGTTTTGTTGGCTGGCAAATTCAACTGGAGACAAAGTATCTGTCAGTAGGACTACAGCCAGATGCTTGTTCAAAGTGCACCAATCACTATAAGAGGCTGTGGTCAACCTTGCAGTTGGTGGAGGTTGCTTGTGAGATGTTTAGATAGACAGTAGGCAACTGCAGTCCAAATGTTTAGAAAAGGGAGTATGTCAAATGTTATATATGATCTCAATGTTAACTGGGATATCTAGCATGAAGAAAAGGGCCATGGTTTGATTTCTGGCTGCTGCTATTTCCACCCACTTCTTCTTGCAGTCCCAAGTCAGAACAGCCATACCTTTGACACATCCAGGCCAGACACCTATTCCCTCTTCTCTCATGGTCAGTGTCATCTTCCCCAGCCTTATTCTGACAGCACTGCAAAAGCTCCTCACACTTTTATTTAAAAATAGATCTGGATAGAAAATGGATAGCTTCAGTATCAGCTAATCTTGTGAATAAAATTACCTACATTTCAAATGTGTTAGAGATTTGGAAACACTGACATGTGATTAGAACTTTTGAATTTAAAGTATTAATTTTTATATAATTTTATATTCATACAACATTAAGTTGAAATATGTTAAATCATCTATAAATATGTAATGTCCAATTATATACTAATAATATGTTGTGCAGTATAATAGCATAATATAATATATTACATAAATCATAAGATTATAAAGTAATATGTGTGCATAAAAAATGGACAGTTGAATTAACTTAAAGTCATTAATTTAATTAACACTATTCAGTGTTACTGAGAGGAATGATTTTGAACAGAAGTGAGATCCGAGAGGTCTCCATTGCTTGGCAGCATAGTACAGTTTAGGATGTGAGCACTGACAGCTGAAAACTACAGCTACATTACCACAACCCAATATCATTCCCTCTGAGATTGCAGTCTGCACGTTTTCTCCAACTTTTGTACCTTCTCCTCTGAAACATTTCTCTGAACAAATGAGAGTAGTCAGGAGGCATTCATGTCCTGCTTTTCAGCACAGTTTCTCTCTCTCTGTCTAAGAAAAGGAAGGAGTACATATTTAATTCATTAGCGCTCCTCAAAAACCTATTTCACATTATTTTAAAGTTAAAATTGGCTTTTCTTTTTGGCTTTGTACGATGACTAGTAAGGACATCCATCACTGAACTACTTTCTAAACTAAAGCAGAGCAGTATGTATATAAGTAGATGTGACTGATTGTCTTTGGGCAAGTACATAATTTCAGTTTACTGAAAATATGTAATTTCCGACTCATTTTTACTACCAGCACTTGACTGTAACACAGAAAAATATCCCAGCATTGCTGACCACTGTTTTGTGCTGTGATTTCCCTCTGTTCCCTGGAAGCTGAGCTATCACAGTTGTTCTTCCACGCAGTAGCAAAGCCTTATCTGACATCTTGGCACATTAGGTAGGCACTGGCACATTTGAAAGATGTATTAAATACCTTCAGGGCACGTGCTGTACCACCTCATCTCATCTGTAGGTTTTCACAAAAGTGGTTCATAACACACAGACAAAAAGAAATATCAAGACTTTAAAGCTATTGAGTTTTGTTTGTTTGTTTGTTTGTTTGATTGATTGATTTGTTTTCTTTTGTTTTCCTTTTTCCTTGAAACATTTACATGGAAGAATGTTGTTTCTGAGCTATCTCATGGTGTGATCTTTCAACTAACACAGCACTTAAGCAGCATCATTGCAAGGTGAGATAAAACTTTAGTAAATTTTTGCCTAGGAAATGAGACAACTTCTAAGACTTAATTCTGACTTCCCTTACGGGAAGATAAAGTTTATATTATAAAATAGATCAGTATACACTGCTTCAGATTAGCATCCAGTATCTGAGAGTCAGATACAGAAACTAGCAGTCCTGGCTCCCTTTTCCACACATGTAGATCCACAGTGATGTCTACTATTGATATCAAAGATTTTATCTTGTCTAAGAGACAGCTCCCACACCTTTTGTGTAAAATGAGCAAGACTGAAAACTGTGTGCTTCTTGGAATGGAAACACTGGGTAACACACAAAAAGACTGACCATTCACACTGAAACAAAACTTTTTCTATACAAGCTTAAATGCAGCTGGCTAGATGAAAAGCAATTATATGCAAAAAGAAAGCAGAAATGAAATCAGAGCTGAAGTAATTTGAGAAAACAATATATAAACAGCCTAAGTCAATGCAGAATTGCTTTTCTATTTCAAAACTTATGTTGCAAATAATTTCTGCAAAACTGTAGAAACTTCTTCTGCAGAAGATTTTGATTTTTCTGCTCTCTCAGACAAAATGCATCTGATCACCTTTCAGTATGTTGCAATTGTTCCAGGGAAAACCTAGTACAGTACTACTTCTGCAGGAACTGAAATGCACTGCTTCACTCTTATCTTTATGAATACATGTGTTTGAAATGAGCTTCTACCTTTGCCTATCTGCATGCCTGTTCATCTGGCATTTCACTTGTGATGCTGCTGCTTGGACTGTGCCCAGTAATCACTAGTGTGATTGGCTCACATTACTATAATGAGAACATGGTTGATCTCATGAGAGTAGTTACTGGGCTCCCCCCTCTCTTGTTGCAGTATATCCTCAAAGTGTTGAGAGCTGGATGGCCTCTGGCACCTTCATCCCTGCTATTTTTGTTCAGTGGAGCACATTCTCTCCCAATTGCAATATGACCATGGAGGACTTCACTGAATTTCCTGGTATCCCTGGCTGTTATTTTCCTTGGCCTCAGTTCTTTCAGCTGTGATCTAGCACTGATGACTCATCTTCACAGAAACAGAATCACAGATTGGTTGATGTTGGTAGGCACCTCTGGGTCCATCTTGTCCAATCCCTGCTTAAGCAATGACAGGGTACCCAGGACGATGTCCAGGTGACTTCTGAAGATCTCCAAGAAGGCGGCTCAACAACTTCTCTGGGCAACTTGTGCCAGTGCTTCATCACCTGCACAAGACAGAAGTGCTTCCTGATATCCAGACAGAAACTCCTGTGTTTCACTTTTTGTCAAAAGCCTCTTGTCCTGTCATGGGGCACCACTGAAAATAACCTGGCTTCATTCTCTTTGCATCCTTCAATTCAGGTATTTACACACACTGATCAGAACTCTCTGAGGCTTTTCTTCTCCATGATGAACAGTCCCAGCTCTCTCAGACTTTCCTCACAGCAAAGAAGCTCCAGTCTCTTGATGATCACATTCTTGGTCCTTTGCTGGATACTCTCCAGAATGTCCACATCTCTCTTGTACTGAGGAGCTCAGAACTTGACACTACACTAGGTGTGGCCTCAGCAATGCTGAGTAGATGAGAAGGATCACCTCCTTCAACCTGCTGGCAACATTTCAAATGCATTTCAGGATACCACTGGCCTTCTTTATGGCAAGGGTACATTTTTGGCTCATCTTCTACCCCATCAGGGCAGCTATATTCCCATGCAAATGACAGTTGTACTACTCCTTTGCCCTTTATAGCTTCTGCAAATGAAGAGAGTTGTGCTGGCTCCTTAAATACTGTTGACTCTCTGTGGTGGTGTCATTGGGCATTAAAGGACTGCATCTGACAGATTTGGGTAGAGGAAACCTAACTTCTGTAGAGGAACAGAAGGAACAGCTATTATATTGATTTTAACTGGTGGTTTTGTGATTTGTTCAATTCCATAGTAATGCAAAAAATGAGACAGGTGTGCAGAAATAATAATTTTCCTCAAATGTGACTGCATCTAACTTATTCAGGTGGAGGAAAAAAAAATTAAAAAAAAACATGCTATGAAGGATTTGCCACAGTATTCAGACGTGTCTTATACTTATTACAGATTTTATTTCAGAATTGCTCTTATAAGTTTGACTAGCAAAAATTTGTTAGGTCATGTTAACCTGAGACATGTCCAGCTAAGTAGCGGCACAGGAGCTGCTGGGAACAGAATGAATAGAATCAAAGATTCACAGAATGGTGACTTGGAAGGTCATTTGGTCCTTCTGATCTGGAAAGGAGCGCTGGAGGTCATTTGGTCCAACCACCCTACTCAAACAGGACCATTTAGATATTCTTGTCCAAGACTATGTCCAAGTTTTTTTAATATCTCCAAGGAGGGAGCGTCCACAACTATTTCAGTTCTTGTCGTCATAATACATATTATACAGAAGCCACACCAAAACTCTTGGATATAATATCATTATAATATACATGGTCAGTCTAGCCTGCACAACATCTTTGAGAGAAGTGGTGAAGAAAAAAGGCAGCCCATAATGGATCTCTCTTCACTTTTCTGTAGTTTGGTGGAAAAGAGACTTCTTTCTATCTTACCCAGAGCTAAAGTAAGTAACTTTTGCAAGTTGAGGCTTGGTAATTTTTCCCATCAGCTGCTCTCAGAGCAGCAGCTCTACATATATTCACAACACTGTTCTGGACCTGCCATGTTGAGCATCTTCAAGCTGAGTACATACAGAAACTTTCTGAACGAACTCAGCACATCTGAAGTGCAGTTCAGTCTGTGTGAAGCCACTCTTACACTGTGGGTACCTTTATTTAACTGATGTCAAAAGCTGAGACGCATTAGACATCTTCCAGTCCAGGGGCTCAGATTTTTCATCTCTTACTGTGCATCAATCCTTGGCCACTCCAGTGCTTTTCTCCTTCGTCCTGCTTTTGTCTCCCTTCTCTTTTTCTTGTTATCTGCTGTTCATTCCCTCTGCTGACTGTCAGAACAGCTGTTGCCTCTACAGTGCCAACCTGGATCTATGAATAGGGGAATACAGGAAAGGGAGAGAAGAAACTGGACATCTGTGAGACTACCTGCAGTGCCAGAAACATAAGCGGCCCTGGTAGATGACAAAAGCACAGTGGTGCTGTATATGTCCAGACAAACGGAGGTCAGGCTGGTCTGTAGGAAGGCATAAGAAAGCTGTCAGATTCCCTGCATGATGTATGGCAGCTCTGTAAACCACAGTACATAAAACAGTCAATGTCAGCCAAAAGGAAAGGGGGATGGTGAAGTATGCCCTAAGAACTTCTTCCCTGTTATGAACTGCCTCATTATCTCCATCAGCTTCACATTACAACCAGTTTTAGCCTCTATCTGAAACGCTCCACTTGGTTATCAGAAGGAAAGTCTCTTTCTCTGTTTTGACAGTCAGGACAAGGTAGATGAGAGGAAGCCCTTTGCACTTACACGTTCACCTTACCAGGCTGCTTCCCCTTGCTGTGTTTGAGAACATCAACGGCTCTTTTCATTTTCATTTGTAAATCTATTTTTGCCTGGAGAAAATATCGCTGCCAGTCATTTCCACCATCTTTGCCCCTTCATCCCTGGTTGTGTTGACAACTACAAAGTGACTGCAATCTGCCAGGTCAAATGGGCATCATTTTGCATTCACGTGGGGAAAGCCCACCCACCAACATCCTTCAGGGAGTTTGAGGCATTGGCTGGGTGATTGCCTGGAGGAGGGATGAAAATCAAGGGCATTAATACCATGCAAATGTTACACATTTATAGATGCTTGGGCATCTCATGCTTTAGTAGGTGTTGCGTGGCTCACTCTGAAGGATTGTACATCTGAGAAGGATTTCCTACTAAGAATTGCATTGCCTGGGGGCATCCTCTTTCTCTGATAGCCTTTTCAGAGTTCTTTGGTGATTGCCATTCTCTCAGTCCTGTCCAGAACTTTATTTTTGATCCTTTGATTTTATTTATACTCCAGGCAAATTCATTTCCATATTTTTTCTGCATAGAAGACCACTCTTAATTCTCAACCTCGGTTGTCCTTCCCACTGTCTCTGACATTGCTATGAAGGTTTGCATGCATACCTTTTTACAATTCACTCACTGAAGAACACCTGCCTTCCAAGTTGACATCTTGTCACTGCACATATGCAAAAATAGAGTTTTTTACAGTCTTGCTTTTAACACTGATTGTCTCTGTACTAAAGGAGAGTGCTACGTCGGGGGTGAGGGGAAAAGAATTAATCTGCCTTTTTCGGAGTTTCTTATTCAAGGATATCTGCTTCACATTACATAGAGGCAAATTAAGGACATACTCAATACCATTAGAAAATATCTGCTAAATGGAGCTAAAATTGAAACTAAAATAGTATTCTTCTAGTGACTGCATTTAATGAGGTGATATCCACCCCTTGGAGAGCTCAGAATGAGCGGCCCATTACAATTCTGAATGATGCCTCAGCTTAATCTTTAAACCTCTGTTGTTATCTGCCTAACAAACCAAATTAATCTCTGTGATTCACGTAATTGTTCTTATATAACAAAGGAAAACTCAGGAGAACATGACCAAAGTTTGTAAAGAGCTCGAAGGTTACAATGTTCTTTATGGAATAAATGATCCATACTGACAGCTGTCAAGGGGCAACATAGCTAAGACTTCAAGGAAAGATTGCTAACAATACTTTTGGATGCTTCTGTTCTACTATATAATTGAATAATGCTGGTAACAAAAATATTCATTCCTCTTTATTCTCCCATTCCCTTATTTTATAGTCATTATTCTGTTCTATTGAACAGACAGGCACATCACTGACTATATGTGCTTAAGAGAACAGCAGCTGATCATAGCTTTCCAAAGAACTCTGGTTTCACACCTGGGTATAACCAATCACATGCAGTCATCAAACTCTACTTCAGGTGTGAAAGCATAGCTCCAGGAAAAGCTATATCTGCCCTTGCAAACAGTTTGCAGAGTCTTCTGCACTTTCTGAATCAGCTTTCTTTCAAACGCAAAATGACGTTAAAAGTTTTTCAGTCCTTGTTGTTGACTCCAAAGAAGTTTGGGACTCACTGGTACAGGAATTTATTTTGAAATTACTATTACTTTCCACACTGCCCTATAAATTACTGCATAGAATGAAGCCCCCAGATAAAGAGGAAGCATTATGGCTCTTCAAAGTAAGGACAAAAACCTAGAAGAACTTCAGCAATAGCTAATATTTATGCCAAGACTCGGGGAATACACGATAATTTTGGTTGCAAAAAAAAAAAGGACACACTTGTAAAATGTTTGCAAAATGCTCATTCAAAACTGAAAACTGATTTTTTTTTTTGGTAATGTCTCCATAGATGGTCAGTGATGATTGTATTTCTGGCTTGTTCCATGTTACTGTTCATCTGGATAGTTCAGATTGACACAAACACTTTAGTCATTTGCACAGCAGGAAGATATACAGGTAATAGTTAATTAAATAATTAAAAGATTAACTTTAATGAAAATATGTTCACAGTGTAGATTTTTATTTGTAGATTTTTTTGCACATTTTTACTAAGTCATCAATGATGAGATATACCATCAAGAGAGAATTCACAGAACAATGTAGTATCAATGATGCATACAGCCATTGACATACACAGTAGACATGCAAATATTAATATTTAGTTACAGGTGAAAAAGCTGAGAAGATGGAGAAGAATCTTCTTAAATGTGACAGCATGAGATTCCATATTTGTTGTATCTTAACATTTTTTTTTCTATCAGATGCACAGTATCCACGTGTGACTGCTGTTTCCAATGGCTTATAAAATTGCTTTGGGATGTGGCAGGTAGGTGTGGACTTTTACTATAACATGTCATGGCAGGAGTGAAAGAAGTTCAACAAATAGAAAATGGCCTGAGCAAAATTCTTTTTCCTTGACTTTTCTAAATAAGCATATATAGGAATGCCTTGAATTAATTCCACTTGAAATAAATTAAAAAAAAAAAACAAAAAACTAACTAACAAGAACACTCTCTAAAGACTGAAAGCTTGACACTTATTGGTAGAAAAGAGGAAAAAATAACATCTCTCCAGGAATTACCTAATAATTAAATATCTTAACTGTTCTAAATATTCAGGTTAAATATAGAGTGTGTATACATATGCATTCATATAAATATGTGCTAAATTCACATCTTATTCTATATAAACATCCCTAGTTTTAGTTTGCAGCCATTGTACTGTGTTGGATGACAACTCTTGATTTTGTAATGCTTCCATTGATACCTGTGGTCATCAAACTATCCACCATGATTCTGAGTCCTATCCTGTTTCTCAAAGCAGACTCCCCTATTTCTTGTGGCTTACACTCTTTCTTCCCTGTGTATTTATGAACTTCCATAGGCCATGTGAAAATACAGTATGTTTGCTTGTGCAAAGTTTATCAAGTGTGCTGCTTTTGCAGCTTTTGCTCGCCTTTACTTACCAATTCTTTTTTTTTATTATTATTTCTCTCAGCAATCTCAGCATTTCTTTTCCTTCCTGACCAATACAAAGAGCAATAGATGACAGAGTGGCAAGAACAGGTTTCTGTGGAACCCTATTAAAAACCCTCTCTCCCTGTCCAGAAAAGAATTCCCTGCTAGTAACCTGTCAATTACTCAGTGCTAATGTGCTTGATACTGGCAACAGTTTTTGGCTTCACAGTGAAATTGCTAAGAACTGCATGTGGAATGTGAGGGGGGACTCATAAGGCACTAAGCAGTGTGCTTGAGTTCAATCAGGTTAATGGTTGCTTCCTCCTCGAGGATCATATCAATAGTTCAGTTTATTTTAGGAGAAATTCCCTAAATTATATGCAGATTTCTGGCATCCTGTAGATAGGCTTGAAGGAGATGATGAACTGTTCCTACTTGCTCATGTATTCTCTTATTTCCTGACACCGAGGCAGATAAGGCCAAAGTAGATCTCTGCACTACATTACAGGGAAAAGTCTTAAAAGATCTGCATTTGCTGCAAAAGCAGTTAATGAGCTGTGACATGAGAAAATACTTCAAAATACATTCTCAGCCAGCCAGCAGAAACAGCTTGTCAAATTTGCCTCAGGTTTTCTCTGGTGACAGACCTCCCAGGCAGAGCTGAGACCCCACCAACCTTAGGGATTTCACAGGTGAGTCCAATAGCAGAGGGGGAGACTGCTGCCTCCATTTTTAACTGAAAGCTGTCACTGTGAGATAAAGGATGATCTTTTTTGTTAAAACTCCAGGTTAGAGACTAAGTTTGCCACAGGACAAGGTTTACATTTCAAGGAAGTTATTTGGGGCAGGATTTTCAGACAAATTTAGAGTTCTACCTCCATTAGTGAGATGGCTGAGTACCTTGACCAAACTGCTCCTTAACCATTCCGTGTCACAGTCACCGCATCAGTAGGAAGGGGTTAAGCCATCTCTTTGCTCATCCTGCCTTCTTATACTCTGAGAATGTGTAGGTGCAACCCCTTCCAAGTTACAGTATCATCATCTGCTATGCCAAGTGAGAATCAAGTCAGGCCTATCAGGAAACTGAGAGCAATCACTGCATGTCCCAGGGTGCATAACCCCTGCTACCAGCAAAGGTCTGATGCAGAAAGAAGGGCTCACTCCTCACTCCTGTAGGGCTAGACAGCTGGAGGCCTCCATTAGGCAGCCAACAAGTACGTCAGGGCTTGCTGTAAATTGAATGTGCCTTCTTTAATCTACTCCAACAAAAGAAGCGTTTCTAGTTTTGCCAGCTGCCAGGGACTTCACCTGAACAAAGATTACCCCTCACAACAATTTGCAAACTAGGTCTGGAGCAGATCCAGACAGATCCTAAAAATAACTTTAAGATATCAAACTGCAAAAGGGTTCACCTGCAAAGAGAAGACTCCTGTGTATAATGTGACACTTTTGGTCAGCGTTTTCTTTATTTGTTTTTTCATTATTCTCATGTTTGCTCTTAAAATCATATCTATCACAAGGACAGAGCTGCAGCAGAAGAAATTGCTGCATAAACAATGATGCATTTCAATATTTAAATTATTTCAGTCCTTTTTGGAACCATTTTGTGACTGCATTCATTATATTTAAGCAGGCTTCCATAATTTAACATTTGCTCAGAGTTAAATTAAACAAATTCTATTTCTCATGTTTGCAATAGAGACAAAATTTCTTGGCAATAGACTGTTTTGTTTGTTGATTTGTTTAAAGCAGATAGCATAACAGAAATACCAAACAAAATCATTTTATCCTGAATACTTGTAGTGTACATAAGCCAAACAGAAAAATAATATTTTCCCTTACTGTTTTCCCACTCCAGACTTTTGATGAGGAAAAGGTCATTGTCAGCTGGTTACAGGGCTATTGCTGAAGTTAATTCAAATTGCTGGTGGTAAACTTGGAGACTGGTTCACACGCACAGGGCCTCGTATAAAGTACCACGCTACTGGCAATTGCCAACTTTTTAATGATAGTTCTAAGTTCATTCCATCAGGTCCAATTTATTGTGCAGAAACTTGTAAGACTTCTAAGATGCTTGGCCTACAGCCCACAGCAGAGTGGGCTCTATTTTGTACCTCAGGAAAATCCTAGTGCAGGTCTCTTGGGACATCATGAGCAAAGGTAGGTTTATTGTGGCTGTGGTTTATTAACTGATAGGGCTGCAAAATACAAAACCAAGTAGCAAACAAAAAAATACGCATCAACAAATGATATCAAGAAGCCAAGAAATTAAGGGAATGAATGAACCTAATCCATATTTCAGACCAAATCCTGAGATTTAAAATATTCCTATCTCTGTGGCCTGGATTAGTGGCAAGTTTATGCTCTGATATGAAATGCACTTAAAATTTTATGGATCAGAAAAATCTCATAAACACACCATTAACAGTAAACACTGACTTGAAGAAAGGAATATCCTTTCTTCAAAAACTCCTTTTTTGACTAATGCCCTTGACTAAATACCAGGCAAGAAACTTCCACAGGAATAAAAAAAAGGGCTAAGAAGTTAATTTTCTTTACTTCTGGACAGAATCCAAGTGTATCACTTCAGAACTTGGTATTCCATTGTGGTCTACTATTGTTTCCTGCTGTTACAAAAAACAATCAAAAGGTATGGCTTGGAAGATCACAAGTGTGTGGTTGAGATTTGACTGTCTATCTTAAAAATAAGTGTTCTGATTTGTGGAAAATGTTAAATGAGGATAAAGTTTGGGTAATGCTGGCATTAATGCCTTGAAAAAGGCAGCAAAATCCATATACTTAAAGCTGAAAAAAATACTGGGTCAAGGATTGTGAATGCTAACCAAGGCAGTAAGATAATGTCAATACAAGCAATGGAAACTAGTGAAGTGGCAATTCTCCTATACATAGAATACAATTTGATGAAAGCGAATTCATCAAATAATAACATTCAAAATATGCAGAAATACCTCTAGGGAGAGAGCTAAAGGGTGTAGACATATGATGGGAAAGCAATCAACCCACCAGTTGAGCTTCAGCTCTGTGTTAAATTATGTTAAATTTCCTCCCTGCAATACTAAGTCACTGGGCTAGACATTCTCTTAGCTGTCTCAATAGGTGTAAATTCAAGGTAAAATCTGTGCCAATGGAATGACTGTGCAGTTCAGTAGCAGTTAGCTTAAATCCCTACATGTTTACTTCAGTGCTTGAGTCACTGAACTGATGCTGCTTCTTAAATACAAGTTTCTTCAGCAGCTTTTCTGAGAAGTTTTACTAAGGAAGCTGATTTTGGAGGCATTAATAACAAGAGAAAATGATTCCATATAAAGTTCTGTGCAGGGATAATTTACTCCCACTATTGCAATAAGCAATGGAATTCTCTAGATACCAAACCAAAAGTGTTTACTATTTCTAAAAATCTCTGAACTCTATTTCAATTGCGTTATCTTGGGTATATTGCTATTAAAAACAATTTTTTTCACTGTGTAGGACATTTCGTAGAGCCATGACAACACTTTTTGGCACATAGATATAAAAGTAATTTTGCAGTTCTACTCGTTTCAAATTTTTATTTAAAAGTTGAGACCTTAAATGTCCCATTTATTTCAAATTTGTTACTTATTTAACTTGTAGTTGATGCCTACTGCTGCGGCTTAGAAAAGGGAGAACTATTCAAAACCATTGGCTATCTCCTAAAGTATGAAGCCAAATCCTGGAACATAAACTGTGTTATTGTTAATAACCTTCCACAATATTTTAAAATATGAAGCTATCACTGAGTGAGTTTTGTGGATGAATCCTTTGGGGTGGGCGGGAGAAAAAGAAAAAAAAAGCATAAACAGCATTTCTACATTCTCAGCATCCAGGATTGTATTATGAGAAAGCTGAAAGTTACATTAATGGAATATTTTTCCAAAATAATATTATGAAATTACCATCTTTGTTCAGATATTCATTTCAACTGAGGAACGGCTGCATTGCATTCAGTAACATTCAGTTTCAGAACAATTAAAATAAGCCATATCTCAATATCAATATCAATATTCAATATCAATACAACACCTAGCCCTTCATAACATTTTTGCAATAGAAAGTTTTGGCAGATTTCCCTAATGGTTTCATAATCTGTCCTTCAAAGTAACTGCTTGTGAAGATAGATCCTCAGCAAGGTAGGGGTGCAATTATCCACAATCAGTGGGTGAAAAAACATCCAACCTGGATTCAAAGAGCCAATTGGAAAAAAAAGGTTTGTCTGTCCCTGCTTCATTTGCACCATGGAGCAATCTCAGAATATACAATGTGGATTTTTTTGAACGAGTGAATTTAACTGAAGGTGAACGCTCTAACTAGTAATGGGGACTCAGCTACTGAGACCAGACTGGAGACAGTCCAAAGCCTGTGAGCTTAGGACCAGCTTTTTTGTTCTACTGATCTGCTCTGTGACTCCTGCCAGTACACATATTGCCAAAATGCCACCTGTGCCACTGTGCTTAGTGCTTGCTAAAGCACTGCATCCCGTCCTGGCTATCTAATCTGTTGCTGAGAACTGCTCCAGCTCAATCCTCTCCTGAGCAGCAGCAATCACAGCCTTGCACAAGGTTCCTGCTGCAATCAGGCATGTGTGCCAGCCAGGCTGCTTTGCGCTGAAGCAACCAGTTGGCTTGGCTGTTCAAGGGGTTATAGTCTCATCATCCCTGTCCTTGACAGTTCCAAAAAAGACTCAAAGTTTCCATGAAAGTTTCCTGATGGATTTGCCAAGCCATCAGTCACATTCCTCCACATTTTTGTTTCCATTGCCACCTACTCTTGCTACTTCTGGGGTTGAAATTTTTGTCAAACTTCCCTGCTTAGCACATTTCCCTCTGCGTATCACCCCAGTTCCAAAATCGTCACGTGGCAACACAGTGCAAAGCATTCATTCAACCATACAGAGCTGCCTATCTAAAGGCCATTTTGACTACACACAGGATTCATTTTTGTGGAGAAAGAGAAGAGAGAAAGAAAGGGAAAACATTCACAGATCCCAAAACCCTTTATTTGAAAGAATGGCTTTTAAATGAACTCAAGCTGTATTTTCTTTAATCACTCATTTATTTAGCAAAGAAAGGAATGAATTCAACTACCCCACACAATGAACACATATCAATTCCCTGATATCAAGACGCAGATTTGCTTGTGAACAATTTTAAATGAATCTGTTTCTTTATTACTGCGGCCATGTTGTACTGAGCATGGATTTGTGCAGAAGCAGTATATTTTGGGCTCAATCCTGTAAACACATTAAAATTAATAACTTGTTACATCCATACCACTGAGCTCAGTGTGGTCACTTATGTGACAAGTAAAACCATACTTGTGCTTGAGAGCTTAGCTTTTGCCCATCTACATTTAGGCATCTAAATGACAAAGAAAATTATAAGTGTATCTCTCTACACGCCTCCTCTGGGTTGTGACTCTGCCCGTCTAAGGATGGTCTCCCTGATGAGACGCAGAGGGTGCCAGCAGCAGCTACAACTAAAAATTGGTCACACGCCTCAAGCAAAGCAGGATGAACTTGGACCAAACTTTTTACAGAATTATCTCACACAGCAAAGCCATTATGCATGCGATTAACTTTAGGAATGTGCGTATGTAGCTCTGAATTCAATAAAACTGGTCCCACATTGAAAGAAGTGAATATATTTATTCTATAACAATGAGGAAAAAATCTTGAAGCGTTTATTCTCATTACTGTTTTTGTTGCATCTGGGACCTCTTACTTTGTTTTCTGGTTTGAACAGTTATATCTTCAGATGCTCTGAGAACTTTCTTCACTTAACGTAAGTGCTTTGATGGCTCTTGATTTGTACACTGCATGGTATTTTTCCAGAGGTTATAGTGGGATTCTGATAAAGCTAACTGAATTCAAAGTTCTACACCCATCTGAGACTTTAATCAGTACTGCTTAATAGCCTGGAAATCAAAGCCATTTAAACCCCACTCTCTCTTCCTCTCTTAAGAAAACCCTAATTCCAGTTAGAAATCTCCTGATTAGTTTTGGCCTAACCACACTGCTCCAACAGCAGGCGACTGCAAATGGCTGACAAAGCTTCCACCTGAAGTAATTTAAGTGGCCGTAAAGGTCATCAGACTCAAATCAAATCTGCAAGCACAGGAGTCCATTTTCTAAGCAATTGAGGAATGTGCTCTATGCATCAGACACTAAACTAAGTCCAAAACATGTACTGCAGCACAGTTCTAACTTGGAATACCTAATAACAGCATTTACCATTGTAGGATCAGACTACTAGTCCTGCTTCCTCCTCACCTCATCTGGCAGTGCTACACAGAAAGGAAAATTACAGATTTACTCAGAGGATTGCGATCTCCCTACTCAAATGTTTGTGTTCAGACCAGAACATTTTACAAGTTATGCAATCAGTGTAAAAATGGCTTAGTAATATTAATTACCAACATTAGAGGTGATATTTATTTATCCAGAAAAGGTCACTTTATCCATGCGAAAGGACATGGGGTATTTTAAAGGAGTTGCTTTTCCCTTTCCAAGAACAGAACAATGCTATAAGAATCAAATTCTTCCCTTGTACGAGTCTGAGATCTCAGACTTGTCAGCTTAAACAAGTTTGGCATGCAAGTATCCACTTTGTTCCATTTTTTACAAAACAACATTAGAGCCTTCATGTGGAAATCTGCTTTCCACCAAAGTGTGTAGCCTATTTTTTAAAAATATGTTAAACGAAGTAAATTGAAATTTAATCGAAACCTCACTTTGCTCTATATAGTAGAGGAGGATGTATTAAAAACCATGTAGGCAACTGTGCAGAACTCAGAAGGCGAAAATACTGATGAAGTTGGCACGCCCCCGGGGTCCTCTAAAAATGACCTAAGACACAAAACTCTAATGGCTTTACAACCTGTTCTCTCAGAGTCTAGATTGATGAGGAGACCTTGCAATCATATTTTTCTCATTGAAGTGATTTAAAATTTTCATTTAAATGCTGCATTTACCCTGGAGGAATGTGAAAATCAGACTTTAAATTGCTTTAGGTAGAATTCTGAATGTACCTCTGCATGAGATTTAAAATAATGTAACTTAAGAAGCTAAATGACAAAAAAACGTTTAGAAGGAACACTTTTCTGTGAAGTTGGTGTGATTTTTAGATTACATTACATCGGAGTTGGTCAGAGATCTGAATGTCTGAAGAACTCCTCTGGGAGACGGAAGTGTGAGCAGACCAACCATCTGCTACATGCACTTCTACCTATGATCATACAGTCTTAACCTAGACTATTATCATTGCATATATAACACATCTAACATACTTATCTATTCATGAAAAGAATGGAAGACAAATCACTGTAAAGATAAGTGTGCCTTAATCTACTAAAGATTTTTTAATCTTATTTCAGATAGATTTTATTAAAAAGGTTAAAATAAAAATACATACATCAAATATTTTTTAAGATATTGGATTCATAACTAATAGTCTAAATACAAAATCCACAAGCCAGACTAATGTGCTCTTAGTACAGGGGCAGAGAAGAAGAGTTGTGCATGCGTGTATGTGCATGTGCTTCTTCTTCTTGAAATTGGCAGCAATATAGATCTTACTTTTAAAATGTAGTGAAATGTAAAAATTTATCTTTTGGCATGAACAGACTGATGCCAATACTGGACATGCTTGTGATTTGGAGAGCCTTTCCCCATCTGTTTGTTTCATGAAATATTCTTGCAGAGAAAATTTCCCCTTACTCAAAGGCAGTCCAGTAATTTCTTCATGGAACATCAAATCTAATGAACTATAAAACAATAATAAAATACGGAAAATGGGTGTTATCAACCCTTCTAAAGATAAAGAGTGGGAGAACTTTCTTTTAACAATGGGGAGAATGATTCATCTGGAGAAAAAAGGCAGCTCATCCCAATTATTTTCATCGATGGTAAATGTGTGTTCATTTTACAGTACAGCTTTTCAAAGATCACTCGCTTTGCATTTTCTCATTTTATGCAGAACAGAGATAGGAAGCATAGTGCTACATTCAGACCTATCCCCATTCAAGAATGTTGCTCATTGACATGGATACATATGGTGTGGCTGGACCACCAAGGTGGTGCTTAAGTGCAGTCTCACAGCCTTGATGTTCTGGGTACTTTGTGCAGTTTGTGTTTTTTTTGCACACAATTCTTAATCATTTTAATCTGCACATTTTCTTCTCTGTCTGCCTACTGCAGCATATCCTAATGATCAAGGGCTCTGAATAAGGAATGGAAATATTTCCACTCTGCCTCTCTGCATACCTTCCTGGCATTCTGGTAGGATATCTTTGCATCTAGTATGCCCAAGAAAGCCAAATTCTTTAGTCCTTAATGTTTGTTTTAAAGTTCTTCTCACAAGCTTCTGAGAATAGCAAATGCTGTCTTGCTACTAAGAATTTTGGAAAATCTGGCCCAAACCCCTGCCCTTTTAATTTCTACATCTGGAATTTCAGCTTGAAAAATGACATTGTCATGAATGTGAGTGAAGACAGACAGAACAAAGAAAAAACGGTATAAAAATCCTTTGTGTTTCTTCACCTACCACTACAAGAGGAACTAAAACTGATAATTTAAAACTCAAATGAGATTTTAAATATTTACATCAATGATGTCCAACAAGATACTCACTTAAAACACCATAAGAAGGTTCCTTTAGGGGCTGGTTAGTATGGGCCAAACACGACAATAAGATGAGACTATGCTTTGCAAATACATCTGCGTTTTCTGATGATGCTTTGTTTTGTCAAAGATGTGCATATAAAATAAAAGCTAGATAGAGGAAAGCAGCTCTACAGATTATGCTGATGTGCCACCAGTGCTTGAGACAGCACACAAATGGTGGTGCAGATGCATCATCCCATACCTGGCCTGACTGTAGGCCAACACCACCCTGGCAGTCGAGCAGGCCTTCCCATTTGCATTTCCCATTTGCCCTCCTGCCTTGGCCTCCCTGCAGGACGTGCCCTTCTACCACCCTCACAATTCAGCCAAACAGTGTGAAGGCTTTCTCTGACCAAGCTTGGCTCCCATGCGGAAACCATCTACCCTGAAGTTCTCCAGTTTCATTGCAAGATCATATCCATCAGTACAACTTTAGTCTCCTCCCTCTGAACAGCTGAACTACAGCTTGAGTGATCTGCAGCCCTGGAAGATCAGCCCTACAGAGCCTAGTGCTGCTGCAGAGCATTGCTAAGCCACCATGCTTCTTCTTGCTGTTCTTCTCAACACCCTGCAAGATGTCTGTGGTGATGTGAGCTTCAGGAGGCTGCAGAGAGGGCTCTATGGCTAACAGCTCCCTTGTCAGACCCCATGGAAATAAAAGACAATGCCTAAAAAGAAAATTGCATTTGTACTCCGGGAGCAGTTTTAAGGGGTACCAGGAATTGCTCAGTCCCTTGTCAGAGAAATCTGACTGAATGCTTATGAAACAGCGAAGCAACATGTTCCTCATGAGCGGTTCAGCAACACCAAGGGGCTACAGCTGCGCCCGACACCAAAGGCCAACAACCTTTCACTCCGCAGAGAAAACAGCATGTCACAAACAGGTGTTCTGGGCATTTGGCAGCAATGGGACATTGACGGCTTGGAGCGTGCTTGAAATGTCTCTGAACTTCATCTCTGAAGCCTCAATCACATGAGCAGTCATGTAGCACAGGCCTTGGGGATTGGGGAGTTACAGGAGGCCAGAAAATACACAAGCCCATTAGTATTCATCATAATTATTGAAATCTGTAAAATAAGTATTAGAGTAAGTCTTTGCAGTGAGATGTGGATTGAAGTATTTGTTTCTCTCTTCCAGAATCAGGTTGTTTTTGTTAAATGCCTGGGGAAAAATAAGAAAGAAAAGAAGAAAATGAGAGGAATAGAATGAAAGGAGCCCCTACATGCTATTTCACTCAGACAATTTTTGTGGCAAACGTTCATGAAATGTCAGTCAGTCAAAAACGCATTTAGAAGTATCTACTTGCATTTGCATAATCATGCTTGTAGAGAAAACAATTCCACTATAAAAAAGTAATAGACATTTCCCCCAATATTATAACTTTTTTTTTGGTAAAGACTTCTTTCTAATCATACATATTCAGCAATTATTAGAATTATTCTGTCATCATACTTTCACTGAATAAGAATTATTTTCTTTTTACTATGTTAATTACTTGATTTTCCAAGGCAACACAGAGAAAAAATTTCTGGAAGTATTAGAAGTGCATCTCATTTTTTTTTTAAAGTGATTTTTCAAGATTTTTCAAGATTTTGCTGCCCAGTAACAATCCAGAGAGTTATTCAGGAGGATTTGAAAAAGCCTTAACATATAACCCTACATATCAACTGATTTCACTGATCACAACATCTGGACTTTTCTTGAATTTTTAAGACAATTTCTTAATATATCTTTAATTAGAAATAAAAATGCAGAAATTAAAAATGAGATTTTCTGGGTAGGATTTAAGAAATATAATCATTTATAAAAAGCTTCACAGCTGCATTAATAAATTGTATAATCTGAAGATACCGTGCTAAGTACTTCCAGAATGCTCATTCTTCCTTAAGTCAGTGGATCTAAACAGCAGAGTTTTTCTATAAGGTCATAAAAAAAGTCATTTGGAAGCAAAGGTCTTATGATATAGATACCATGCCAGATTCTCATCTAATGTAAATCAATACTACTCATTCATCAAATATTTGAGGTATGAATACTAGCTGAAAGTCTGGCCCATTATGTATTAACTGGATACATCTCCTGTATAAAGACATAGTGCAGGCAGGTCAGTAGTGCCCTTGATGCCACATCATTGGCACCAGAGGATTATCTTCAATATATATTATGATGATTGTCAATAGCTGTATTTACTTCTTCAGCAAGCAACTGTGGAACACAATGAAGATAAAAAAACATACAAGAACAATAACCTTGAGTAGTGGTCTGGAATCTTACAGGAAAAGTTGGTGCTGTATAAATTCTGCCTACACACAAATCTAAACAGCTACATAATAGGGACTGACAAAGGAAAGAATCTGTAATTACAACACTTTAAGTGAAATCTATCTTCATCATTAACAATCAGCACAATTTGAGTGCAAATGCCAGTGCAGAAAACTAGCAATTAAAATTCTTCAGACACAGAACAACAGAATAATGGTTGTATAGGATTATATGATGTGCAATAGAGAGCTCCCAGCCCACTTCTCACCTTGATGGCTTCTACAGAATCATACTTGTCCAGTTTGTTGATATGGTTGGTGATGCTGGTATTTAGAGGAGCTGGTGACACTGGATGGATGACAGTTGCATCATGGGACTGTTGTTGATATCGTTGGCAATAAGTGTAAATAAGCAGAGTAAGAAGGCAACCAAGTATTGAGCTACTTAATCCCACGGCGATCATGTGAAACATGTTGAACTCTGCATAGTAGACAGAAGAAAACAATCTTATTGCAAGGTAATAGCAATAAAAGCTTAAGTTTGAGGAAGCAGATAGAAAAGTACTCGATTCAAATAATGATAAGGGAAATTTCATGTGTTTCCCACAAACATCTTTGCAATGGTTTATCGCTACAGTAGCAAATTCATTGTACTTCCCTGAAGGGATCATTAAGAGAATCATACATATCCATAAATCTCTGTAAGTGTTAAGACTGGGATTTCTGAAAAATGCTTAGTCAAGGTGAAAACCCAAGCAACAGAAGAATGAATTGCTTTTTTAAAATGTTTGAAAAATCCAGCTAATTTTCTTTCTGCATACTCTATGGCAGAACGTTTTTATATATAAATTATGTATATAATGGACATGGCTTATTTCCAATGAACGACATTATCATTTCCTCTGTTGCTCTTCTGGTTCTTTGTCATATATGTAGTGACTTGAGGCAGAACAAATAAAATCTTGTTATCTTTAGATTGCAGACCTGCTTCCCTTAAAATGTTTTCAGTATACCCCTTATTTGGTGTCTGTCCCTGACATTGTGGCATACTCCTTTCAAATCCCCTTCCTTGTTGGTTCGCACTGTTTCTGCATCTTTGATACACAGCCAATTTATTCCCTTCCCCAGCCTTCAGAATTTTTTCTCTGTGCAAGGGGGAAATGAGGGAAAAACAGTAGAACTTTAGGGGAGAACGTCCTGGAGAAGAGAAAGAAAGTCTTTAAAGATCAGCATGCTGTTTAACCATAGCAGCCAGAGTGTGCTGCCAGAATATAGTACTGTTCACCCAGGCCTTCCCTGTCCGCTCTGCCCTTCGAAGATGCTGTGAGATCACAATATGGGAAACCCACCCTACCTACAGCTCAGAAATAAAAACACTGAGAAGGCTCACTGCTGCATGAAACTTTAGAAGAAAATCTAAAACACAAGTGCCCCCTCTTGTTACTGGGCAGAGATATTGGGTCAGATGTGGCACAAGTAAGATTAGCTGGAAATAAATTACAGTGCTTTTCACTGTCATTTCCAACTGGAGATGTGTTTTTTGATTAAAAAAGAAACAATTTTGAAATTTCATCTTAACATTACTATAAGTTTGTTTGTGGCAGTGCACATGAAGCTGATTTTAAATTGAAATATTGGCACTAGTCTAAAAGTCATTAGATCTTTCTCATTGTGAAACAGAGAAGTAGGCCAGCATGGGGGTCCTTTTTTTGGCAAATCCCTAAGGTAGAATCTTTACGTGCCTACTGGGAACAAAGGAACACAATCTAATATTTAGATGACTACGTTGACTGCCCCAATATGTAAATTATTACTGAAATATCCTTCTACACTTGTGTGAGGGTTTCCCATTGTTTTAGAACTTAGCGGAATGTTTTCAGAGTTCCATTGCTGATTAAGAAAAAATCAAATTGCGTTTACCCAGACTCCCATAACACACTGCCATGCACACTAGTGCTTCTGCATAACCCTTGTGTTTTCATTGTCCCTTACTAGGTTAAAAATACATCTTATCTATGCATGGAAGAATATTAAAACTGGCCACAGCTACTACCCTGACAACACAGACTAAGTGTGATAGCTCAGCACACAAATAAAGGATCATTTTTCTTTTTCTTCTTCTCACTTAGATTTTTTTTTTTTCCTCAGCAATTTAGTTTTCTCTTTCAAGATTTGTTTTGCTAGCATCAAGCTTTCTGGGATGGAAATTTTTTTTTTACTCTTTAGTTATGTCTTTGGCAGCAAAGCTGAATATGAGTCCCAGATAGTCTGAGCTATTAAAGCGGTTAGCAGGCTGGCTCTCTGCTATTCATTTGGAGCCCGAAAGAGAAAGTATTACATGAAATTACTGTTCTGCAAAAGATGCAGCAACTTTACAAATTTCAACCTAATGAAAACTAGCTTAAAATGGGAACTTCTTTTTGGGACAAGAAGGGTGAGTGACATAAAGGAACAGGAGAAAAGTAAAAAAAGAAGTCCAATAATACATACTCTCATCTCAAAGGTCAGAAATGACATCTGGGTATTCAGTGAGCAATCCTGTAGTAACTATGTCCCTATCACCTCTATTTCTGGACCAAGTGTAAATAATGGGAACGTGGCATTTAGAAGTTGGAATAAAACTAGTGCAATATGTGAAACAAGTAGAAAAATGAGTTAATATTTCAGCATTTAATACACAGATAGAACTGAAAAGCTTACCGCCACATCGTTTTTCTTCTATGCTGCTGGATCGTGCCACTGATATTTCTAGAAAAACAAATACACTGCTTATTCCGTTGAGGAAAAAAAATAACAGAGATCTATTAATTTGATTGATACAGTAAGGCTTTAAGAAACACATTCTGCTACATTCACTCCAAATCCAAAGTTAAAAAGACTTTGACTATGATATTGAGGAACTGAGAAAAAAGTTCCCTGACATCTTCAGATTCTTTAGTTCATCAAGCAAAAGAAGTAGCATATTTTTAATTCCTGATTCAGAACATTCCTTGAATTGAAAAGATGAAGTGTAGATTAAAACATTCTTTGTGGAGTTAAACTACGTTGATAAAATATTGAACTTCTAAATAGTACATTTAATGAGGATTTCATTATCTTGTGTTCAAATAGGCTCATTACTTCTAGAAGTCACATCTAGCACAAATGTGAAAAGAGGGAATTTGCAAATGTGCAAAAATTTTACTGCCAATTTTATGAGTCTCAATTGCAAAATAATCAAATGTGATTCCATCCAGTGTCCTTATCATTTTGTCTTTGGAAGCATTCTGAATAAATACTGAATAAAAATGGGTTGGCAACCAAGTTTTCCCACTTTTTACTTCAAGGACGATGGATTTGGCGAAAGGAAGTTGTCCTGCTTTAGAAACCTCTCTGTCATGTGACCATGCAGATATGGGTCAGGCAAGAAACATAACTGGATTTAAGATATGTTTTTAAATCCCTTGTCAAAGACTACTTAAGAAACAAAGAAGCTATAGGATATAAGGGAGAGGATAGAAAATACAGTAGTTCTTACAATGGAGAAAAGTTACCACTTCTGCAGCAATATGACACATGAATCAGAATGTAGATCAGTGTAGAGTGGAAAACAATTCTAGCTTCACATACAAAATTCTAGTTGTGAGCTGACCATTACCACCCATGAGTGAGGTCAGATTGTTTCATGAAATATCAGCTTAGTGTTCAGAAGCAATCAAAAAGGCAAACAAAATACTAGGTACAGCCAAGTAAAGCAGGAAATTAGAATTATGGGTCTCTACAAATCCACGTGCTGTCCACAATCCGAGCACAGCATGCAACTCTGTTTTTCCCATCTCAGAATGCCTTTAGTAGCAGTAGAAACAGTTGACGGAAGGGTGGCAATGATGGCCACTGAAATGCAATTGCTTCTGCTTGAGGAGTAATAAAGTATGCTCTCCACCTTGCCACCACACAATGATCCAATACGCAATACATGTGAGAAACCCAGTTAACTTTTTGAAGACAAAATTATTTCAAGGCATCAAACAGACCAATCTTATCAGGTTTAAAAACTCTCCTGAAATGAAGATAGTTGAAGACTGGTAAACAGCAAGGAGACGGGAGGGGAATGGTATATATCCTTGTTCTGTTTCACTTCTTTCCTAGACATTATAGCTACCGCTGAAGTCAGGAACTGGCAAGATGGACTTCTGCTCTGAATTTGTGTGGCCATTCTGATATTCTTCTGTGAATATTAAAAATACTTGATAATGGAAAGGACTGATAAACGAGACAGACATAATGACATCTTCAGGAATGCATGGAAAGTGAGTTTCTCAATTTTCTGTTCAATTCTGTTAAAGCAAGTTTAAAATTTGAATCTGTTCAGATTCAGAACAGTGAAAGAAGCCCTTGTAGTATGATTCTGGGGAAAAAAAATTAGAAACGCTAAGGCAAGCCTGATGGAAAAAGAGGAGAGAAGCAAATACTATATTAATGGTTCTGATTTTAAAATTAATCTCTTCTCCAGCTGGAGGTTTCTGCCAAAAGATACTTCAGCTTATTATGAGATGTGAAACAAAGTGTTATGACTTCTACATACCTAACATAACACAGGCTTCTACTAAAGTGGATCACAATTTTATTTTATTTTTTTACCTTTTTACGCCTGTTATATCAACATTCTTTTCAAAAGTAATAAACCTGACAGAGCAGTATTCTCACAGCTAGTTAAAGGCTGGTAATGTACTCTGTCTGGTCAAGGCTATTGATTCACAATCCAACCAAAAAGCAGAAAAAAATGCCAGAAATCCATATGGCTCTGTAAAATGATGTTGATAATGATTAACTCTGAAAACATAGTAGCAGCAGTGACAAGAAGCAGCCATTTTTGCACTATGCCAGAATCATTCTGTATGTGTACGTTTCGTAGAGCAGAGTTAAGGTAAGCAGATGAGGAGGAAGCAACGTGAGGGTAGATATGCCAGTCTAGTAGCTGGGAGAGGACTGAGGAGAATTAGAAAAGGAAACAAAAGTTAGGAGAGCGAGAACTCTGAGTATAAGGATCTTGAGAAGCGAAAGCAAGATGTGAGGTCCCAAGAAAGCAAGCAAGCATGCATAAGGTGAATGTAAAGGCCACGATTTCATCCCCTGGGTAATTTGAGGGGGAATGGAAAACAAAACAACAGAGTGCTTGAGGAGAGATGGCTACTTATTTGTCTGACATCCTTCACTTCACATACTCTGAAAATGCGTATTTTCCAAAATAATATGTAGAGCTTATGTGGGATTAAGTGGGGGATTCACGAAAATGAAAATTAACTGAGCTGCTTCAAGACGATGAGAAAAAGGGGAAAATACAATGTGGGAGGTTTTGCTTTCACACTGACATTTTTCACATTGGTTTTGGAAGGAAAAAATAGCATTTGTGAGTTAAAGAATATATTCCTCAAGTTTATGCATCAGCCATTAGTAATGTTTACATTTGTTTACTTCTTTATAACATTGTAATACATTACACAGTCAAACAGAAAAGGTTGCTGCACTGAATAAACAAAATGACATCACAAACAATACACGAAAACATAAATTTCCGTCCATGAATAGACTGCTGACTTCATTATGTACTCAGATAGATGACTGTAAACCTGACCATCCATATTGTTGTGATTTAAATCACTGCTATGATTAATTCATTTTTTAAGAGTACGTTTGTAAGTTTCAATAAATGCCATAGAATAAAAACTGACATGATTGCCCACGGTCATAGGGGAGCTAAGTACCTGAGACACAGCAAGCAGCATGCAACTTTCTAAGTGGTTACTCACTGAAGGGATTTCATGAAATGATCTCTGGATTAATTACCCCAGCACCCACTCTTGCATGCACAAATCACAAAACCTAGAGAAACATTTCTCTAGCAACCCCCAAAGTTTAAAGAACACCTTAAAATGAAAAGCAAACCAGTTCTTCGAAATATCTGTACTCATTCCTGTACTTTGTTAACAAATAGGATGTAAAGACCTGCAGAATGGTGAGACAACGAATAACAGCAATACTGGGTGGTGACAATAAAGACAGCTCAACATCATATCGTGCCGCGAGGCAGATTTTCATGAGAACACCAGGTCCAGCAACGTAAGCCCTACACTATAGACCTGCTCACTCTTTGGATGAAAAAAGGCAAATTCTTTTCTTCTACAAAGTTCTGTGTAGGGACAGTGTTATGCTTTGTTCTTGAAAAGCTGGGAGATTTCATTTATCCTTCCAGAAGAACGCTGATCTTACCTGGTATAAAGTTGGAGTCAAAAGCACAGGCTCGGCTCTCTGTGGTGTTGCCCGTGCACTGGCTGCCCACTGGAAACAAAAGAATGCACTGACGAACACGAAGCTGCATGCCAGATGAGTCGCACTCGGACCACTCCGACCACTCTGACCAGCTGTCTGCAATGGGCGTAAAGGGACACACACACACTGTTGCAATTAAATGCTTTGAGTGCACCAAAATATCTCATCTTCTTGAATAACGACAGAGAGCCTGGTCTCCAGCTCATACAAATGATCACAGGATAGCTCATGTAATACCATAAAGCAAAGGCAGTTTGGACATGCTGGAAAACATCTCCAAAATACAGTTTGATGGTAAAATTGTCACCTAAGTATTATGGTTTTGGCTTCTGCCACTGTCTTTGAGTGTGGAAGGGAGAAGCCTTAAGGATTCTGCAGTGATCCCAGAGGAGGGACTGAAAGAGTTATTCTTGTGGAGCCTATTTCAGTCTTTAGGGTGGATGATGACTGCCTTTTTGTGTACCTCACAAGTAGCAAGTAAGTACTCTGATAAGTACAGAGGTATATATTCCAGGTCTGAAAAGGTTGTTTACTTAAATGGCAAAATAGAAGTACCTTGGTGTTTTTTTTTTCTTTGTTTGTTTGTTTTTGTTTCTTTGTTTTAATTTCAGGATCGTTTCCTTGCTGTAGATAGAAGAGATCTCATAAATTATTTGCAGCCTCAGCTTTGTGTAAAAGTCATAAGAATGGAAAAGAAAAGGCAGACTGAAGAGGTTTGTAATCTGAAGCTGATTTTCACCTCTAACATGGAGAGGTTTACTCAGTTGTCTTGTCTTCTTCCTACAGTTTTGGCTGGCATTTGCAACAAGGTTAAATCCAAGTAGTTCTTAAAAGATCTCTGGGTAAAGAAGCCAGCCCAGAATGATGAGGCCACCAGTCCATGAAATCATAAATCTCTCCTATGCATAACTACACCATTACTTCTAAATGCTCAATTCTTTATCCATTATTTGCATGTGTGAATTAGAAGTTCAAGAACAGAAAATATTTTCCGTTCTTACAGCATCTGTGAATACTTGACATATAAAATACTGCTTTATTCAATACATTACAGACATCCTTGCAACTGATTACACATAGAGACAAGCAGCCTATAAAACAGTAAGGATCAATAGTACAGCACTTCCACTCATATTTGTGCGACTGCATTTAGATAAATTAAAAGAAAATGTGGTGATACAGCTTTCAAAATGAAGCATGAGAAAACAATTCATTTTGCAGACACAAAACTGCTATGTTTTTACTGCACACTTGTATATTTTCAGTCAGATTTGCAATTAACCTTCCATATCCTTAAAAAAAACTTTGGTATCAAGGTTCAGAAAATCTCAATTTTCTGCTAGTTTTCTTTTGCCAAAAAAGTCCTATTTCAAATGCCAATAAATCTTTTCTTTTTCATAACCTAAGAAACATTATAAATAATTTCCATATACATTTCTGCGTGGGTTGGTGGTTTCTAGACACCAAGTAGCATTATACTAAACATGTCACTCAAGCAGCAAATGCTACCAAAGGTATTACCAGATCTGCTCTAGCAGCAAATACTGGCCTTATGATCTTCACCACAGCAAAATGGCTGTGCAGGAATGCAAGAGTCTGCCCAAACTTGACAAGGGGTGTAGCACTGGGGTCATTTTTGTACCAATATGAAATAAGAACAGTAAACAAATTGTGAAATGTACAGTATGCACATGAGGCAAAGGCCATTCCCTCATATAATTGCTTTCAAAATCTATGGCAAATTTTCAGTGAGACTGAAATAAAGTAATAAGAATCATAGTAATTTGAGATATATGCTTTGAACTCCGAAATTTTACTGCTTTATAAAAATTTTCACTTTCCTGAACCAAACTGAAACCAATGTCCTTCACCCACTATCTATTCCAAATCTTGAGTAACAGCCAGTCAAAAACAAGATGAAGAGATTATTTATAAACATTTGAAAACTGTCATTTCTAGAAAAATGTCACTAGAAAATAAATGCAAGAGAAATAGCTACAATAATAGCACAATGAACACTCTAGTTATGACCTTTAAAAGATGCCTTAAGGATCCCAATACAAATATATGATATTTGTCTTGAAAAATAAAATAATCAACTGCTTTCTGTGTATTTTTTAAAACCCAATAGAGTGTTGCACTTTCTTTAAGTTTGACGAAGTATGCATTTCTATTCAACTTCAGGACATGCAGTGCCTGGGAAAGGAAATCAACTGAAAGTGTGGTTCAGCACAGGTAATAAGATCTATACATTCATATTCATGGGGCCTGTGCCTTCAGTTACACAACCTCATCATATAAGTCAAAAACGTTGCCATGAAATCTAGGAGTCGTCAGTAAACCAAAGATAGAACCTGGCACTGATGCCAGTTCCTTGAAGCTATTTATTTCCTTTTACTGTTGCCTATAATCCATTAATCAACTGTAAATGAAAACAAACTCTCCTACTGTGTTTTCACTCTTTATCTGCTCTTCTGCAATTTTACTCTCTTCTTCTGACTTACGTTTCACTAAAAATTCAGGTTCCTTTAGTATAGTTCAAAAAGCAGAGTTAAGGAAAAGGTCATGATCCATAACATTATACAACCACCAGGAGTGCTGAGACATTTCATTTACCAGGTACTTTGCAGTGATCTAAAAATATGAAGTCTCTGCCCCTTAACATCCAAAAATGAAGTATTTATTTTACAAAGAGCATTAAAGCTTGCTTTCCATTTTATACAAAAAGAAGTCTTGAACAAAGGTTAATATAAAGCATTATGTACTTGAAAGACCTTGTAATATGCATGCTATTGAATATGCAATCTCAGCAATCTGATTGATGTGAACATTTAGTATTATAACAAAGGCACTTATTTAGGATAGTGCTATTAGAAGCCTACCAATCAGTTGCAAGAACCACTTCAAACATTACAATATTTTAGCTCATTCAGAACAAGAAGATGATAATTTAAATTGTAATTCTTGTGTAATTTTCAAACAAGGAAGGAAGAGATGGTCTCCTGTAGGCCATATTCTATTATTATATTATTTAGAATCATAGAATCCTTAGAGTTGGAAGGGACTTCTGAGGGCCATCTAGTCTAAATCCCCAGCAGTGAACAGGGACAACTACAGCTGGATCAGGTTGCCCAGGGCCTGATCTATCCTCGCCTTGAAGGTCTTCAGGGATAGGGCATCAACCACACTAAGTAACCTGTTTCAGTGCCTCACTGCCCTCACTGTAAAAGATTTTTTCCTTATAGATATAAGGAACTTGTACCCACCTTCCCTTATGACCCATATAAGGAACTTCAACCCACCTTCTCTGAGCTTGAAGCCATTTCCCCTTGTTCTATCACCACAGACCTTGCTAAAGAGTCTGTCTCCTTCTTTCCTGTAGCTCCTTTTTAGATTCTGAAAGGCCGCTATCAGGGCACCTTGCAGCCTTCTCTTCTCCAGGCTGAACAGCCTCAGCTCTCTCTGCCTGTCCTCATAGGAGAGGTGTTCCATTCCATGGATCATTTTCATGGTTCTTCTCTGACACGCTCCAACAGATCTGTATCTCTCCTGCACTCCAAATCTGGACGCAGTACTCCAGATGAGGTGTCACCAGCGCAGAGTAGAGGGGCAGGATCACCTCCCTCACCCTGCTGGCCACATATTTTGATGCAGCCCAGCATACAGTTGGCTTTCTGAGCTGTGAGAGCACATTTCTGGCTCATGTTCAGCTTCCCATTCACCAGTACCCTCAGGTCTCTTTTGGCAGGAGCTGCTCTCAATCCTTTAATCCCCCAATTTGTATTGGTAATGAGGGTTGCCTCACCCCAGGAGCAAGACCTTGCACTTGGATTTATTGAACCTCATGAGGTTCACTGG
The DNA here is from genome assembly GCF_019232065.1 of Centrocercus urophasianus. NCBI lineage: Eukaryota > Metazoa > Chordata > Aves > Galliformes > Phasianidae > Centrocercus > Centrocercus urophasianus. The sequence continues at coordinate 67,489,442 of NW_024884253.1, forward strand.
TCCACTGCTCAAGCCTGTCTAGATCCCTCTAAATGGCATCTGCTCCCTCAGCTGTGTCAACCACACCCACAGCTTGGGGTAATCAGCTGTGGGAAACTTATTGAGGGTGCACTTGACCTCACTGTCAATGTCACTGCTGAAGATATTAGAGTATTGGGAGTATTGGCCCCAGCACTGACCTCTGAGGAGCACCACTTATCACCAATCTCTATCTAGACACTGAGCCATTAACCACCTCTCTCCAGACTCAATCCTGTGGCCAGTTCTCTGTCCTTCAAACAGTCTACCCACCAAATCCATATCTTTCCAATTTGGAGAGAAGGACGTTGTGGGGTACCATGTCAAAGGCCTTACTGAAGTCAAGACAGATGACATTAGTGGCTCTTCCCTTGTCCACTATTGCAGTGACACCATCATAAAAGGCCACCATGTTGGTCAAATATAATTTGCTCTTGGTGAAGCTATTCTGGTTCTCCCCTGTCACCTCCCTGTCTTCTATGCGCCTTAGCATAGCTTCCAGGAGGATCTATTCTATGATCTTCTCCAGAACAGAGGTGAGACTGACAAGTCGGTAGCCACCAGGCTCATCTCTTTTACCCTTTTTAAAAATGGGTATGATGTTTCCTTTTTTTCCAGTCACCAGAGATTTCACCTAATTGCTACGACTTTTGAAATACCATAGAGTCTCTTGGTAACCACATCAGCCAATTTCCTTAGGACTCCGGGATGCATCTCATTGGGACCCATAGACTTGCGGATGTTCAGTTTCCTCCAGTGGTCAAGAGCCTGATTTTCACTTAAAGTGGGAGGGATGTTGATTTCCCAATCCCCTCCTATCAAACCAAATGTCTGAGGGCTGTGCAGTGAGCAGTTATCAGAGAAGATGGAGGCAAAAAAGAGTTAAGTACCTCAGCATTCTCCTCATCAGTTGTTACCAGCCTGCTTGTGTCACTCAATAGGAGGGGTATGCCTTCCTGGATGTTTCTTTTCTGATTGAGGTACTTATAGAAGCCTATCATGTTCTTTTTGGCATACCTACATTTAATTTACTGTGAACATAGCATGTAAAAGCTGACTGTGCACTTAATAAAGGAGAGAAAAGATTTGCTCCTAAATAATAGATCAAGGAACACTATGTTACTCAACTATAAATGATGTGCTGTGGCATACATAAGCTGCCTGTGCTTATTTGCTGTACCTGGACACGGCTGCGTGTTGCAGAGGGCTTCTTCAGTGTGCAGGCCAAGACAAATATCTCCTCCATATGCTGGTGCAGGATTGGTGCAGGAGCGGGTTCTCATGTAATGTCCTCCTCCACACGTTGCTGAGCACTTTGACCAAGACGACCAGCAAGACCAGCCTCCATCCACTGCAAAGACACAAAATATGATATTATGCAATATTATTATTATATTATATAATCCAGTCTGTCCTTTTCATGTTTTGTGAATCTAATTTCTAGCTAATGAATTAGTGGATATTTTTAGTTCCTACTGAATGTAAGCCAATGAAGTGAATCCATATTGTATCATGATACCATATCACAAAATGACTAAATTCACATATTTAAAAATCCAGTGGTATACTGGGAAGTCTAACGTTATTACTCATTCACATAATACGCCTTCAGAGAGTAGCATAATAGTTCTAAGGTAAAACTAATTTCATTTTTTCCTTCAAAAAAGAAGACTGCAGAATCCAGATTTTCTTTCATAACCCAAGTAAGACTTGTTTAGCTGTACAATCCATTACAGTTGATCAAACAGTTTTAGGGTTTGATGGGCCGCTACAGTATTTCTATAGCTCTAGCACAGATAGCAGTGGCAGAATGATGCCAGTAGTTTCAAAAAGCAACAGAAGAATGTCAAAAAGGAGTTGCTGCTTTAAATTTCAAAGACACATTTTTGGAAACATTTTAAAAATAATAAAATCCATTAATATTTACTGATTTAGGTATATCAAATTCTTCTTCATCTACAGACACAGTTTTCAAAAGGTTAGGCTGGAAATCATAGAAGCCCCATTGTTGTCTGAGAAGACAACTTTCGAAACATGGTCACTGGACAAGTCTTAATTAAAGCTGACCTAATTGCCTTCACCAAACTTTGTCCAGCCACTGTCCTTAAAGTTGTTGTTCCAGGATGTATTTCTGTTACTTATAGCCATACTTGGCCCATTTGCCAAAGTCTTTCTATCTGTAGTCGCATGACAAAGTCACACATACATTTTCCTTTGCAAATAGCATCAGTATTTTCTTTACCTCTCTTTTAATTTTTGGAAAAAAGAAGAAAAATAAACTTCCAAAATATTCACATCTTGCAAAAATGAATTTCTTTTCAAACTACTATAAGAAGGTTTACATTTGCCTTATTATTATTAAGTAAGGAATTTATTTGACATGTCTCCACCCAATCAAAGGAAACACACTGTGCGTAATTTAACTGACATAAATAGAAGAAACTTTATGTGTAGCAATGGCAATTTACAAGTAAAGTATTTTTTATTACAGGACCCTGAAGTGCACATAGCATTTGCATTTGTTTCCTTCCATCACTCAGAGCAGGAGTTGGCATTTTACCAAAGGAGAGAAAAATTTAATATTGACTGCTTTTAAAGATACAAAGTAAGCACATATTTTTTGTTCACAATTTTTGCAGTGTACTCATTTAGGACATTCCTGGTAAGACTTGATTTTGTGCTTCATTGAAAGATTGCTACTAGAGTCTCCAAGACACTTATAAAACATTTCGCAGGGACTAGTTTTTATTCTTTCCATCCAGTTAATCAAAGAGCTTTTTAAGGATTAAAATCATTTTCACTGGTTTATTGAAAAGCTATTTCATAATTATCTTCTACAAGCACAGAGGAAGTTCCGAATCTAATCTTAAGATACAGAGAGTGTAAAATGTTAAAAAAAGACTCAGTTTGATTGCACTGTATACCAGAAGTGCAGCTGGTGAGTCAGACACAATGATTTCCAAGCAAAGACTGCAAAATAGACTAAAACGAGCTAGGAGAATGTAGTCATTTTGACATTGAAACATATATGTGCATTTGTGAACTTAAGTTCAGATATAGCAAACCCTCAGGTTTTCATGTGCTAATCAAACTAATTCACTAGTGCATACCTAAGACTGTTAGCATCCTAACCCTGTAAACAAAGTTGTTGAATATAAATCACTTTATTCTCTCAATCAATCAAGAAAGGAAAGAGATGGCACTCTCTCTGTGAGTAAAAGTAAAAACTCTTGCAAGTAATGTATCTAGTCTCTGGCTGGTCAGACTGGATTTGGGAAATCTGGGGCTATAATGCAGAGAGCATTATTTTTATTATTAAGGAATTCAATGACTGCGATATTTTTTCTTCCAGGATATTTTCATAAGCCAAATAATCTAGCTATAGAGATGTATGAGAGAGTTTTAAGCTACCTATAATATATAAATACCACATCTCAGTAGAGTGCCTCACTTATTTTCTCACTCATATATCTTTTTTCGCCTGTGATAACTCTGGTAATGTGGTATTATGCAAGCTCATCCTAACCAAGCTGCAGGTTATTAGTCCTCAGTGCTGCTGAAATTACTGTGCAATTGTTTAACAATTTCAAGACAAGACATGATATCTTTTAATCAGAACTTGCCCTCTTTTCTTTTTTTTTTTTTTTTTTAAATAATGCCAAATAAAAGAAGAAGCTGTTGTCCAGCAACTCATTTCATAAGATATCAAGCTTTATCTTTCCAGATATTCCTTCTTTTATTCTTTTTTTTTTTTTTTAATTTTTAAACTTAAAATGATCCTCTACTAGCTCAAATAAACAATCAGATGGATTCGCACTGCACTGTATAGACCTTTATGAAATCAAATGTCAGACACAAGTTGCCTACATAAAAGAGAAATTGTCTGCAAACATTCCCTATCTTGTCCAGTATAATAGAGGCAGTGATCCCCAACATTTTCTACATAATTTTCAAGAGCAAGAATGAAAATTACAAAACGTGCATGCATTTGAAACTGCTGCCTGTTGTCTATCTGTAGGTGAACAATAATAAAGATACTGATGTGACATCCAGGAATGTCACCACGCTCCACAGCTATGGTGGTCCAGCTCCACCACAAGCCTCGGGATGTAACGGGAGAAGCAAGACTGAGGAAGATGGAAAAGAGCAGACACAATATAGCAGAGAATGTTAATCATGGTTAAGCTGGACAGTGTAATTACAACTGCTTTTCTTAGCAACTACTTACTGACAGTTTACCCTCCTAAATTTCTAAGCCTTTTAAGGACTATCATAACTACCTCTTTTGTTTGTCTTCAGGACTTGTCTTTCTCAGCAACAGAGGATGATAAAGCATCATCATTGCCAAATAAGATCAAAGGGATGGGTATTTAGTTCTTCAGTTTTTACAAGACTTAAATAGAGTTCTGTGGTTTCTTTCATCTTTTGTTAAAGTCGCTTAGCAACACAGCACCATTTGGTTTTTTTTCCCCTTTTGTCATGGAGTCTTTAATGTTATTTTTGCTTCTTATAGGAGGAAAAATACACAGTTGCAAGGAAAGTTCCAGCCACTGCAGTCACTACACACACTTACAAAGCAGATTGTGGAGCTGTTGGACTAAAGAAAGTAGTTAAAGAAGTTCCACAATAAAAGACACAAACTGTCTGCATTTCCTGACAATTACTGAGGTTGGTCCCTCTTAGAAATAGGCCTCTTCAGCTAGCAGGGAGCTCTAAACAATGTTGTTTTTTCCTTTAAGTAAGAACTTTTTTTCCTACTGACTGTGTCGTGGTTAATAAATATTTCTTCACTATAATGAAAAGAAGTTGGGGGAAGAGGTTGTTCCAGGGAAAAACAGTGTATAGAAACATGACCTCTTGGGGACATGATATAAAATTCACATTACTGGAGAATTTCCAAGAGACTATTAAACTGGATATCCTGCTATGCACTCAGGTTTTATAAGAATGACAAAGGAAGTGGAGATGACACAATGGCCTCACCTTCTTTCAAGAGAGCACAAATAGGATTGCAGCCTTGTTCGTATACTGTCTGGTTTAATTTCAAATTTAAATAGCCAATAACATTATTCTTTAGGGTTTGTGGTTAAGGTTTATAATGTTTTATGTTCATCTTTTTGAAAGCACAACAAAAGAGAATAAATAAAGCTGAGAAAGGTCAATCTTTTCTATGAAGGAATATAAATATAAGCACAGTACTTTCCACTGAAATGCAAGTGACGTGTTTCACAACAGCTGAGTGAAAAATAAATATAGGGACACTGGCTGGTGTGCAGTTCACAGACCTAACAGAGTACTGCTCCCATCCAGGCACCCAGAGATCATCCCATTCCATATCACTTAGTCTTTTTCCTGTGAGATACAGCTGCGTGTGTTTTACTGTGGAAAAGAGAAATTCTGACATCAAAGTTTGCAAAGACAAAGTCTTGATTCTGCGATGCTAGTTACCTTCCATTCATAAAAGCAGAGCTGGATGAAACAGTCTTTTTAATGCAGGGCAAAACACAGAAGACAAACTAATGCTTTTAGGAAAGGCATAACAACAACAAAACCCAAGGATCAAATTGGGTTTAAGCCTGCAGCTGAGACTTGTAGGTTAGAAGAACTGTGTTTGCTTCCAAACAGCAGTTCTCTCCACACTGGAAACAGAAGCTTAGAGAGATCAGAGTGTATGGAAAGATAGGCATTAGCAGCCTGAGAAACAAGCTTTATTGCCACAGGACTATTTTTTTTTCCTGTGGTTTAGGAATTTACTGTGGTGCACTTTTGCCTGTTTCTTTAAATAAGCCTTTGTTTCCTCGTGGCCTATTTGTAGGTTTAAAAAAGGGAAAAAATAATTAAAGCAATAAAGAAGAAAAAAGCAGTGATCAATAATTGGCTAGGGGATGCATATGTACCTTAGGTGGTATTTCAGTTAGTCATATATGTATGAAACTATTTTATTAGCACATTTACAGATGCATGAATTACATGAATGCTTGCAGTTAATTTATTCAGTAATTCTCAAACAGAACATCATCTCTAAAACAAACTAAAACTGCTGTGATAACAAAGGTAAACTGATGAAATCCCAAATTACTGGCAAGGAGGTCAGAGTTCCAAATCACAGACAATAAACATCCTTTTCCTTGATCCACCAATATGATTTCAGTAGTAGAGGGAACAACACTCCCTCAAAGAGCTCAGATGGCATGTCTTTAGACTCCTTATTAATGGCACTTTGGTCTCTATGTGCAAAAGAAGGAAAGAGAAGGCAGCAAGAAGCAAAGAAAAACAAAGATGAAGAAAAAAATTATTTTTTCCTACAATAATAAGTGGACAGCTATGTAATGTTGTGAGCTACACAAAGACAAAATGTCTTACATTAGTTATTATTTCCAGGAAAATATGTAATTTAGTTAATAAATTCCTGTAATGTTTGTAAATCTGCTGAATTTACCATGTAAAAAATGTTCTTCGTCACCCATTTCTCTTCATGATGTGAATATCTTACAAACAGTGAAGATTAACAAAATCCTAATATGCGTGAGTATAGTTTCCTTCTTTGTATAGTGACCACATATCAGTAATAAAAAGAAAGTAGAAATACATTCACGGTTTCTTTCTATAGTTATTGAGACTGTTCTTTGCTTGCCAGCTCAACTCGATTCAGCATATCTCTGAGCCCTAAAAAAGGAGATGAGGCACAGGGCCAAAACACAATTTGCTAGCGCAAGTTTTCCTGCCTCTCAAAACTGGCTGCTTGGAAACTAAGTAGTACAAATAGGCCTTACTATACACTAACTTACAGATTATTTCCACAGCTTATTTCAGACCAATCTAGTTAGTTGAAGCCAAAATTGTATGAGGGAACATTCTAAAACTTGCACAATGTAGACAAATTGTATTCCTGGGCTTGGGTACAATTAATTTCTGGTAAATTTCTGGCACTATTCAATTTACCATTATATATTTAGCCTTTGAGTGCGATCAACAAAAACTGATCTGCCCAGTAACTCCTAACAATCCACATTTCAGCACGTATTATTTCCCTGGCTACAAACTGGGAGAAACTTAATAGTATTTTCTTTCTCCCCTCAAGAACAATTTAGGAGTGAGTTGAGTTGCTGAAGGCAGCATCTAGTTGGCTTCAGTATTTTTTTTTTTTTTTAGAGTTATAGGATCCTGTTGCACATCTAATAATAAATTGTTGGCTATTATTATGTATATTTAAAATTGTGCTACAGGACACTTAACTAGACAAGAGAGCCCTGTGCACTTTGTTATTGCTCCATGGGCTTTTTCATTGTGTTAGTCCTCCAGAATGTCACTGAGCCAACTTAAATGATTTAGGTGCATTAAGTCCTACTAAGCAGGACTTAAACATTATTCAGTATACCTCTCTATCACTCATCTTTTTCATCAATTCTCATTTTAAGCGTTTCATCCTGTCTGTAATAAGCAAAATAGGTAGAAAAATAGAACCTAAGCCAGAATTTACAGGAATGCTTCTTTTTGACAGCCAATTCACTCCTTCCTACTATCTTATATATTTCTGAGCAGTTAATGACTGGATTATAAATAAATAGATGGGTTTTATTAAGGAACACATGAAGTGGTCTTTACCTTGAAGGAACTCAAGTTCCTTTCACAGTATCAAATTCTTCTGTATTGCACTTTAATTTCTATTAGTATGGCCAGTTCTCTAGCATCATGGTCAGAACAAAATTCTCTCATGTTCCTTTTCTGTCTGCATCTCTTTACTACACAGACAAGACTGAATCATGCAGAGTTCTTATTTTATTCCTCTGTGACAAGAGAGGCACGACATATCTACTCTCGCTCAGTCCCTGCATCTCTAGCTATAGCCTACTGAAAGTGAGAAATTAATACCATGATGAGATCTAAATCCACATCAATCTTTCCCATGATCATCAGCAAGGACTGTATGATCAAAGCCTAAAAAGAATGTTTTAGAAACTTGCATAGATAGCTTGGGTAAGAATACTTTATATATTAGTCCTGAATACAGGCATCCAGGAAATAAAAACTAGTCACCTAGGGCAATGGTTAATAAGTTAAAAAGAGATCCACCAACAAGGTTTTCTGCTGCCTGATTTCTTCTGTGCCCCTTCTGTGGAGTCTGTCAGGTTTGTACGCACAGGCTAGATGAAAGGCTCTTCACCTATGTATTGTTTATTTCTTGACTTGTTGAGGTTACATGATGTGCCATAGCAGATATGCATGTTTACCAGAATTTATTTTTATCAATACAGTTTTCCAATTAAAAAAATCACCTTCTACAAATTAATAAACAAGTATGAGTTATGAACAAGCCTTATTCAGCAATCATTTTTTTTCTTCCAAGTCATTTGGAAAAATTATGTCTGCCACTTAGAATGTTTTGCCTTCAAATTTATCTGAGATCTAACTGAGGCCCTTATATTTCTTTTTAATTATAGATAACAACTTAATTGCTGAGGACCTTCATGATTCCTTGCAGGCTATCATACATCTAAATACTTCATTCAAGCTGTGCATTTTTGTTCAAATCTTCTTTGCACTAAAAGTACAAATGAAATTTGTCTCTGAAGAAATAAACTAAATACAAGGACATCCCTTCTTCCTTCAGAAAGGCAGAGTTACACATAATTAATCAATTACAGATGTAGGAAAGCTTATTTCTAAATTTTTGTATTGATATAGGGAAAAACAAGACCTTCTCACTCATTATCCTTCTTTCTCTCTATAACTTTCTGTACCTTGAATTGCTTCCTCCTATTCAAATTACACTTTCTTATCTTCATATATTCTCAACTGTGTTCTTCTTTCTTTCTTTTTTTTTTCCCCACAAAAGCCTTTGAATTTGGATGTCTGTTTTATGACAGTTGTGAGGTCACTAGAACCAAAATGCCTTTTTCTTTGTAAATCTCTGAGATACACAAATGATTTATAACCCCATGTTTCTTGAAAACATGTATTGCACTTGCAGTCCTTTTTACAGAATTATAAAAAAAACTTCAGTGAAGGAGAATCTCAAAATTCCTTGAATAATCCAAGGCCTGATTGAGATACCAGCAATTATGGTGACCAGTGCTGAACTCTATTTGCTAGAGGCTCTATTCTCAAAAGCCAGCAATCTCAAAATTCTAGCAATCACTGTAATGAAAATTATATTTTTGAATTTAAGACTATACCAGCATTTCCATAATGAATTTCTTCTCTTAAAAGATTACTTATTGAAATTATGTTTTTACAACCAATGTCTCAAAAGTGAAAGATGACATAGCTGTTAATATTGTTAATGGTAAACTGACATTACTGGGGAATCTTACTCAAATCCACTTTAATATAACTATTTTTGGGGATTCTATTGGGTATGAAGACATGACTGAGCAAACTTGTGAAAATCTCTTGCCAGAGGCAAATAAAAATAATTTCCTGAAAAGCAACAGAAGAAAAAGACTTCTCCACATGGAATTTATCCATCAATCATGTCTCAGATATGAATTCACCTTAGTTAAAGATATTTCTGCATTGTAAAATACAATGGGTTTTACTTTACATAGGCAGTTACCATGAATGTGCATCCTAAAATAGAACATAATCACTGAAATTTCCATGTAAACTTTTGGCAAGCTAAACTAGACTGAACTAATTAGTTTCCTCAGAAATAAAATAGGCTTACAGATAAACTATTTGTACCATAATTTACTTAAAACAAAACCTGATTTAACCATCTGAAACAAATAAACAACCAAAATCACGCCACGAAGAGAAGTTATATTTTCAAATACTTCTCTTGTTCTAGTTGACTCTTACCTGGACAAGGCAAAATGTTGCATTCCTGGTACTCTAGAGATGGACCAAGGCAAGGAAGGCCACCATACTTGGGCTCAGGATTGCTGCAGACCCGTTTGCGATTCCTTATTCCCCTACTGCAGTCACGACTGCACTGAGACCATGCAGACCATGGTGACCAGGCACCATTGATGGTGTGAGCAGAATATCGTCCAGAACGCAAGAAATCTCCTGATAATCCTAATAAAAGTAGAAAAATAATACAGAATTAAAAGAGTAACTCATCCCAAACCATCTTATCCTTCTCACGTTTACTCGTATAACTAGGAGTTTCTCATCCTTTAATATTAAAAATCAACCCTATGTTCATCTAGCTTAGATATTAGGAGGAAGTTTTTCACTCAGAGGGTGGTGATACATTAGAGCAGGTAACCTAAGGAGATTGTGGATGCCCTGTCCCTGGATGCATTCAAGGCCAGGCAGGATATGGCTCTGGACAGTCTGGTCTAGTGGTTGGCAACCCTGCATGTAGCAGGGGGACTGAAACTAGATGATCTTTGAAGCCCTTTTCAACCCAGGCCATTCTGTGATTGTATGATTCAATGATCTCAAGAATTTCTTCCCCTGTAGAAATTTCATAATCACTTACTTGCACAGAACTGCAGTGAAGACCTGAATCCAGCTCCTAACTATTATTGCCTCTGTTTTAGAGCAATAGGCTGGCACAGAAGACAGAACTGAACTGCCTGCGGCAACTCACTGAGCTACACTGAGCTACTTCTGGTCTGACTGCTGAGCTTTGCCCACTTCCTCCACCCAGCCAGTCTCACTAGCATTTGCTGTACTAAGAGGTTCATGGGTCTTCTGGAAAGCAGTGCATGATCTCAGCCAGAAACATAGATTTTAAACAGTATACAGATATAAGTGGACAAAGACTAGTGAAACTGCTGCTCTGTGAAGAAAAACGTTTTGTCAGTTCACAAAACATTTTTTTCCCATGTTTTTTAATCCACATACAAACCATAGAAATTAACATTTGGAGACATACATGATAAAATACTTCCCAGTGAACATAATTGTCTGGAAAGTGGAAAACAAATTTTCTAAGATATTTTAATACTAAGAAAAGTCATTAGATTATATGGAATGGAAACAGAACTCCATTATTTATTAATAAAAGGGAATACACGGCATTGTATTCACAGGATATGACCAATATCACAGAATCACAGAATTGTAGGGGTTGGAAAGGACCTCCAGAGATCATCAAGTATGCTTGGATATAGCCCCAAATGAAATTGTTCTAATAAGGTGCAGTTAACTGTGGTGTTTTTGTCAATTGCAGGCTTGATCCTGCACAGAAAGAGACTCCTTCAGCTATACTCGGAACACTGGACTCACTCGAGCTGTAGAATTGTTGCTAAGCATCACCAATAAGCATCTCTGGGATTTTCTACTGTGCCAAAGCAGTTCATTTTCCCTATTGCTGGCAACAGTGGAGATTCTATGATCAGTGGACCACTAACTGATGCTTTTATTATAAGCATTTATTTCACAGAAGTGAAACAACTACACCCCATTCCTACCAGTGCAAAAGGCATTACTAAGTTCTGCCCTGTAAAGTACATTCACAATCAGCTCAAAATGGATAAGTTTCGCATAGTCTTCTTCAACACTTGATAACAATTGGCAGTATTGGAATGATACATAAATATATGTAATAAGCAACTGTTGACATTAGTTAAAACAACAACAACAACAACAACAACAACAAAAGATGAGCAATATAAAATGACTAAAAATGGATAAAACCTTTCAGTGATTATAGAGGGTAACAATTTCTCTCCTACTGAGTCAGATTCTATTACACAAAGATATTAAAAGCAGCATTTCAGGAAACATGACAAATCCAAAAATCAAATCCAAAATGAGAGCAAGTAGAGAGAAATAGTGCAGGAATAATGAATACAGGCCAGCTATCTATAAAAGATAAACAACCCCATCTCCATTAAAAAAAAAAAAAAATCAATTAAAAAAAAACACAAAAACTTTGTATCACTGAAATGTCCAGACTAAACACACAATGAGCTGCGAGAATAAAATGATAGTATTTTTTCAATATCAGGACTTCAAATGAGGGTTGTTGGGGTTTCAGCTATTACATTAACAGCAGCATAAACAATGGCAGAAGTGTTCTTATTCAGACTAGGTTGCCTGTCATTTTCTTCATAAAACACTGCAGCATGTACCACTTCATACCATTACTAGTATATTCTGAAGACATTTTCAGGGTAGATGTATATTTTTCAGACCCACAGAGAATATGCAAATTTATTTGGCATTATTATATCAAATTTATTGCAATTTAAACTAGGAGGTGAGAGAGAGAGAGGGATCATCTACTCTGATGAAATTTAGCTCTGAAGCAGAAGAATATTCTAACAAATCTTTTCAGTACGTGATTTGGTCTGCAGTGAGTGTTACCATGTGTTTTCCTCTTTACAATGCATTTTTCTACAGATTTACAGCAGTATATATAGTAACTATATAGGGGTTTTAGAACTTTCTCTTCTGACAGAAAATGCACACTAAAAATTACCTTTATGACACTAATGACATTAAAAATAATAAGATCAATTTAACTTCTGGAAATATTCTACTACATATTATTTGAATGACCTTATGACCTTCCACAATGGCGTTGCTAGGTTTGTAGATAAAGGGAGAACAGCAGATGCTAATTATCTCAACTTAAGTAAGAATTTTGACACTTTTCCCTACAGCATCCTCACAGACAAGTCTACAGAATATGGGTGTGATGAGTGGACAGTGATGTAGACTGAAAACTATCTGAACAGTCATGCTAATAGGTTTGTGATCACCAGCACAAAGACCAGGTGGAGGCAAATCAGTAGTGTTGTATGTGAGGGCTCAATACCAGATCCAACTCTCTTTAACTTCTTTGGTGACCTGGACAATGGGCCAAAGGGCACACTCAGCAACTTTGCTAATGATACAAAACTGGGTGGAATGGCTGATACATCAGATGGTTGTACTGCACCTCCATTGGGCAGTGAGAAACCTCATGAAGTTCAACAAGGGGAAATGGAAAGTCTTGCATTGCACCAGTGCACCAGAAAGCACTGAAGCTGACCAGCTGGAAAGTAGCTCTGCAGAGAAAGGGCTGAGTGTGCTGGTGGGCAGCAAAAGGAGCCAGTAACGGGGTCTTGTGGCAAAAAGGGCCAACAGTAGTTAGGGCTGCATTAGGAAGAGAGTTGCCAGGTTAAAGAAGGTGATACTTCTCTACTCAGCACCCTAAAGAGAAGGTAACTTCTGTCCACTTTATCATGCACTTATCTTCAGATGGATCCCTCATTCTTCAGAGTTGCTAGCTGTATTTGCAGTCTAGAATGGAATCTACAGTTAGATGAAATAAATTCAATGTGGAAAAATCTATTAACCTCATACCTTGTGAAATTTTTAACCCTAGAATAAATGCTTAAGTTTTCAATACTATTGATAGTGTTTTTGTACTGAGAACAAAACAAAACAACACAAAACTGTGCAGAGCATAAATTAGTATGTTTAACAGATATTTAATATACTTCATAAGCACACACTGAAACCTGAAGTGAGGCAATTTTTTAAGACCGTTTTAATGCTGGACTGTATAGACATTTTCCTTAAGCCATGCAAATATGTGTGAAACTTCTAGTGGTTTATTTCTAATACCTGTCTGCCCTCTATGTGACAACTATATGAAACCCCAAAGGCAAAGAACAAACAGCATTTATTTCTTCTTAATCAAACTTGTCAAAAAAGCATGAATACAGGATGCAAATGCCATGCTTGGTTGATTTAGACAGAAGTCTTACAACATTCAGGAAGAGTCCATGGTATCCCTGGCAAGAAGTTCTACCTCTATGCTTACACTCCAAAGAAAATTTGCTTTGCTAGCATCTGATGGTGAAACATAATTCCATTTAATGTGGTATTTCTACAGTTATGCAGCAGGAGATTATAGGCACTAAGAAAAATTCTAATTAATGGCTCTCTGCACAGAACAGAGAACTCATCTTTGTAGAACAAAACTTTGGTAATAAGGTATGCAAGCATGCTGTGTATTAATCTTTCCACAGAAGCCAGCAAATTGGTACAGCTTAACTTTAAGATAACTAAAGCAGTGTTTAAAAGAATCTGGGATATGGTCATATCTGATGATGTTTCCTTGCTATCTTTCCAGATGTCGTGAAAGCATCTGCCAAAATTAATGGGCTCCCACTCCCATGAGATCCTTCTGTTCCTAAAGTGATAGCTGTTTTACAGAAATCTCATTCACATGTCTTCTTCCCATGAAATCAAGGATCAGTAGAGGGGCACTGTGTTGCCTCAGACCCAAACCTGGGAGTAGGGAAATGTCACTGGATTCTGTGCTTTAGAGGCAGTCAGTAAATTTTATCACAGTCATAATACATGTCCCCTGCAAATATGTCACTCCATACTGTTCTGATGACCATACTGTTCTGATGATGATCAGAAAGTGTCTAACCAAGCAGGTTCAAAATAAGATGTGGCTAAAGGAGCCATAATGCCATTCCTTTTCTCCAGAAGCATATTGGTTAATGTAGCCACTTTGAAAGTCAGATGGTTGGGTTTGATCTTTCATTACAGAACAATTAAAGATTCACTGGCTGAAAAAGTCAAAGAATGAGCATGAATTAATGATGAACTTGTGAGGGAGCTCATTAGGAAGAAAGGACAGATGTATTCTAGCTCCTGCCCTGATGACAACTCAATATTAAGTATTTAAATATTCAAAAGTATTAACATTAATCAGCAAAGAACCTTCTCTCTGATGATGTTACTGTGCAACAGGATCATTCCCTGCCATAGTTTTGGCTGGGATAGAGGGGATAGAGGGTTTTTTTTTGTTTTGGTTTGCGTTTTTTTTTTTTTTTTGCAGAGGCTTGTAGGCTTGTATGGTACTGTGTTTTGGATTTTTTGATGAAAAAAATACATTGATCCAAGGATTAATAATTTCCAAATGAATCAAAGCAGCAGCTGCAGCAAAATGCAAATAAGTGACAGTATCAGTACATTCAGGAGTCTGACATTCAGAAATGAAAAAAATCTTCAAGCTAGTCAGGCTAAGAAGGCATTTGACCCCACACTTCTGGTTTCTTGCTCTCCGTCTGAAAGCTGTATTTAACAAAATGAAGGCTGTCTGAAAATAATACTGAGAATCAGAAAGCCTAAAGACTCAGCAACTATTCTGTTTGTGGCCTCAGATAAAACAAATGCTTCCATTTGTAACTTTTTTTTCAGCTGAACCAGGTATTGCAGATACAAAAAGGCCACATACGTGGAAAGCAGATGTATTAACTATAATTTTAAATATCAATATTTCCTTCTGTAACTATAATATTTAGAAAGAAATGCTGACATAATTATATAAGAAAATGAAATCAAAGACTGTCATTTAATGAAATACATTAATAAACCTACAGTGCCTGTTCAATTTCTATATATATGTAATTATTTATATAAATATATATACACAATATTTATTCTAAACTACATGCTTCTGGCAGACATAAAACAGTTCCAACTCAGAGGCAACTATATTTGAAAAGAATTTTGCAGGAGTTCAGTTTTCCATCTCAGATATAAAGGAACTTTAAACTGCTGGCAATAGTATAACATAAACTTTTAGAACAGAAATTATCCACTTCATAAATTCCTTATTATTTCTTATTTAGTTAAACACCTGTGAGAAGCCTAACACATTACTTTAGCAGTAGTGAGCAAAAAGTTCTTCTCAGCATTAATACTATTCATTCTAGGTAAACATTTATCAAATACTTATTAAATATTGCACAAACTCTTCCCCAGCAAAATGCCAGGGCAGTATAAGGAAGTGAGAGAACACTCCAAGCATTAAGCTACCTTGTAATTACCTGTGGATTGCTGCAAAATATTAAAATAAACTAAAAAATTTCATAGTTAGTGGTAAAATAAACTTGATTAGTATGAAAAATGAATCTGCATCTGGAAAAATACAAACTACATTCACTGCTGTTGATACTGTGTCCTCCTTTTCATTATCAATTCTGTTACACAAAACACCAGCCAGCAAAAACTCCTGCTTGGTGCTGAAAATGGAATAGCAGACACCTCACTAACATGAAGCACTGTGCAGCCACTCTATCTTTGCTTACCATCTGTCGAGCACCCGCTGGTGCCGTCGCTGGAACAATAACGCATTTCAATCCTTTGCCTTCCCACCTCCAGCAAATTTGGGTCAGGCAAACGCGCTTTGCAGGTGTATCGGAATCGTTGTTCGTAATGACCACCATTGTCTGAAATATTAACTGGAGTCCAGGGTGTCCAAGGAGTTGTCTTTTTTAACTCTGGACAGGCATTGGTGTTACAAGGTTGATATTCCTGAAAGAAAATGGTCATGAATTAGACATGACTTAAAAAAATAAAAATGATCTTGTAACAAATGAAAGTCAACTAACAAAAAAAGTCTCTGATGTTTTTCCACTGTAACTAATGGCAGTGTTCATCAATGGAATTTTAAATCAAATCTCAAAAGGAAGTATTTTATTCTCTTTCCTGCCAATCACAGAATTACACTGACAGAAGATAAAATATACCTGTACAAATTAGTTATGTAAGATCTCTGTCAAATCTATTAGATCTCTAAAAACAGTAAGCTAAAAAATGAGAGTATTCTTTATAAACCAATTGCCCAAATAAGATGTAGCCGATATGCTAAAGCATTTAAGTGGAATTATCATCAATTGCAAGTAAAAAGAATCCAAACTAGTAAAAATGTAGTGGTATATAAATAAGCAAACCACTATCCACATTGTGCATTACTTTCATATTACAAAGGAAAAATTGACAAAATGTGTCTCCCTTTGGTGCATATTTTATCCACAACTCCTAGCACTGCTAAACCTATCAGCAGAATAAAATTCTGTGTAAGCTGATGTGCACCAAAGGGAGCAGATCTTACATAAGAAACAAACACAGTTTCTAATATTCTTGAACCTCATGACATACACACTTTTAGGAGGTTCGTCAAAATCTGTTGCTTGAAATGTAATGCCTCCTATTTATTTCCATGGAAATTACAACACAAACACATAGCATGATATTTGGTAGAAAAAATTCTCAGTTGGAAAACACTAGTTTTCAATGTAGTCACCATTCATTGCCAGCCTTTTTGCTGGCAATGAAGTAGAACCTGCCTGGCACACTCAAAGGTGGACCTCCTGTTTCACAGCTGCTGTGGCAGCTGTTACTAGGAAAATGTTGCACATGCAGTCCACCTTTCATTGGTCTAAACAGACCAAAGTCAGATGATGCCAAATCTGGACTATATGGTGGGTGTGATAGGACAGGCCAGCCAAGATTGGCAGTGTGATCCATGGTACCCAGACTAGTATGGGGCCAGGAGAAAGGTTGTCTTCTTTTCTGGGCTGGCTCTGGAAGTTCGAGCCTTCAGCTTAGTCAGTGATGTGATGTAGCGGCTAGAGCTGATGTTTTGTCCAGGTTCCAGGAAATCCAGAAGGATCACTCTTTTCATATCCCAAAAGACAACACTCATAACTTCAGTCGCTAAAGGCTGAGCTTTTTCTTCTGTGAGGAATTCACATGTCCTCACTCTATGGACTGCTGTTTTCGCTCCAGATGATAGTGGAGATACTATCATCTCATCACTAGCAATCACAAAATTGCTCATGTTGGAAATGATCTTCAAGATTATCAAGTTAACCCTCAGTGACAGGATCCAGGAAACTGCTATCTTCAGCCTCTTTATGGCTCCAACAGATCCTGAAAAACTTGCATATGGTGTTCATTCTGTTCCTGGGTGAGCACGTGAGGGACTCAATTGGCACAAACTTTGTGATATGCCAATGCTTCCACCACTGTTTCCAATGAATCGAAGCTAATATCCAGCACCAAACAGTTCCCTTGCTGTAAACCATCAATTTGTACAGACAAGCTGATTGAGACACTTGATTACTTTTTGTGGTGTGACAGCTTCGCATGGCCATTCAGAACAAGGCTTATGTTTCATGTAGCTGTCACCACGGCTGAAATGCATCACTCATCACCTCACTGTGCTCACATCCACTGTTTGGTCTCCATAAATGTTCAGCAGGTGTCGATGGGTGCCATTTTTTTTGCATGGAGAAATTCAATGACAGGCCTTTGCTTCATTTGCATTTCCATGTCATACGACAGTCTGCCAGACTCTCCCTCTGCTGTCATTTGTCACACAGCAACAAAATGCAATAGGATATTGGTCAGAAGGTTGAACTTCTACTACCATACCACCAACATCCACTTCTGATGTTGTGAGCCAACATCATAAAACAGGGAGCAGTCCTACTCCACCCTATTTCAGATTTAAAATAAAATTGTTTGCCTGAAAGTTTTTAATTTTTCCATCTATAATAGTTGGAATATGAGTTACTCCTCAGAAACTCCTACACCACTAAGGCATCAAGGCCTTGGAGCACTAAGCACAGCATTCAAGACTACCATGTCACAAGACAAGGAGGACCTTTATTTTGCGACAACTTCATGGTTTCATAGTTTTGTAGTACTTTAGGCAAGAAAGCATTCTTAGATTTTCACCATTAAAAATCAGTTAAATATTCCAGCTTATGTCCAAAATCTTCTTCAGAATGCTTCTGTTCAATCCTTGAGGCTGTACGAAGTCCCTTGCCATCTTAAGGCCTAGTGAATAATATGTATTTAACATATCATGCATGTTTTTGCCTTAATGCAACAACTGAGAACAAAACATGTATGACTGGTCTCCTTATAGCACGTGAGCTGTAAAAAAGAAAACAACTAATAAAGCAAACAGATCCCAGAAAAGCCAGTACCACCCAGCTTGCCATCCTAGCTGCCTATTCACCTCCATCAGCCATGTTACTGTGCAGATTTAGCGATGGCAACTTGCTCACTTTCTCTAATTTTTAAAGCTGTTTAGCACTGATGAGTCTATCACCTTCCCACATCAGCTGTTCCACTATTTAGTAAGCCTCAGAGATAACTCGCAAGTTAATTCAAGACTGTATTTTCCCCTTAATTAAAGGGAGAAAGGAACAGCAAAGGACAACATTAATTTTGCTCTGCCTTTATCTGCCTAATAATACTGAAAGTGTTCCTTTTCTTGTACCTACAAACATATTTTTCACGCCAATGTACCTGTACATAATAATGAACTAAAGTGAAATTCTTAAAGCTTTGTAAGGTTAAAACCCCAATCTGAGGTTCTGTGCAATTTTGGAGCTGTCTCATTTTGGAGCTCTTTCCTTATACCAAAACCTGAACTGTCACTCCAGAAGCAGTCTTATCAGGACAGTAAGTAGAGACAGTAGCAAAACTGTTCCACATGCGAGTCTGACTTTAATGCATACATTATTATATTAGAGCTTTTTTTTTTTCCCCACAGTGTGGTACAAAGAGCTTAAGTAGACCCAATTATCTTTGATAACCTGTCCTTCTCTAAATCACAGCTTTACAATTTCATGTAGTTTCCTATCCTGCACAAAAAGATGGTGTTTGGCAATACTAAAATATGTTTTATTACCTTCTGCAATTATCTAGCATGTGATATACTACCTCAAGAATCTTTGTTATGATCAGGCTTTACTGGAGATGTCTTATATCACTGTCTAGACTGATGATAAAAATGTTAAGTACTATTGACCCAAGAGATGATTCCAGACAGATCCTGCTAGAAAGATCCCTAGTCATTTATATCTGTCCATTAACACTAAATTTTTCAATTTGTCAGGGAGCCAGTTTTTTTACTTCATTTAATATTTGCCATATATTTCAGTTTTCCTAATCAAAGTATCTCCTGTTGTGAAGGCAAATACCTTGGAAAAGTTCACTGACAACTTAGAAATGCTGTATTATGTTCAAATATCCTGAAATTCAAGCTTTTGATCTGGTATCACATAAGCAAGAACAATTCCATCAGTACAGTAGATTCTGCAAGGTTAGTTTCAATATAGTTATTTCATAGTGCCCTAAAATTTTCAGTTTTTTTGTTAGCTGTTGATTTTTGTATTGATACCTTTCAAAAAATAAAGTTTATAGAAATGATGAAGTCTTTTTGAAATTGACACAGTGTAGACAGGTGAACCATAAAAACAATGTGAAATAGGCAAGTAAACACCTCTCAATTAAAAGTAATCAGTAGAGGACACAGTTCGTTTAGTGCCAATGTTCTGAATGTTGCCAATGCATTTCTAGATGCCCTCTGTACAGCCTCTTTACTCAAAATTTTCAATAATTTTCTATTCTAACTTCTACCCACACCATGAGTTTGATTTTATTCATGTCCTTATGAAACCAGGCTAAATACTTCCTATATTTAAACTTTTGCTTTTTAAATAAAAAATGGAATTGAGATGGAGCTTTCTATCTCTATCTGTATTACACATTATGAGAGGTTCTTCTTACAGGCTCTTAATCCTTTGATGCAAATAGTATGTCTACGTTGAAAACACTTCTTTTGTTCATCGCTGTTTTTCCTTTTCACCTGTTCACGCGAGAGACATGGCAGCTTAAATCAACATTAAAAGCCCATTCAAATACACTCAGCCCAACAGTTAATTTTTATGATATGTTTTAATACATAGCATTAATTCTCAAATATTCTTTTGGGACAACTGAACAGTCTATTAGTTAAAAATGCTTATAAATCTTTTGCTCTTTGTTCCATCTTGCCAAACTTCAGTTTTCCTGTTCCAAATATTCATTTCTTTTTTCACAAGAGAAAACACTAATAGAAAAGAATGTTTCTGATTTACATGTTGAATGGCCACCAGGGACAAGATAGGGCTGTAAGATAAAACAACCTGAGTCTATCAGCCTCCTCCCAATCTTTGAGCTTGTAACAGCACTGTTTATGTAAAGAAAAGGACAGCTTTCTCATGAAATCAAAACAAAACTTAGAATGAATGTAGCAGCATTATAAAACTCAACAGAAAACCAGTTTCTGTTAACAGGGGGCCTTGTTCACACATAGAAATGTAAGCTTCCTGAAGAACCAATTTATCCTCTTCTTCTTCAAGAAACGAGAGATAAATAAACAACATTTATCTTGCAGTAGCTGAAAGATATGTTCAGGAAAGTCACTAATTGAATTTGAAAAAAAAAAAAAAAATCATTTATTTTCATTACAGAACTATCTTATCCCTTAGAAAGCACTTTCAAACAATAAGAAACAAAAGACAAGCCCTTGATCATGTTTCTGTTTATTCCTCCAGTTCATAAAACCTTGGTTCTCAAAGCAAATGCCTTAGCTATACCTTACTTTATTACCATTTTTCTGTTGGAATACTGTATCAAAAACACGAACTGAAAGAACAGAAACCCCATTAAATTCTCATCAATAGACAAAACATCTTCTACATTTCACATTGTACATTTCACAGCAAAACTTAAAAACGAAAACCTAAAAAAAACTGCTAAGATTGTCATTGTGTTTTCAACACACAAAACCTAATCTATTTCCTAGTTTATAGGCAACGCTTCAGCTTCAGTTTACATCAGTGGGAAAAGCTCTATTGATTTCAGTGGATCCAGGTCTTCAGAGACTATCACTGTATGCAGAAAGAATCCTGGATTGTTGTGAAGTAGAGGGAGGCAAATTGTTTTCATAATAAATTTTTTAAAGTATTTTGATAAATAGAAGGAGGAAAATCATTTTACCCTTCGCAGAAGAAATATGCATCTTCTGAAGGGAACAAATTTCTTTTTTTGGCTGCAAATAGTGACTGACTACAATCTTTTGCTTCTATTTTATATATTTTAATCAAAAAAATTGGAAGTTTTTCCATTGATGGAAAGGGAAATTGAAAATGAATTTAAAGCTGGATTTGTAACTAGTAAAGTCATCACACTAGGAGAATTCAGTACTCACATCCTTCCTATTTTCAATATTGACTTCATTTTGCTAAGGAAAGTTCTTGCAATCATAATTTCCTCATAAAACTACTAAACTTAATACAAAAACCTTATGGTACTTATGTTCTAACTATCAGATTTTTGAGTGAAGGAAGTCACCACTTCCCCATTTTTTTCTTTCACATTTGTTAAATTCTGTACTTGACTGCTACATTTTATGTCAAACTAGTCAAGTTTTTAAAAAGAAAAATTTTATGAAAATGAAAAAGAAAATAAATCATGAGCAGCTCAACTGAATGTCTCAATGGAGACATAGCTGGTAGGAGCATCTTCAGCTCCATATCTGCCATGAAACTGCTCATATGCTTTGAGGAATTGCCATTTCCATTTTTAACTCTTGCTGCTTGGATGCTTATGTTCACATTGGCAACGGGAAACCATTTAGAGTGATAAAAGTTCATTTAAGTGATAACAGTCCATTTTAAAGCATGATATTTTAAATTAACTCATACTCAAAATAAAACTACAATGGCTGCAGAAGCTGTTTCTTTATTCTGATAGATACCTCAAGACAATATGGAAAGTGGCATAGTTGTTAATTTGGATTCTTTCAAACCTAACACATTTATGCACCTGCATTACAATTAACCATCCTATCCAAATGCACGTAGTAAATGAAATTGTTATATGATAAAGAACAGGGTACATTTTTTAATGCATATACCTTTTTTATTTTTTTTTCCCCAAAGAACTGAGCACATCAAGAATTTGTACAAATTTTTGCACACTGCTTGTGGAGAAATGAAAAGTAGTAAAGCCCCTGTAAATCCAGAACAGCAAGCCTGACCACTGACAGCTTAATTTGTACTAATCTTACAAGTGTCCCTGATGCAATCCCAGTGCTACTTCTGCACAGCACATGAAGCACAGTCTGCTATCAAAGCACTCCTCCTGTCCTCTCCATACCTTTCTAACACTTGCATGGGACATGCCACTAAAACTCAAAGGTACTGAAGAGGTCATTTAGACCTCCGCAAAGCCTGCAGAAAGGAAATATAAGATATAACTGAGATTTAATGACAATAAATAATGAAGGTTATAAGGCTGAAGGGCTCGACCACGTATAAATGATTGCATGGATTAGCGAAACTGATTCAAAAGAGATTTCAGTTAAGCAGGCACTGTATTGCTATGTAGTGAAGGTCCTCACTGCAGTAAGAAAGAAATGACCTCCAAATGTGAGTGACAACATGACAAGTAGATGGTGAAATGTAAATATCATTAAAGGTAAATGATGTGTAACTTGCACATGAATCAAAATGAGTCTTTCCAGCATTTGAATCAGTGCTTAGAAGTAGTGAGCAAACATCAGCTTTGAAAGGCATACTTATACATCTACGAAGACAGAAAATTCAACATTATCTTTACAATTAAGAAAGCACAATTTGCAGGTTGAAAAGTATCAGGAAAGGAACGTAGCCTCCTGCAAACTGCGGTGTTGCTTACCTGACAATCAGTACTTAAGAACTGGAGAGAAGGGAATTGTTCAAAATTCCATTTGAGGGAGCTTGCTCAGCTTATTTAGTGCAATGAAAAAGCTGCAGCTTAGTGCATTAGCACTCTGCTGGGCCATACAAACAATCTGTACGCTTGGCTTTATCCATTACAAATGCAAATACGGAAGAAGGTGGATTAAATTAGACAGATAAGGGGCGACTTACTCTGCTGTAATAACTCTATTGTTTGCAATTAGCTTCACACAGACTTACTGAGAAGCTTAATGTTGTCACATGGGCCCTGCAATTCCTGAAAAAAAAATCTCTCAAGTTGCTGAAATAGTTATTAACTTGAAATGTAATTTTTTAATTGCTGGAAAGCATGGCTATCCAAATATTTATTAACTGGAAGTAAGAAAGTTAGACCATAATAAAAAAAGCACCACCAAAAAGTTGATAACACCTCACTTACAGAGACCACTGTTTTGCAAAAAGTGCAAATCTGTTATCTTAAATAAATTACCTTGATTTCTGTTCTATGGAGTAGCTTCTCCTTCCTGCAGCCCTCTCAAAAGATAATGCAAGTTCTGTCCTTGTTCTAAAATGAAATCCTATACAAGAATTTAGATTATCTAAAGTGGAAGTAAATTGGGCAATTTAATTTAGTTTTCACAGGCTTCACTACGTTGTGACCTGCAAAGAATTGGACCCTGAAATACCAGTTTCTTGGATTCATCCATTTCTATCTAGTCAATGTGCCTTTTCCTGAATTTAGCAATGGGAAATATCTGCAAACAAATTTTATTTTGCTTTGTCTGCTCCCATGGAACAAGAACTCCACAGGTTGCTAAATGTGTAATTGTGAAACAAGAAGAGGAGAAAAAAGTAAAAGCTGCAGAACCTGTAATCATGAGATTGAGGATTAAGCAGCAAGATGTACTCCTACAGGGAGAAATGGCTCCTGCCCTTCATAGGGCAATTTCAAATTGAGTACAGTGATAGAGTAGCTCTGGAAATAAATAAGTAAAGCAGAAAAAAAATTGTATTTTTCGATCCACATTATTTAGAACCAAGTTTTTAAGATTCTTATTCATTTGTTCATAGACATTTATTATATGATTAATACAGCAGAAGTTACTGCTTATATCCTCGTATGGGCAATCATTATTTTTATTTCCTGCAACTACACAATCTTTAGGTTCAGTTGAAATTTCCTATTTTAAGCTGGAGGCAAAAATTCACCTACCAGTAACTGATACATCAAAACAGATTTGAGAACATGAAATTATTAACTTCCTCTGAATTCAAACAGTTCTCAAACTGCAGCTTCTCTCATTTATCTGCTGTTTTCTTTTATTCTTTTCCCCTCTCCTCTCCCCTTTAAAGATTTATAAAGTGTTTCATGCAAAAAGTGGAATCAAAATTTGAGAGCTAATGTTAGAAAGAGTTGAAGTCTGGTTTTACTCTGCTTACCTTCATATTCTTACTTTATCTTTCATTCCAAATAATTATTTAAATGGTATATAAATTGCTAGGAAAAAAAAATCCTATAATGTCACCACTCCTGAGGTAACACTACAAATGTTAGAGCAGCTGCTAAATTACAAATGCTGTGAACTTTGGCTCAGAGTTGCAAGCCAAAACCCAGGAGCCACAGCAAAACCCAGAACTGCTTGTTGAAATGAATTAAACTGTGCAAATATTTAAATCCACCAAAATTGGATTCCGTCACACAAACGAAACACTGGAAGATTTTGATCATCTACACCTTATCACGAAGGCAGCAGAAAATGAATTTTCAGCACTTTTGAAAATGCAGCTACTTAGTACGTAAACTGAGTATGGACTTGGAAGCCTGCAGAAGGTATAATTTTAGCAAAGTATGGCTACCAGATCTCTCTCCAGCACTTGAGGATTGTTTTTATCTCCAGAAACTCCAGATATTATCAATATCCAATTAGGAGTTAAGACAAGAAATATACATTGGTGTGCCTATGAACATCCATGTCTTTGTAGCTCAAAGGCCAACGCCACTCTTCTATACATGAGTAAAAGGGAAAACACATTCTCCTTTCAAGCAAAATTATTCTCTTTCTAGATGGTGATGGAATAGAACAGCACCTGTGGAAAATGGTTATAGCAGGTAGGTTTAAAAAATATATATGCTATAAATCTCATTTTCAGGCCTTGACCCAGGCAAACTGAAGCAAACAGTAGCATAACTGAACTTAAAGTGCACTTAAGTGCAATTTAATACTTTATCTCACTGCAGATACCTGCCTCTCCCCAGGGCAGAAGCTGCAACAAAGCTGCCAGAAGTGATGTCTGTCATTGCCTCTGCAGTCAAATGTACAAACACAAACCCATCTTCAGTCATAGCTTGTAATCACTTGGACAGGGAAGCACAGCAACTGTGATGCAGACACGTTTGCTTCTGTCAACTGGAAAAATGTGACCTCTAGCAAAGGGGGGCAGCTGAACCGTGAGCTGCTTGAATTGCACCCGCACCTGCCAGAGCCGCTGGCTACCTGAGCATAAAGTAAGAAAGGAGAAGGCAATCCAGATGACAGCATAACATTTTACAGGTTGCTTGGTGGAAAAAAAAGAAACACAGGTACGCATATATGAAAAATGTCTCTAATTGTGATAATAAATGTAAGCTTGGACTACCTACAACATTCACAAGTTCGTACTTTCCTGGTCAGTAATTGCAATCACACAGACAAACAAACAATTATCCATCCTTCTCTTTCATTTTACCAGTGTTGCAGAATCTATATCCTTAATGTCAGATACATATCTTCTACTTTCATGCAGATGTTTCAGATCCCCTGCGGCTCCTCAAAAAGC
This sequence comes from Centrocercus urophasianus, assembly GCF_019232065.1. NCBI lineage: Eukaryota > Metazoa > Chordata > Aves > Galliformes > Phasianidae > Centrocercus > Centrocercus urophasianus. The sequence goes on from NW_024884253.1 coordinate 67,515,535, forward strand.
AACACGTGTCCCTGTTTGTCCCTGTTTAGTCAAATATGAATCTGGCCCTTGATTTCCCCAGTGCAGATTGCAATAAAACCCTGTGCCAGCAGGCACACGCAGACAGCAGCAATCTGTCCTGGGCAGAGCATGGGACCCCACTCCCAGGAATGCATGCAAAGCACATCTCCACCTTCTGTGAGACTTACACGCTATGATGGATTTCCTCTGGAAAGAAACCAGGACTCTGAAAAGACAGGGATGCGCAGAAACCGAGCAACAGTGTACAAACTGAGCGGGCATGCATTTTTTGCAGGCATGTCAGCACTTAATCTCCTGTTGATTTATATAACTGCCTCATGCTTTCCGTTTAATTTGCAGAAATCTAAGAATCGCCGCCTAAATCAAGCCCTTTTGCACAACAATCTATTTTTAGCTTTTTTAATATTTTCAGTTTTATGTAGAGTTTGTTTACAAAGCGCTTAATTTGTCCATGTTGTATTTTTGGAACTCTGTGGTTGCAAATAAAATACTTCTTTTGATCTACAGCCAATTCCTGGTAAGACAGATGTTTCCAAAAAAGAAACACAACCCAACAACCCAGTACTAATTGGTTGCTGACTTCATACTATTCTGTTTCCAGTATGAGGAAGTAAAAGGCAAGAATAGCTGTGTGCTTCCTTTGCATCTCCTCACACATGAGCTGTTCTACCACTGGCATCACCCTACCATAAGCCAGATGAGGCTTTAATTGACACAGTCTGTATGTTTCTGGTCAGAATATAGCATAGCCTGTGCTCTGCTGCTCTGGGGAAATTCCTTAGGTGAGGACTGAAGCTGTTTTATTTTACACCTTGTCTGAAGTCTCAGAAAAAAGGCTGAGCTCTCTGCAGGGGAAAGGTGGCATTGCTAAAGGCAATCCACCGAGAAGGTTAATCAAGAAAACAAAAGGAGGAAGTGATTATAGATTGTACAAACACTGGAATGAAAACACTGTGGCAATGAAAATAAACTGACTCAAAACAGAGTAGTATGGCTCCCCAGTAAAATTAAATCAAAGTGTGCTTCAGATAGAGCATTGTATGGGTTTCAGCATACTGATTGCATAACAGCAATATTCTCTCCACAAAAAACTCATGGGAGATCTTAAACAAAAACATAACCGCTTAATGCACACACAGGATTCTTCACTTCTCCTCATTCTCAGTAATGCTCATCTCAAGCCTTGACCCAAAACAAATTCTCAATTCCTATCTCAAAAATCACCTAAATTCATTTATGAGGAATTAAAAAAAAAAAAATAAAAAAAAATGAGAAAGGATTGATTTACACTATAGTGATCAAACTGGGGGAAAAAACCTCAGTGAATGTCACATACAGAAACTCTTCAACAGACTGGAAAGGAGGCACAAATAGATACAAGTTATGAGAGCTGGCTTAAATGCCTAAGAGTAAACGATTTAACAGTGATGGATAGCTTCAGGATAATGAAGCTGCAGACTACTACGGAGTAGTAGTGTTGTGTTTGTTTATTAAAGCAGTATGTAGACCCACATTAAATTACTGGAAAAGCAAGGACACTTTATGCCTTTTTCTGTAATTCCTAGCAACGTGGAGAGGACTGACTGCCAGTAACAGTGTAAACATGGCTGGAATACACAAATCAAACTCTCAAGACTGAATTTTAGGTCAGAATGAGCACTCTGAATATAAACTGTAGACTTTGCAACACGGGTTTTGTTAGACATCTCAGTAAGCATACCGTCAACTCTTTGGCATTTTCAGGCCAATGACATTAGTAACTGAAAAGAAAAAGTGTTAGCTAGCCTGCAAGTTTTTTTTTTTTTTTTTTTTTTTAATAGGAAAATAATAAGTATTTTATATTCACATTGTGCTCCTAAATTAGGAATGTCAGGCCTTTTACATAGAGTTCTGGCTTATCATACAGAGCCCTGAATACAGTTTGCTGGGCACAGCACTGGAACTAGTCTATGTAAGACCTTCATGCTGTGCAGTGAATGGAAAGAGATGGAAGCTCACCCATGAAATTCCATTTAGGGAAGGATGCAAAAGGCAGCTCCACATTGTCCGTTCGGAAAATTGTAGCAACATACTGTTGTCTATTTGCTTTCCTCAGAAAAGCTAGTTTAGAGATGCTTTGTTTTTCAGCTGATATAAGATCCACAGTAAAATTTTTCGTCATAATGCAAAGTTCAGAGAAAGAAATCTTTCTTGTACATACCTAGCAACAAGGTAATGCCAATAGAAGCAGTAATGGTAGAAGGCAGGAGAATATCAAGGCAATTGTCTAGAGTGAGTAGGATGGGTAATCTGCTTTGTTTTTTTTCCCCATATGAATCTTAATAGAAGAATTCTGAAGGGGGAAAAAGATTAACCTGAAGATTCATGTGTTTGGCAAGAGTTTGAGGATAAAAGTGTAAAGACAGAAGCAGCCTGCAGGATCTCAGGCAGATGGAAGAACAGAGATGACAGAATGTCATTTTCAATAAATTCTCTGAAACACAGAAGAAAATTATCACCAGCCTTAAAGGGAAGACTCAAATGCTTTCTTTTTTTTTTTTTTTTTTTTTTTTTTTTTTTTTTTTAAATGCCAACTAATTTATCTATTGTTGCAGTTTTTAAAAGACATACAAAATGGTTCTAAAGCTTTTATTTTTTTCAGTTTGGTAATTCAAAAATGCATGTAATATGGAACTTGGTTTTGGTCACAGTGTAGAAACTCTTAAAATATTTTTCTCCTCAGCAAGACTTAAGCATTTTAGTAAACACTTATTAGCAATGATGAAGTACAGAAGGTGAAACCTGTACGATGTGCAGATAATTCTTGGTTATAAAAGCAATCACTGAATGACCTACAAGCTCCGTGTGTTAATGGTTTCAAATATAATATGAAATCTGACAGAAGTATTATTGTGCCAGTAGAGAGGCATAAGAACGATACCTAAAGGATTTCAGCAAGGAGAAATAATACATCTAAGTTTACTAGACATTCAAAAGTTTAAAAAAAAAAAAGAAAAAAAAAAGCACATCAACATGCTACTTTCTTATTTTTAAGATCTAGTATTGCTTAGATGCATTATCTCAGTACAAATGTTTTGACACAAAACCCCCTTTAGTGCGGTGAGGTTTTGTGATTGTTGTTTCTTTTGTTTTTGCTTTAACTTTTCATACAAACAAAATAATTTTATAATTGTTTTTCCACCTAAGGTTGCATCAGTGTCTCTCCAGATTTGGATGAGTCTGCGGGAAGTCACAGCTTTGAAGCTGTTCTTCCTTGAACTGCAACTGATTCAGGCAAGACATTTCTAAAGTTATGAAAGTGCTTTTTTAAGCCATATGACAAAGAAAAATGCTAATATGACTACATTATGGGATGACAAGAGTCTCTGATTTGAAAATTGGAAAGTTCATTACCTTCTTGCTTTGGAAGAATCTGTGGTGGGTGAATAATTGTTTTATTTCTGGAGTCCTTGTTTAAAAACCAAAAGAACTACAATCTGACACTGCATGGCTTTATCATACTCAAGAGGGAACAGACATTTCATTTTGTGCATGGAAACGTTTCAAAGAGCTTTTAGGTAACACTTGGCCCCAGGAGCTATAATCATATGCCTGTTCACATCTCAAACATGAATTATGGAAAATGCAACTTATTTTTTTATAGGATTCAATGATATTAAACCTCAAAGAAATGAAATCACACAGTATTTCAAGTCAAATGAGAACGCCTTCAGATACTTCACATTCCCGTCATTCCTTTTAGCAGTTTAGCCTCAGAAAACACGTTGTAACATGAGAGAAAGCTGAGATACAGAGCAAATCTTGTGCTATGATAGTAACAGATTTGATAATTACTCACATCTTAATGTTGTGTATTTATTATACATGCTTGTGTGAAAAAGTCTCCAGCTTTCTATTTTTTCCTACCAAGAACAGGAAGGACAAGCGGGTGCAGAGATTGGATGCATTTCTAACAAAACAAAGCAACTCTTCGCTGGGGGTCACACAGATTTTCCACAGAGGCCAAGTTAGGAATTCTTTTAATGAGGTCCCATGTGTCCCTTTTATGCACTGGAGATTATTCATTTAAAAAAAAAAAATTATGCACAGGAGTTTAAGAGAAGCAGTAAGAAGGAGAGCAGTGTATTTCAACTGTATTTTAATAGAGTGATAAACATAAGGATCTAGCTTAGGGGAGTTTTTGGTTAGAATACCATGTTAAGATGATGCAGTGTTATCAATACAGTGTATTTTATTTCTGGTAAAAGAAAAAGTAGATGTGCACCTGTGTCTGGAATCAAACACAATGAGATAGGAATCTATGATGACTGTATTTGATCAGGGGAGTAATCTACTCAACAACTAAATAAGAACCACAGAATAGTCAGGGTTGGAAGGGAACTTAAAGACCATCTGGTTCCAACCCCCTGCTGCAGGCAGGGTTCCACCAAGCCAGGTGTGGCATCCACAGCTTCTTTGGACACACTGCTCTAGTACAGTCCACTTCCTCTTCATGAGGTATTTCCTCTTATATACAGTCTGAATCTACTGTCTCAGTTTAAAATAATTTCCCCTTGTCCTTTTACTGCACTCCCTGATAAAGAGTCTCTCCAGCAACCACTCTTCTCCTACAAGGACCAAAAATAGCATATGTATCTTTATTTGCCTGTGGGACAAACATCAAGAATGAGAAGCTCATAACATAAGTGTTTAATTTATTCAAGTGGAAATGAAGTGTACAGCATACATTCCAGAAGCAGGGGACTATTTCAAACCAAGGTCCCTATCACAATCACTATTTGAAATAGGATTTCTGAAATGGTGTTGTAAACACTGAGGAAATCATAATATTTAATTGAAATTAACTCATTACATTGAAAATCCAGTGTGTTTTGTTTTCTTTTCCCCTGAACAAAATGTACAATCCAGCATTCCAGCATAATCCATTTGAAATCTAGTTACCAGTTAATCACTAACTTGTTTCCTAGCTTTGTAACTCAATAAATATGAAGCCACCATTATTTGTCACAGGCGACAGGATTTAACAACTTTGGCTTACTGACTCGTTGGGCTTTTTCTGTGCATTTCTTGGTCTGCCTGGAGATTCATTTTTTTTGTGTGCAATAACAGATATCTAATGACAAGATCTCTATTACCTACTTTGCACTAAGTGCTCATGAGTTTTGTATAATTGCATAATGTCTACAGTAATATGTGTTTTGTAACTAATAGGTATTCTTAACAGGTTGTTACAGCGGGCAGGATGAACTAAACTCTGTAATAAAATGGCACAGAGGATCATCAGAAGCTTGGAAAGAACAGGCCCAGGACAAGACTTTGCAGCCCAGAGGCTGATAGCAACAACTCACCAATGCTTAATAACTGGTCATTAAAGAATGCAACCTTCATGGCAAGGCAAGCCTAGTTACTCCTGCCAAACTTCAGAACTAGCAAAGATAACAAGAAGCAAGATAACAAGGAACAAGCATCCAATGTAAATTAAACGCAATATATAAAGTAAACTCAAATTCAATATGGGCTTGCAGAGTAACAAGTAATAAGCAAAGTATAAAGCCTGTCAGCAAGCACCAGAATGATCCCAGCTAGATACTAAAGTCTATCAACATTACACTTCTTTTAAAGGACTTGAGTACTAACCTGCTGCCATTTATCCATCTACAGACTGAAACTGGCGTCCTTAACACCTACAGGGGCAGCGGAGGGCAACAGAGAAAGGGAAAGAGACTAAACAAGTTCGTATATCTTGTTTGTATATAATTAAAAGTATTTGTTTTGGCTGCTTTGATTTATGAATATTAAGAGTGTAATCAGATTAACAATAAGTTATTGACTTTCCATGAGCAGTGCACTCCTTTTTGCCTGTCACAGGATCATGAATGCAACAAACTGGTGGTGGTTCAAACAACCTATTCTCTTCTGTTCAGTTACTATATTACGATATTCTAAAAATAACAATAAAATGAGCCAATAACAACAACAACAACAAAAAAGCAAACCCCACACTGTGTGTACTGCTGAAATTTCATGGTAAGAGATGTTAGTAAAAATGTTCTTTCAGTACTATTTTATAATGTACAGGCTTTTCTATTTTCCTGTTTATAAATTTTTCATTTTCCTCCCTCAGCACGTAGTATAACAGTTGTCTTGCTGTGAAAATAACATTTTCCTCTTGTAGCTGCTTTCTGAATTTTATTTCTTTTTGTCTTACACTGATACTATCAAATGGTTTTGAATTTTTGAGGATATGAATACTTCATAATCAACTGCAAGTAACTTTAAATCCCATTGCATAAAGCCACACTCTACTATGATGTTGCTCTAGTCTAACATTTGCCAGCTTTCTGACTAGATCTTAATTTTTCTCTGCAGAGCTTTTTGTAACATTTAGACAGGTCAGAAGTGTTTAACAGATGTGAAACACCAGATATTAATCACACTTGCTTGAAAAAAGACTTGAAGAATGTCCCCAAGCAAAAAACTAAGTTCAAAGCACCTTTTAATGAGTATTTTATCCTCCTTGTTATCCAATTTTGATATTATCATCAGTGCAGGAGGGCACCTCTATCAAGGCATTATTTTCACTGTTGGCCCAGAATTAACTCTATACTTACACCATAGAACCTCTTCCCCCTTGTCTGCTTTACAAATGCAGCAACACTGCCAGAGCAATAAAATACAGGCTTATAAGAGCTAGGAAGATACGCAGTTTAAATTATAAGAAACTCAAGTGTAAGTAAGAAAGGTCCCCATGATAAGTCTTGTATTTGTGAAGCATTCATTGGCGCCCTTTCACAAAGTTCCTTTATGTAGGCAATGGTACACATCATTTTAAAGTGGGAAAGTTCAGCAATCAGTCTGGATGCTCTGGACCTCAGCCTTTTTGTGCCCACATTCCTAAATTGTAAGGTGGGAACTAAGGAACTTTTCAATGTCATAGGATATATATATTTATTTTTAAAATTTCAGCTGTTCACTTGAAACAGTGCTTCAGCTTTCTGATGAAAATTAGGATCCTCTGTGCCTGAAATAAACATAGAGACATAAAGATGCTGACATATAAGAAGAGTTCCTAAGTTCTAGAAAGTCTTAAATGCTTTGATAAAGCAAATAAAGGTACAAAATATTAAATGCTTCTTAAAAGTATTAATTGATGTATTGATGCTTAAATTTTTTACACACATGTAGTTTGCTTTCTTATCAGTAAATTAATTAAAAACATTTGCTGATATTTGGTCTAAAAATTAGCACTTTCATGAATAAGCATAAGAAACTTCCAATAACATTTTGTGAAGCACTACTAACATTGGGTTTTTTTCCTTCATTTTTTAAGAACAGAATTCACTCTTTCTGAAGGTCACCACAGTGAAATACTTTCCAAGTACGATGAGAGACATATTACCATTACCTGAATGTTAATCGCCATGGATAACTCAAAAGAAAAAATAAAAAATTTAAAAAAAAAAAAAAAAAAAAAAAAAAAAAAATTAAAAAAAAAATAAAAAAAAAAATAGGTCTCTCATGAAATACTATATAGTTAAGTTTTAAATTTGCATGGATCACATTTATATTGTTATTTTCCTTAGAATAAGTATTGGAATGCTTGAGTTTGAAACTTCACAGAAGAGAGCTACTCAGAAAGATCAGATTTTGTTTCTCAGTATTTGAATACGTTTATTAAAGTCTGAGACTGCTGTAAATCAGAGAATGTACCTGACCTCACTGTCAATGTAATTAATGAAAATATTAAAGAGTATCAGTCCCAGCACTGATCTCCCCGTGAAACAGCATTCATCACTGATCTCCATCCAGACATTCAGCCATTAAACACACCACCACTCTCTAGACTTGATCCTGCAGCCTAGTACAGATTAAACTACATCAGACGCTATCATTTGTTTCATCTGCTTCCTCCTTACCAATTCACATTCTCCAGGCTTATTTTTTATTTCCAAGTCACTACAAAAAAAAAGCAATTTTAAAATGCATTGAGAATTTCTTCCCTTAAATCTAATTTTTTTCAAAAATAATTAAATCTTTGAACGTGCACTGCTTTCACTTAGACACAGCTTAAGGGCAAAAAAATGGGGATATCATAATTCAGAGAACAAGAAAATGCTCTTTCAGTAAAACAGGGGTTACAGTTTGTAATAATTAGAAAGATTAGCACAGATAGGATGGTGCTACAATTGGAAAGACTGAAGCAGATGAGATGGTATTACAAAAGGAAACGTGCTTACCCATCTCCAAAGATCTAGGCTTGCAGGAAGAACTCATCAAGGGAGGAATCTCCAACCAGAGATCCTTTCCCCCTGGCAGCCAGCCCTTAAATGGGGTCTTAGAGAAGTGCAGCCAGGCTCCACCCCTTCTGGTCACACAGCTGAATTGCCTTCACCTGTGCTCCCATGGCTGACCTGGTCCTTTCCCCAGGTGATCAATCAGTGGTTCAGACCGTGACTCCACAGTTCCCATACACAGTTAATGTTACTTAGTTGGTGATCTGAAAATAATGTCATTGTTGTTGAATAAGTTTTTTAAAATAAACCTTTAAGTTTTCTGATTTATTTTTTTGTTTCCTTGTTTTGGTCTAATATGCATATGCAACCTGGAATGTTGCCATTATGATTCAAAATCATGTTATGCAAGGCTTTTGGTTATAGTTGGGCTGTACAGGACTTTCAGTAACTGAAATGCAAGTTCTATTTGCAGTAATTCATAGCAGTCTTTTTTACTTTGCTACTTTTGATGAATTAAATGATCCCAAGCTCATGCAATGATGAACACTGTTCAAAAATAAGAGAAGAACAATACCATAAACTAAGCAACTAACTGATGCAGGTAAAGTCATTCTTTCTATAAATCACCTTTCTACTACAAAATGGCTTTCAAGAACACAAGATGAATGTGAATTCTCTAAGGAAGATCCTGACTCCAGCATGAGTTATAGGGATATTCTATTCAGTCAAGTTAAAGCTTAAAAATTCTTTTAAACATTTGACAATCAGTTTTGTGGCCTCTTCTTCAGTCTCCTTTACCTCAGGCAGCCATCCAGGCTAACCTGGATTAAGCTAATCCCCAGCATTTAGGTCTCTCCATATGGCTCTGCTCTCAGTTCTCCCTGAAAGCTCAGAATATGCTCAACTATCAGGTACTTCCTGAGAATATACACATTTAAGAAATATATATTTTCAAATGTGCATTTAAAACCAAGAATATGTCACAGATTTATCTGCATTTATATGGATATATAACTTGCCTGTCTAGCTTCAGTGGTAACAGAAAGTTGGACTCCACCATTAGATTTGAATTGAAAAGTTTTAGAGGTGGTCTTTAAAGGCCAGTCTGCTTTTATGAGGTTAAAAAAAGTCTTCTGACATAGTATAAACTCTACAGAGTTAAACTTTTAAGGGTTTTCTACCACAGCATAACTGTACCACTTCCTCATCTGCATTTCAAAATTCATATCCAGAAAACCCTGAAAACTAAGCTTAACTACATTTAAAAATATACGGACATATGGTTTGTTAACTTTAATTAATGGAATCAAAAAAGCATGCATTCATTTATGAAAAAAAGGCCTTTCTTCATGAACTTGTATAATCTCTCCAGCACTTTAAAAAAACCAACAAACAAACCACAGAGCACTTAAATTCTTTCCAAGGAAAATGTAGGGAAGGAATCAATTGGAACGGCTTTGTATTCAAAATCATCTGTGAAGCATCAAAGTTATGTTTGTTGGAATCTGTGCTCCAGCTGTGGGGTTTGGAGCTTTTTATTTTTTTAATCACGTTCCTTATTCCAATGAGTAAATACTTGATTTTGTGCACTTATAGAGTTGGAAAGTGAATTCATTGGGGATTCTTCATACTACCATAGCCTCTAATGGCGTCTAACTAAAAGAATATGGCAACTTGAAATCTTCATGGGACATCTATTTAATTGATCTTTGTAAGTGAAAATTGTACAATATGAAGTTGGAATTGAAAAAAAAAAAAAGGTCTTGGTTATACTCATTAAACTATGTAGAGAGAAAAAGATGTCAGTCAACAAACAAAAGCCCCTAACATCCAAATAATAAAAAAGTTATCTGATGATTATGTTAACTACTTCTTTGATTGCTAGGATTCCATTTATGAGCAAGTCCTTATCTTTACTAAAGAGCAGTCAGAAATACAAAGTCAGAGGCCAGATATCCCTTAAATCAAAGGAAAACTATGTTGCCTTTTGGATTAGGCCGTTTTAGAAGAGACAAACAAACACTAAAACACTTTATGACTCCTTATGGAGTATAATATCATTCTGAAGAATGACAAAAACTAAAAGGTTTATTTGCTTCATTGCTTTAAAAAAATATGGGCTCTGAGTTCTCATGCTTGACCTCTTTTAGCCAGCGTAAGCTTATCAGGCCAGAAATGTGGCTGGGGCTTTTGGTTTTATGTTTTTTTGAAGTGTGATATAACTATTGCCCAGTTTAGAGGTTCCAAAATGTCTCCCCACAAGAATACGCTGCCTTTGACGATGCAGATTAGGTTCCTGCTTTAAGTGTCCACTTAAAGAAATACAAATACTTAAGTATTTGTATTTTTCACAAATACTGTGAAAAAAGAACACATTATTTTGGACAACTAGCTCTTTCCAGATGAACAAAAAAAGATTTTATCTTTGCTGCTTTCTGCTTAAGAGATTCTACTCAATAAAAATATTAAGGGACTAGTTCCTGACTTTTTCTCTGTAGTACAGAAGAACTAAGAAGATAGCTGCGAGTTTGGTACATCTCTGATGAGGGACCTGAACCAAGGTCATGAACTAGTGTTACAGGGCCATCACAGGCACTGCATTAAAGCAGAGAGCAAATGTTTACTGCCTATGAAAAAATCTCAGAAAGCACAAAAAAAAACCAAAAAAACCAGCAGAGCTAAATAGCAGGGAAACAAAGGTCTTTAAAAGTATGAAGTCACTCTTCAAAAAGCTTCATTTGTTTACAAATGAAAAATGAACACAAAGAATATTGAAATCTGCACATTCTATGTAAAAACTCAATTAGAGAGGCCAGAAAAGAATTTAAGGAGGAACTTGAAAAGTCATAAAAGATAAAATTCAATGCTATTTGAAATATATTAAGAACAGAAAAATTGCTAAAGAATCTATGAGCCCTATATGTTATAAAAGCATACAAAGGGCATTTCAAAAAAGCAAGATCACGACAAAGATTATTCATAATTTTTATATGTTGAAGATGTTACGGAATCAACACACACAATAAAAAAAAAAGAAACAAAAATATCACTGAAGAATACAATTAAGGAAACAGTAGTAACTAAACTAGTGGCACAAAGTCTTTTGCTTAGAAGTCCCTTCTCAGCTGAGGCCAGAAAGGTGATCACTGTGGCATCATTTTTGAAAGATTGCAGAAAAGATCAAGAGAACTGTAAAAGAACAAGCATGACAACTTGATTTGGCAAATTATGGGAAATTATAATAAACCATGAAATTAGTGGACATATGGACAAATATAGAATAGAATCTTTTGAGTTGGAAGGAACCCTTAATGGTCATCTAGTCCAACTCCCCTACAATGAACAGAGACATCTATGGCTAAATCAGAATGCTCATAAACCCATCCAGCCTGACCTTGAATGCCTCTAGGGAGGGGGCATCCATCAGATCTCTGGGTAACCTGTTCCAGTGCCTCACCACCCATATTATAAAAAACTTATACCCAATCCATGTTTCCTCTCTTTTAGTTTGGAAACATTTGCCTTGTCCTGTCACCACACACCCTGCTAAAGAGTATGTCCCCTTCTTTCTTACAGCCCCCATTGAGATACTGGAAGGCTGCTATCAGGTCTCCCCCAAGCCTTCTCTTCTCCAGTCCCATCTCTCTCAGCCTGTCCTCATAGGGGAGGTATTCTATCCCTTGGATCATCTACTAGAGAACAAAATGAAATGATACACCCTGCTTTTTATGGAAGGAAGTCATGAACTTATCAATCTCCAAAGGAGTCAATTAATATAGACACAGGAGGTAAGATGATACAGTGCTCTGAGATTTCCAGAAGAAATTTCACAGTGCTTCTCAAAGCCTCTTAAGGAAACATAGCAGTCACAAGCTAAGAGAAACTTGATTATCTCTTCATGGATAATAAACTGGTTGAAAGATAGGAAAAGGAAGAGAGGGATACGTGGTCAGTTTTCCTCAGGGAAGCTGTCTACTATGGTCTGTGTTGGGACCTGTGTGGTTAAAAATATTCAACAGCACTGGAAGCACTTTAGTACCTGAAATGCCATCTACTTTCAGGAAAACATTCCAGGGGCTCCCTCCAGGGCATCTTGCAGGGGAAAGGAGAAAGTACATAATTAATGAAGTACATATGCTGTATCAGTTTTGTAGTGTAGGCAAAATGCAGCTCTAAAAAGTAAACACGTCAAGAAATATCCCCCCAAACAGTGAATAGTGCCTACCTTATCAAACACAGAAGATTGACAATTCATCTTTATCTCTCCTTATCTGAGTAGCTTTTGCAAAGTCCTTCTATGACTTTGGCAAAGACAAATATATATTTTTTAAGTCTTGCACTTTTGTGATTTAATTTTCCTTTCTTCTCCACAGTTTGCTCCATTTGCCTCTCACAACACAGGAAATTGTGCTTGTACCAACTATTCTTCAAATAGAACTTATAGTAACATAATTTATTCTTTTCTTGACATCTTGAAATGTCAAGAATATCATGGAAGACAGACGTGACTATGTTATACTACTTCAGTTATATCAAATTTTATTAAAACTACGTGGTAAATAAAATGTCAGTCTTTCTGGAAAATGAAACAGGTGCAAGATTTTTCCTACTAATGACTCTCAAATTATGTTAGTATGACCTACAGCCAGTTTTTTGATGGATTAATTCCTATAATCCAACACTCGGTTTTTCCTTGCATTCTATGTCTTGCACCATTTTCATACTCCACTGCAAATTGCTAATGCTAGATTTCACTGTATGTCCAATATTCCTCTTAGCTCTCCACTGCAGAAGCAGATTATATGCACTGATATTAATTCTTTTTGTAAATACTTTAAATCCTTTTTAACAAAATATTCATTCTGCCAACCCATTTCACACAAAGGCTTCAATATGTGAACAGGGATTCTGGATCAGCTTTTCAAGAAGGAATAGGACACAAATTAACTGTTTTTAATAGAGAGCTTAGTGAATTTGTGAAGAGGGTTATTTGTGAAGAAGGCTCTTACATTAATGAATATGCTATATCTCTAGTTTTGTGAGCAATATCATGAAAACTTGAAACTTCTGACTGAATGTCTTTCATACTTCAATCAGAGTGAATGCATTTCATTTCATATCATATTAAAAAAGGATTATATGTTTTCTGTTAGGGGGAAGTTCTATACAAGGAGAGTAGTTAGGCCCTGGAACGGGCTGCCCAGGGAGGTTGTGGATGCCCCGTCCTTGGATGTGTTTAAGGCCAGGTTGGACGGAGTCCTGGGCAACCTGATCTGAATGTGTATGTTTGGTGGCCCTGCTAGGCAGGGGGGTTGGAACTACATGATCCTTGAGGTCCCTTCCAACCCGGGTGATTCTGTGATTCTGTGATTCTACATAGAGTAACAATAAGCAGTTACACTCTTTGGACTTCAGCTGGCCTGTGTCATCCAAGCCTGCCAAAAGACTTAACTGAGTCAGGCAAGGCTGAGAGTAGATTGGCCAACTGTGGTGCTTTTTTTTACATAGTTTGTATTGCCTGCTATGGGATCTGAATAAGATCAGTGATGGGAAATGAAAAATTTCCTATCAAGAAGTACATCCACACTATTATTATATTACCAGAACAGCGTAAGAGCAGAGCCACACATCAGATCTCCCATGATGCACATTTGGGCATTATACAAAGTCCTCACATGCACTAACATACAAACGGTCTCTAATAAAGAATCTCAGAATCTGCCACTGCTTTCATGAAAGGATCTTCGTGTACAAAAAAACCCAACATAAACCAACCGACAAAACTGTGTTGTTATTTGTAAGTAAAAGAGCAATCGCACAGAAGAGTCTTGTGATGAGTATGGCAAGGGGGGTTGTACTATATGATCTTTAAAGATCCCTGCCAAGCCAAACCATTTTATGGCTCTGTGTTGGCTATGCAGCAGTCTTGTGCTTGACCTGGCATCCAGCAAATCCAGCTTGCACAATGGCCAAAACAGTTGTACTACCACAGGATCTAGGGAGAGATTTACGTTTTCCTTGTCCTGTCAAATCACGAAGAAAATGAGTGTCTCAAGTTGACACAGCCTGCTTTTGACACATTAGCTCTTGTGCAGCCTCCAAGCTGGCATGATGTGGAAGAAATACTCAGTCACCTGCACAGCAGAATGGACTGCACAAATTGTAGTCTGGGTTAAGGACCAGGATGAAGTTGTTTAGGATCTCTAGTACTGCAGAACTGATCAAAATTTTGAGATTAACAGCCAAACCATAATTCGCAAGTTCTCTCACGCATCCTGGAGGGAATCAACAGTGTCATAAACTGTTACTAACTGAAGATCTAGCCAATTTTCCATTTTAAATGTTAGAAAGTTGTTAATAGAGCCAACACATCAACTCTAAGGTTTCTTTTTCATTTTTCCTTGAGTAGACTAAGTCAAAATCCAAAGAGATGAAAGTGAATGAGTCCCTTGTTCTGAATCAACTAGTTGAAAAATAAAGTTACAATCTGAAAAATAGAGTTTCATCCTTTTTCTCTAAAAAAAAAAAAAAAAAAAAAAGGCAAACAAGAATTGCATTTTGGGGCTGACCTTCTTCTGGACCACTACCAATCTGCAGAGGAGTTTCACCAATTTCAAAGGAAACATAGATCAACTTCTTAATCTTTACAGGGTCATAAACACTTCTCTGTTCTCTCTCATGTTAGAAATTGCTGTGAGTAACAAAGTTAAAGATTCTTGTACCATAAACTGAAAGAGCTGTTCTTTCATGTCTTCAAATCCATTCACCTTTCAGACGTTTCAAATGATGTAATAAATACTGCCTTGTGAAAAAAAATCTTCCCCTGAATCTGCAGGATTAATCATTTTATTTTCTGCTGCACTACTCAGGCATAAAAGTATATGCTATGTGATGCTGCTTGTAGTACCATTATGGGTACTGCTTGTGATTGTGAAACTATATCCTGTCCATTAAGCTGTACAGACAGATCAGTATATATACTTGCAGAAGAGCTCACTGTCTATATGAACTTAGATTTTCAGACATGAAGGATACAATCTCATCTACTGGGATATTTGGGCCTAAATATAATTTCAGTATGCTACAGTAGATTCAGTCACAACATTCTGAAGATACAGAAGTTATGAATAGGCACAAGGAACATTTTTGCTTTTTTCTAAGGTTAGTATGTTTGTTCAGGATGAATATCAGAGGCTTTGAATAACTTAATACCTTGCATGTGCTTGGTATAGTTTTAGCACAGAAACCTTCTAAGCCAACAACTGAACTTGAAAGGGACAAGGGAATAAATCCAGGAAAACAAACACTGGTACTTTTATTAACTCTATCAGTAAATATTCCCAGTATCATATAATATGATGCCTCAATCTGATACTATCTTGATCAGAATAGAGCTATCTGGCACAATTCTCATTGAAAAGCAAAATTCTACCACATCATAATAATTAAGAGTTTTAAAAATTAAAAATTAAAAATTATTATAATGTTCTGAGAGTAAGTGAAAACAAAAGCTGGCATAGAAATGTCATGAATTTGGATAGAGATCTAATTAATTACAGTCTGACGGATAAGGACCACTGTCAATTCTCTCTGCGAACAAATCAACCTTAGATCTTCAACAGTTGTTGCAGCGGTGTAACTACAATGGCAACAGCACATCTTAATTATGCAGGCTTCATCCACCCCTTCATTTACTAAGGTCAAACTGAAGGTCTCTGAAATAAAACATTGCATTGCATTAACCAATCACTGGGTCAATATGTGAATGCACTTCGTGGTGTATTAAGTAAGTTCACACTGTAGCATTTTAACTACAGAAGGCTAAGGCTAAAAGAACCAAAATAAATTAGAGGAACTGGTTTTTTTTATACACTGTCTCAATACTCCCTTAAAAAAGAACATTGGAAACGCCATTCTTGATCAGACACGTTGTTTCTACTGTCAAAGGACAGCACGGAAGTGGAATGCTCGAAGCAAAGTTGGACTCTTCATGTGCAGAAAAAGATTTAAAATTTTAAAATGTGATTTAATATGCTATTTTTCTTAAAATCTACTGTAAATCTAGTACATCCTGATATTACGCCCACTGTTGTTTAGGGTTTTTTGATTCTTAAGATTTAAGCCTCAAAAATTTCTTGCAACACGTTGCATCATGTAACAATGCCCTAAATAGAAATTAATAGCCTTAACTGGCTTCACATTTCCCTAAAATTCATCATATTACAGTATTGAAATCCCAGTATTTGCTCTCCAGACTTGCCATTACTTTACATATTAGTACTTCATACATCAGAACCCTGTAAATTCTAATTTATCAAAATCCCAGCCTTTGGCTTTCTCTGGGATGTTTTCTAGGGCCAAGATCACTTCTACCACTTTTCCTTAAGAAAAGTAACTGTTGTTACAGAACAGATTTATATAACAGTTCTATTGAACCTCCAGTACATTTTAAAATGGCTGTCATGCGCTCTTTTCCCCCCTTTTTGATTGCAATTGCACACTGACCTAAAGTGAGCTGTCTGGAGTTAAACAATGGTTTTTGCATGCTTACAAAGACATAGCTTTGTGATAGAGGAGACTTCTAAAATTTGTAGATGAAACCATAACTTGATCCAATCACTTCAGACTTCAATCCAAAGGAGTCAGATACGTTCAGCTTCAAAATAAGCTTCACTTTGAAGACAAGTTAACAGCAGCTATGGAGAAAACAGCATGACCTCTAATCTGATTTCAACTAGCTCCAGTCTGGACAGTTACAGTCTTCCATTCCAGGATTAGTTTATGGAAATCTCTAGAGTACCCTTTTTTTGTGTACTGGAAATGCCTTGCTAAAGCTTCCTAAATGCTGAAATCAAATCTGTATTTTCCATTGCCACATATTTTTTTCTGGCTTTTAGTATTGTAAACATCTCATGCACAAGGGTTATTCTCCGGGCTTTTTCTTCACTATATTTCAAGGTGACAGGAGAAGTTTTGTTTAAACTGCATTAATTCAGAATTATTATACAACTCATTTCTTTACTCTTACTTCAGCCCTCAGAGATATCTAACAACTCCAGTGTAACATGCAAATCCAGCTTTGTGCTGATGATGATGACTTTCAATTTCAGGACACCTGCAAATGTAATCCAAATTCATCTGCTAATATTACTAAGAAAACAAATAATTAAAATCTGTCCCAAGTTTTTTCCTTTAAGAGATACACATTAATCTCTAATTAATCTGACATTTCTTCTGCCATGACAACCTATGTCCAGCTGGATACACCTTTTAGCTTCTACACCTGCTTGCTAGCAGTATATCACTTCAATGATCATCCTTCTTTGTAACACAACAAATCTGAAACCATATATATTGTAGCTGATGCATATTGATTGTTAAAAAAAAACAAAAACAAAAACAAAAAAAAAACAACAAAACCCACAAAACAGTTATCCTCTTGGAGAATAATGTTAGGAAAATATGCAGTGCTCTACTTTTGTATTATTGCAAAGAATTGATCTCCACTTTTCATTCTACATCTTAATTCTTTTATTCTCTGAAGCTATTTGGTAATTCGAAAACCACAAATGAAGTGAAATAGCCTCTCTCCACCTGCAACACCATTTTCTTCTTTCTGAATGTAGATACATTTTTTCTATGGGCTTTGTTACCTTTTTCTTTCTTAAACAAGCAAAGAAATAGAATTAAACAAACAAACAAACAAATAAACATATTAAATACAGCAATAGTCTTTCCAGTACTCCAGTATGGGGTTATTTAGTCTTCTTTCTTCACTGCAAATAACATGACATAGAAATCTATATTGCACTCAGTTTACTACATATAAATTGCTGCATTTCTGTAGCACAGTAATTAGTACTACTGTGTAATAGTAATTAGTAGTAATTAGCTAATATTTTGAATTTTATCCAGGTGTTTATAGTAGTCAAGAAAGGTTATTCTGTATAACCACATTGTCTGCATAGTTCTTATCACGTCCTTATTGTCTTTGTGGCACTTGATACTGATTGCAACTGAAGAAAGGACGCTCAGTGGAGTTAAGGCAGTACCATGACACAGGACAGAAAATACCAGATGTGCTACTAGATTGCTATCTGGTGTGCACTGCTCTTGTGACTGCTAGACAGAGGATAGGAAGAAACTTTCTCCTTGCAGATACTGGTAGAAACACAGTCACACCTGTTCTTTTTCGGTCTTAAATTTCCTCAAAATTCATTTCAGTTGCCACATATCTTCCCCTTTGCCTGAGACTGCTGAAATCTATTTATTTATTTATTTATTTTGCAGCCCTCTCTGCTATGTCAGTTTTCATTTCATGGAAATACTTTCTACACATCAAAGAAAACTATAGTTATGGAACTAGTAAGTAGTTCCATAAGCACTGGAACTAATGACACTTGATTTCCTGCAAGTTTACCTTTCAGGACTTGGAAACTTTTCCTTGAGAGCCTCATTTCCTCTCGCACATCTTCTGTCATTAGGCTTTAGTGGTCCTACAGCTGAAATTAAGAGACATGCAGTGGCTAACATGCACACTCACTATCACGTCATGCAACCTGGTACAAATATGGGACTCAGTGGTGGCCCTGCCTCTGAAGGTGGGAATGAATTTAATTTTTTGTCCTATAATGAATATTTTTCATGCAACTTTTTGCAATTTCATATTGTAACATAAGATGACTCTCCAAATCAAAGTTACCTACTTATGGACAGAGGAGTTCTCACTGAACAGACCGCAATATGGTCTTGTAAGCCTTATTACTTGATGAAACTAAGCTAAAACCATGTCACCTACTTTTTGAGTTTTAGCCTGTAATGACGGAGTTTTGGGACACTTCCCAGAGATAACTGAATGTTTGTAGCTCCATAGTAATGAAAAATCTCAGGCTGGATGAAGCATGAGTCACCAGAAATTATCCTCAAGCTTCAGAATTACTTATTAATTCATTCTATCATTAGCGCAGCACAAAACCTTAGCACCCAATGTCCCTTATTCCTTAATAACTGTATTTTTCTTTCCTATTCATATTCACAAATGAGCTTACCTAAGGGGAAACTGAACTTTATTCCTTGTAATGCTGAGCCTTTGGAGTGCTGTGCAGAGATTGAAGGAGCTTTCAAACACTTTTTCCTTGTGTGGTTATCAGACACAGTAATGATCACAATTCAAACAGAGCCTGTAATAGCCAGGTGCAATGCATTACGTCTAAGTTACAATAACAAAAACTGCACCTTCAGCATGGGAGCTGCTGAAAAAAAGATAGCAATAATTATTACAGGACACAGGCTTTTAGAAAACAGCATGGGAAATTCCGGATGTACTAAATAAGGCCTCCTTTCACTGATCAATAAGAGTCTCCATGTGGATGAAAGAACCTGGCTATTACCCGACTTTCAGGAATGCACAGACCATTCCCTACATCCAAAGCCTTGAGAAGGCTTATGCTCAGTTACAGTCTGATTTGTTTCCTATGGTACTTTAAATGAGACTTGGCCTTCTGAATCCAACATACATCATCTATATCACAGACACTCATTGGTTCAAGGGCAAAGCTCTTGAATGTGAGAATACTCATAAAGGACAACAGATCTAACTAGGTTTGAAAAAGAAATCTAAAATCAATTAGAATTGTTCCATAAAAGAAAATATCACAGGTGAGTAATAAAGAAGACTCTGAAAGATTTTGTCATGGATGCAGGACAGAACTGCAGACATTGCCTATCATCATAGGTTGTATCAAACTGGATGCATTGCGTTCATACTGAATTAAGTGGAGTTTTGACAGTTTTTCAGAGATGAAAAAATTTTCAGCTTTAAATAGCTTCTAAAGTTACATGTGTCTCAAAAAAGAGATGCTTTATGCTGTTTCACTTTAAGCAAGAAAGTAAGCAATGTGCATTTTAGCCTCATCAAACAGCAAAATGACTGTTGGAAATGTAGTTAAAGGCTATTTCGAATGCCTCACATTTGGATATATGTAGGGTGCTCTGAAACTAATGATTCCTATTTATTTCCGTGGAAACTACAACAGATAAAAAGAATGGCACAATTTGATAGAGCAAATTCTCAGCTACAAAACAACTGTTTTTCAACAGTCACCATGATTAGTATGCATTTTTGCCAGCTATGAACAAGAGCTTGCATGCTGCACTCACAAAAATCTGCACCAGTGGAGGTGACCAGCAGCCTCTGCCACCACTGCTGAAATGCACCATCCACCACCTCACCATGCTCACACTGGTCTCCAGAAATGTTCATCAAGCATCAGTGAATGTCAGTGGGTGCACGTTTTTCCATATGGAAGAATTCAGTGACGCACCTTTGTTCATCCACACCTTTTTGTCAGATTGTCCCTCTGGTGCCATCTGTTACATGGCAACAGAATATAATGGAATATTATCAGGAATATTCAACTGCCATAACACCAACATCTGTTTCTGACTTCCTGGGTCAACATCATAAAATAAGAGGCATTACTATTGGAGCAGCCCTTGTGTATACACATCTTTTCATCAGCTTCTGTTTACTTTAAGTATGCATGGCTGATAATTCTCTTAACTGACATAGTTGGGCTTCTCAACTACCACAACTCTATGTGTCTGTGTTTTCCAAACACGTATCTTGTGATTTCTTTGTGTTTTGCTTTTCCCCCTTATAATTACTCTACACTGCTTATAATTGCAATTGTATTTACATCATCAGAAGAAAGTAAGTTGTTCTTTGCTAAACATTTAAGGTATATAAGAAGCAGCTAATGCTCACTGAAGTTTGCATAATAGACAGAAAAAGAATGAACACAAAATTGCCAAATGCCATAGAAAAAGAATAATCTTTGTGCTTCATATTTGTGAGAGTGTATTTTTCCGGTTTTGCAATAGAATATGAATTATTTGTCTTCAGTCTGAGAGGTCAAAGGGAGACTTTTTTTTTTTTTTTTAAAAAAAAAAAAAAAAAAAAACATTAAAAAGCATAATAAAAATCTTTTCAGTTTTTGTGAGACTGAGTACTTGGAGTTTATTTTGGGATATAGAAAATATTTTAAAGGCAGTTTGGTGCCCTTTCTGGTGGATAAAGTATTTCTGAAAACCTTCCATCTTCAAATTCTCTTTAAAAACTTAATGAAAGAAAACATTTCTGACATTTGCTTTTCCAAGACATCTTTTTTCTTCTTGTGTCTAACTGAAATTTTAGAACCAGAGAGTTTTTCTTCCCCAAGTTTTGTTTGTCTGGAACATTAAAATAATAATGATAATAATAATAATAATAATAATAATAATAATAATAATAAATAATGAAAAATATAATAATAATAATAATAATGTAATTTAAAAGATATGAATGCAACACTAGCAAATATGTCTAAAAAATAAATGAAATTCTGTCATTCCTTTATTTCACAGAAATCTCTAACATGCTTTGTTTTACTGTATGGAATCATTAGTTACCAGACTTCCATTACAACAATAAAATTAATGCATGCTTTAGCATAACTGAAATGACAAGTACACATAAAGTATGTCACCCAAGTTGATATCAGATTAGATTTCTTATTCTAATAATTCTCAAAGCAAGTTATGTTTAATACTGACCTGGGGCCAATTCAAGTGAGATTATGCTACTCACGGGAAAAGAAGCTCTTTCTGAAACAAACGTACAATTTACCCAAGTATGCTGTAAAATCTAAAGAGATTTGTCCTCTGAGTCACATTAATTCAGTCCACAAAATTCCATGGTGCTTTCTCTAGCATGTGTATCACCTGAATACATTACAGTAATACTTGTTTTCTCATCTACTTTATTGTCCTATTACCAGATTCTGGCTGCTCTTAAATTTGGCCGTGACAGCCTTTTCTCTTATTAGACAATTTCCAGCATTTTGTACTGACCTTGGTTAACATAAAAATCTTGATGCAATCTTTGTGGCTCCAGATTTTGATTTCAAGCTTCATTTGACCTTTAGGATTCTCTGTGGTCTTGTTCTCTGACACTATAAAAAGTTATGGTCTATATTCAACGCTTTTGATCCTGAGTCTTTGGTCAGCTATTTTCACGTACTAAATAAACCTCAGAGATGCATCTTGAATACATCATCATGCTTTTCTATCTTTGGATTATTTGTTCATGATTATTTTATAAGACGCTAAGTTTGCAATAGCTGCAAGGAACTTTATCAAGTTCTAACAGAAGATATCCAATTGTCTTGGTTCATTTCTGCTATAAGAGATAAAGCCAAGGAACCAGCTGATGAGAAACACGCATAAAGCAAAACACAAGCAGTAGCCACCTGCTGTGCTATTACAGGCTAACAGTAATACAACAAAGCTGAAAGGGAGGAAAACGCTGAGTAAAAATTATGTAGTAGAAATCTGTGGACGTAGACAGTAGCCACGGATATGAAAAAAGCAGCAAAATGAGAACAGCTAAATAGATTACGGCTGGCTGTACTGCAGATGCACAGACTGGTTTCACATTGGAAAACAGAAGACGTACGTACTCCTGCAACATAAAATCTGGTCTCCTGATAGTGCTGGCAAACAAGCTGTAGGCTTTCTTTTTTAAGGAAACAGTATTTCCTTTTGACTCCTGCCCTGCCACTGAAAAACTATTCTAAAATGAAGAATCATCATAGTTGAGTCCCAAGACAGCATTTAGTCCTCCCTACACCTGTGATGCATCATAAATTTCATTTCAAGATGAAATGAAATCTAATGTTGTTATTATCATCTTAAATTATATGCTCTCATCTACATGCTTCTTTCCTGCTTTTTATGAATATGAGTCTTGACTATACAGACAGCAGGCTCTGAGCAATACAGCTGCAGAAGATATATGACAACCCATGCTATTTGAGAATTCATACTTAATGAAAGAAAATAAGAAACCAGGAGTCCTTTCTTTTATATTAGAGCTATCACCTGATCACTGAAAAGAACTGGGTATTTTAAGTCCTTGGTTCTATTTTCACATATGCCTTTAATTCACATGGTGAAATCCTGTCTCATAGCATCTCTATTATAGAACCATATAGTAGAATCACAGAATGGCCTGGGTTGAAAAGGACCTCAAGTATCATCTAGTTTCAACCCCTCTGCCATGGGCAGGGTCACCAACCACTGGACCAGGCTGCGCAGAGTCACATCCAGCCTGGCCTTGAATGTCTCCAAGGATGGGGCATCCACAGCCTCCTTGGGCAACCTGTTCCAGTGTGTCACCACCCTCTTTTACTCCAGATCTGATAGATATCCAGTAAGCACTGTACAAAACTACTATCACTTTCACTGTCTTTCTGAGGTTATTTAGGGTTCCAAGTTCTGAGATACTAAAAAAAAAAAAAGGGGGGGTTAAAAACAACTGGAACTCAGAAAATATCTTTCACCACTTAAGTTTGCAGCCTTATTACATCTTTCACCAAATAAGTGTGTAGCATTATTACACCTATTAAAGATGTGAAATTGGTAATAAGAGTGCAAGATAATTTCTACTTTATTAACTATGGTAGAAACCCATAATTTTATTTCTTTCAGAGGACACATACTATTACCAAACAAAATGGTTGAAGTAAAAGAAACTAATGAATAAATAGGTTTTAATTTTAGTGCTCTTATTAGAATTTTATTACAATGAATATTTGATTAACTGAACAATTATAAAAAAAAGTCATAAAAATATTTCAGATTGCTTTTTCCTACATTAATGAAAAAAAGCAACTTCTTAGGAATAATAAAGAAATAATGAAGTAGTTCTCAAGATTAATCTATCCACAAAGTCCTACAACAGCTACACAACCTTTGACTCAAGACAGGCTTACTTCCAGGTTCAAATTCACTGAGACTTAAACAAAAGACAGATTTGACAAGTAGAATTCCTTGTCTCACAAAAACATCAGGACCTATAAAGGGCTTCTACTTGAGGTTGGTTTCCATTGTTACCTAAGTCATACGGACTGCTTTTCTGAACAACTGAACATCCACAAATGCATTGGTAACTGTTTTGTTGCACCAAACATGTAAACTATTAATCCTAGTAACAATGATCTCATATCAGTGATAATTATAACACTTTTACAAGATTTTATATTTTCTTTGTGCAATTTCTGAAGAAAATCAGTAACATATTTTTCATTACAGTCCATGAGAAAATCGTGTGCGGAACAAAATAATTCTTTCTTGCATGCGAACTAAGATGGGATAAACAGGGATGACTGACACAGAATACTTTCAAACTGTGTTCTTTTATTTGTTATCCATTAAGGTTTAGCAACAGATCTAATCCATATGTTTGATTTTTTTGTGAACATCAGGGAGAGACAAATATTTTTTGAAAAATACGTAGAAGTTATTAGGTTGATTCTTATAGTTCAGCTAAAACACATGAGCAAACCTGCTGAATGTTTTCAATCTATTGAAAATTCAATTTTTACACCAGGATGAATATTAAAGAGAGAACAAACTCTGGGAAAATACACACAAAAAATATTTGAAAGGTTTAATACTGAATTACTGCCAGGCTAACATGTAGTCCATGACAAACCTCAGAATTAACTGACACTTTGAAATTAAAGCACACAAAAATTGGTTTAATATATGGGAAAAAAAAAATCTTTCTTTTGCGTATTTAGATTTCTGGAACAAAGTTCAGTACATATTTCTCAGCGTGCAACATTAGATCTGGCTACAAAACACTACAAATTTAAACAGAACTGCCAGCTTCTGTCTAAGCTGTGCCTGTTTTCAGTCACTGGGGAGATTAACAATACCTTGTGTCATTCAGCAGCAGAATCCATCTTCTTCAGTTTCAACCACTTCAAATTTTCACCCAGGTTATGCTTTCTACATAATATTCTCTTCACTGACAATCCATTACTGGAATTCAATTTAGATGCAACATGAAATAGCACCACAAGGTTCATCTTCTGATATTCACTTACATATGCTAAGATTTTCCTTCAGCTTCTAATGGTCCAGCAACAAAATCCCTTCCTTTACCTTTGACAGTATTATCCATTCAGCAACATCCACACCAAGGTTATTTTCCAGCTGTACTGCAGTGAATATGTCACCCTGCTCACTGTGTATTGCTGCTGGTTTCCCTTACTCATTCTCTGCTACATACCGCCTCACCATCTTCAAGAAAGCAATGTTCCATTTTGATGTGCTCATTTTATGAAATGTAATACCTATGCTCGTTCAGATACAAGAAGAAAACCCTATACACTTTTCCATATGTTTGTCTTCATAAATGGGTCAACCACAATATATTTCTATCCATTCATAATTGTCCTACAGTAGCCTTGAAACTTGGCAGCTGTTAGGCTACTGTCATGCTAAGATCACTGTCACTTCTCAAGTTTACTTCAGCACTTGCTGGTGGTTTCATGTAATTTGTATTCACTTCCTGTCTTATTACTTCTTTAGATTTTAAACTTATCCCTTCTGTACTGCACAGGACATGTGACACCAGAATCTTCGGTTCATAGCAAGAGTTCCTATATACTCTGGCGATAAAAATAAAAAATGTTATATACCTGCCAAGGACACAGCCCTTATCCGCACCAATCTTGCCTCAGGAAGCCCATATTCTAGATGATATTGTATAAAAACTGAATGATATATATTTCTCTGATAAATTTCAAAACATTTGAGCAACACAGGGACAAATTCTAGTGACAGAGACATCTAGAGACAGAGACATTCTAGTGACTCATGTTAGAGCTACAGTGTATGGGCACACACACATCTGCTGAAGAACAAGCCGAGATTTACTTACCACACTGCAGCCAGGACAGTCAGGACCATTTTCACAAGTCCTACGCCGAGCCTGAATCCCCCCTCCGCACTGAGCCGTGCAGCGTTCCCATGGACCCCAGCCTGTCCAAAACACATGAGGGGGGCACAACAAATGCTCATTGCAGTACCTGTGAGAAAAGGCAAACAAGGCAAAGAATCTGTTTAGTACCAAGACAACACCTTTTCCAAGTTGCTCATTTGGTTATTCAGATAGATGTTTTCACTAGGAAATATTTTATATAACGGGTCCCTCTCCATTCATGAAACATTGAGCTAACAATTGTCACACTGCACAGAGTTTAAACATTTGTTGAAGCATTTGTTTACTCTATTCAGCGCCTTTATGCAATCTGTGTGAAACAAGCATGCCACTGCACTGTGAGCACATAAGCAATATTTGCAACTACTTTAATAATAACAGATGTGTCTCTGTGTCCAGAGAAGTGAGTCAACCAAATGAAAGCAACCGTTTATGCAGGCAGTATTTTATCTTACTAGACAAGCAATGATTAGGACTCATCTCTCTCCTCTTCAGAGAGCGCTAAACTTCCTTTTGTTTTCTACTGTGTCTCTGCTTTTACGGGTAAAATAAAATCTGAAACACTGACTCTAGGCATACAGAACTATGCTGTTTTGATAGTATTATTACTTTAGCTTTTAAAGGTTGCTTTTAGCTACTATGATCCTTGAAGGATTTTCCAGTGGGCTATAAACTGATTTAGTTTAGAGGGATACCAGATCTTCAAGAGAAGGAGGAACATTTAACTATGGAGCTTTGTTACTATAACCAGACGTTCAGATAATACCAACTATCTCAAGTTATAGTGACTTAAAAAAACAAAACTCTAAAATTCTGCTTCTTTTTTTTTTTTTTTTTTTTTTTTTACTCGTGTTGCTAGAGTATAGATAGAGTATTCCATGTGCTGCTTGGTAAAGACTCTGTGTATGACCAAAGGATTTGGAATACCAGAAAGCATGCGTAGGTTTCTAATAGGGGCCAAGGTCATAGAATCATAGTATCATCAATATTGAAAAAGACCTCCAAGATTATCAAGTCCAAATTTTAGGTATTATCTAAAATGAAGTAAAGCCTTGACAGTGTTCAGAAAACAGCTGATCCCCAAAGTGTTCAAGTCTTGTGGATGCCACTGCATCGCTCTTCTTGCTACTACTTCTGATTGTCTTGAATGAACAAATCCATCATTACAATATATCCTCATTTCTTACACCAGCTATTCCATATGCACTGTTCTCTTACCTTTCGTCATATTGCTCTCTCCTGCCATGAAAACTGTACTTAATACTTCAGTAATTCACTTTCTACATAAAGGGAAACAATGACAGCATAAACTGTTGTCATTTTCAACAAGAATAACCATAGCAACAATTTTTTTTTATAGAAAGCCCTAAGATTATCAAGCTCTAATTCTCCATTGCCAAAGAATTTGCATGTTCAGAATTCTGTAGGAAAAAAAAAACAAACAAAAACAACAAAACAAAAAAACACTGTTGTCTATTTTATATATATATATTTGTATATATATATACACACCAGTAGGTTTATCCCAAATGCTGGAGTTAATCACTCAGAATTTGTCTACAGGTCTGAGAAACCCCACTAAAATTTAAAAGGTTGGGAATGGGATAAATGGGGTAGGGATGTTTAGTTTTGTCTTTCTGTATTATTAAATTAACTACTAACAGCTCGTATTGACCCTGTCTATTCTTCTCCAGAAAAACTGAGGAAAAACAAAAAAAACCTCAGTGCTTATGAATCTGCTATCTCAGAAATCTTCTACATACGATTTGGGTAAATTTTTTTTCAATCTTTGTTTCAATCTTTCGTTTTCTCCTATATGTTCATTATTTGCAATTTTCAGTTTATGTCACCCAAGTTGATCCTCAGATTAGATTTCTTATTCTAATAATGTTCATTATTAAATGTTCATTATTTGCAATTTACAGTTCTCATTATGCTATTCATTCCTAAAGATGCAGATGAATGTTCTGTGACTGGATATTCCTCTCCCGAAACTCAGATAGCTGCATGTATATCATCACATGCACTCATTTATGGGAATATTTGTGATAGCTCATCTCTTGATCATTTGTTGAGAATGCGTACCCAATTAAGGATACATGCAACATCACCATTTATTCATTCAAATGAGTACATATTTTGCATAATTTAATTAGTTTTTAATGGAGATGTGTTAAATTAATTTGGGATACACAAACAGGATTAAGCAAGTCCGCCATGAAATGTACAATTACTGATATTCAGCCACCCAAAAATTGAGACTAAGGGTGGGATTCATCTCACCATAAAATAGACACATGCTATGTAGCTCTCTAGAAATGAAGTAGCAATTATTTTAAAAGTAGTAATCATTTTAAAAACATGATTTATGGCACTGTAATGTAAAGGTCACAGAAATACAGTACTCGGTGTATTGATTTCTCTCCACTAACTGTAACGGCTGTGTGGGAGATGAATATCTATGCTTCCACACAGTCAATGGAAATTTTGTTGATACAAACTACAGAGCTAGAATGATTCATTTGATCAAATTTAGGAATATAAACTAGAATGAAATAAATTACTCTGTTCTCCACTACTCGTATTGACTAGATTTCCACAGACCATAGATGAAGCACAGCATAAATACATTGAAGGCACTTGAAGTCAGGTATGACGGATCTCACTTAAATGAGATTCCTGACACTATACAGTGACTCCTGTAATGCCATTGTGCTGTACCACCTGCTCTCAAGTGGGAGACAGAAATTAAGTCTAACAAATGACACAGTAAACAGCTCAAAAGCCAGCAGTTCTGCTAACCAATGCTACTTAAGTATGCAGCTGAAACTACAAAATGAAACTGAAAAAAGCCCTAAGGTGCCCATACAACTACTTAACTTCAATTCATGAAAAAGAAATAGAATCAACAGAATTGATTGTTAATTTTACATTTTTTTCAGAAAAGGAAAAAAAAAAACACTTCAAGCAAACAAACAATGAAACCACAGTGTACAAGTTAAATTTACTTTCCTTTTAGAAAGCCAACCTCTAAAAACATCAGGTATGCTTTCAAAATTAGAGACATCCCTGCAATTGAACTTTGAGCACTGTCCTACAGCAAGAAGCTTTGAGCCAAGCTTCATTATATTTCTTTTTGGCTGCAGTTCAAGTCACTCAGTAACCCTTTTTCCCTTTTGCTCTTTCTTCCCCTCTTAATTTTGTTCTCAGGACCCACAGGGCTAACATTTTAAAGTAATTCAACAAAAGATCTGTGAAACCACTGCCCTCTCCCCTAATCCCATTTCTAACTGCAATGAGGTCAGAAGGAAGAACAGCCTAGAGAAATGTGAGTTTTGTATAGTGACCTTTCCCATTTTCTCTTAGAATGAAACCAAGTTTTAATTTCCAAATAAAGGAACTGTCATAATGGGGGGAAAAAGAGCCCCATCTAGATATGCCCAGAACCATTAGGTACTAGAGTAACTTGTGATTTTTACTCCAGATAATTCTCATAAAATTTGAATTTATTTCCATATTTTGTTCCAGTGTCAAATTGCCACAGTGTCAGATTGCCATGCATCACTGACTAAAACAGGTTAACTATACAATAGCTATGTGCTTTTTTTTATTCAACCAATAAATTCTATTTAGACATATAAATCTTAATTTTGAACAGTATCATGTTATTACGTATTTAAGAAAAACAAACTAATCACAATCATTGTCATACACAATACTGTTACATGGTGGGTACTCCCAGTTACAAGCTGCTCACTTAACAGGAAGTATGGACTGTGCTGAAATTGATGGGAATGCTTTAATTGAAGGCAGATATATGACACATGCACATGCCTTTCTGGAAGGAGATTGTTGAATCAACAGAAATCCCCTCCCAGGAGGCTGCTGAAGGCGGTGGAAGCTGAGGCATGTGCTCTCAGGGAACTCTGTGGAGGAGGAGTGAATGGAGAAACTGAGAATCATGGGAGCAGACACTTCCCAGTAGGAAGAGCAACTATGGGGGCAGTGGAAAGCCCAAGACCTCGTGTTTGATTTGCTCTGCTAAAGGAGATCAAACTTGTTTTTACTGCTGTACAGAAATACGTAGAACTATAGTCAAGAACCAATTGACACTCAGTTATTCCTCCTTCTGAAAACAAGTCTGAGAGATCTATTGGCAAACGATTGTGTTCAAAGAAAAAGGTGACTGCTTCTAATCTTGCACATAAGAAAGCTGCATTTTCAAATGTTTACTCCTTAACTGAAACTAATCCATTTTTCTAATCCTGATTTGTGTTGCTTTTTTCTTTTTTCCTTTGTAATGGAAGAAGACTACGCTCACTAGAAGCAATGGATTCTCATTCTAATATCTCTCATTTCTGCAGAGAGAGACCAAAGGACTTAATGAGTCTGTACCTACTGCGTCTTCCTCACAGAGGAAAAATATTTTCACTCAATTACAAAGTCAAGAAAGGACACTACAGACCTTATAAACTAAAATCTTGAGAATTTTCCAGTAGCTTCAGTGAATATTCCACACACAGAAAAAGAACAACAAAACGAAAGAAATTTTTATGACCCTAGTGAATTCATCTGAACGTCTTCAATCTTGACTCTTAAATACAACATTATCTTATCTGTTAAAATCCTATTTTTGCTCCCTCTCCATATTCTGTCCAAACACACCAGCTGAACTTCTGATCTATTTCTACAAGGTGAATTGGCTTTCTAATCTAAGTATTTGCTGCTATCTTTTAACTGTTTTCTACTCCTCCACCCTTAAGCAACAGAGCTAGCAACAACTTAACCTATTTGCAGAATTTAAAATTGGTAAATATTTCCACTGATTTCAAGGGAAAGATCAGCAAACACAGATCTGTCTGATATATTTGGTACTGTAGGATCTCAACTTTCATGAGGTAAAACAAGCATAGCCTAGACAAATATTTACTGCTTAATGCATGAACAAATATTATAAAACTGAATATTCATTCACGTCAGTAGGAGAATTAACCTCAACAATGCACTGCCTTTTCTGTGTTTCGTTTTTATGGAATTCTGTGCTGGATTTCTGCTGGGAACTGTGTTTGTTGAAAAGCAGTTGCAAAGTTTGCCATAATATCAGTTGTGGAAACTGAATCTCATATTTAAGCTCCTTAAACATGTGAAGGTGGCATGAATATGTACTTTAACAAAGACGAAAGCACAAAATTTGTAAACCACCTAATACTAATTTTTACTAAGTCTACACATTTATTCACTTTACTCGTGGGCTGAGGCCCCTAAGAAAGTAAAATGTTAGGCTGCTTACAAACATTCATTAATTTCCATAAGAAAATCAGAGAGGCTGCCAATTGGTACATCCTAGATGCCAAAAACAAACTGAACATTTCTTATGAACTACCAAACCTGGAGTATTTTCTTAGTCTGCCTAAATGTTTTGGGCCCAGTTCTCAAGTACTCAGTGTCCATGCAGCGCAGAGTCACTAGAGGCAAGCAGCAAATTAAGACTATTATCAATACTGGTACTCCATTGCCTTCAGCTCAAAAAACAGCTTCTCCACAAGATGTTAGAACCTCGAAGGCATCAAAAAGCCTTAATGGCCCCAGTCAACCTCACCTGAGGCCTCTGTCTTCACCTAACAAGCCCAGGAGTTATATTGTCTCAACAGCTCCTCCAGCACTATCGGAGGAGTACTTTGCTCATTCCCTAGCCCAACATGGAGCTCCTTTCTTCAGACCTCAACACACGGACTGATTTCTGGCTCTGGCACTACAGACGTGCCCGGTAACCACCAGATGTGGCCCGTGGTTTGGATTTGCATCTCAGACCTGCCTCAGCACCATGACATCACCCATAATCTAGAAACTGGCCTCCATCTCCAGGTTTGCTGTGGGTGGTGGGATGGGTTCTGGCTGGGAAGTTTCCCAGGACTCTGCTTTTTGCAGCTTTGAAGACTGATCCTAGTGCTTGGCTTGACACTGTCATAATCATGAGAAGCATTAGGGACCTTTGTTCCTCTGGAAAAGTTGCTTTAGAAATGATATGACAGAATGTCCTAACATAACAAACCTTCTTAAAATAAAATACGTATAAAAGTATCAGCATACTGAAGCATCATGGATAGCCTAAACAAAATCAGAGTCAAGGCAGGAAAGTTAGCTGTGAGCAAACTAGTGAATGAAAGAAGGGCGGATATGGTGATGCAGGGCTGGTGAGTGGGGAGAGTTTCAAGGAGAAAATAAACAGTGACAGAGGAACTGTGAGAGAAAAAGGCACCCTGTGGTACATCCAAGATTACTGCTGAACTACATGACAGGGAAAGGACAAGTAAATCACAGACTACAAAAGCAGAGCAACGGTAAGATCTCTATTCCTTTAGAACAACACCACCAAATTTTAGCCCATCTGAGTTATTATTTAACTCACCTGAAGTATCACTTCCCATTTTGTAACTGTGTTTTTAATGCATTCAAGCCATTGTTTTAATACTGGACATTTATTTTATAATCAGGTATTTATTGTATCTTTCTGTATTTCTCTGAAACACCTTATTGGACTTTTATTCAGTGCTAAAATTAGATGAACAGTGACCACTAACACTCATGTCCATCAGCAAAAAGTCTATTCAAATTAAACTCTTTTCTTCTGCACTCCCTCTTATCGTGTCCTGCTCTGGACTGAACACTCAGTTCAAGAAAATCTGTTATTCATGCTGGGACAAAGCCACATAACAGTCGACGTAATTTTACATTTGGTGAACAGCTTTTAGGTTCAGCAACCTTTTTTCAGAAAGCAATTTCCAAAACAACGAAATGCTCTCCTCTGTGACGAAATGGTAAATATTCATGGTTTTGAAAAAGCAAGTGTTCACGTGTTCTACAATACTGGCCTTTTACATTCAGAATTAGAAAGACCAGGCCCCTGATCTTCTGTTATACATAAATGTGTGATGCAATTTCACTTCACTGCAATCTCTTCATCTGCAGCAATGCCAGAACCAGTGCTTAATTAAATCTCCCCTACTGAAACTCACCATAAAGGTTACTTTATGACTATCTGACTTTCACAGAATCACAGAATTGTAGGGGTTGGAAGGGACCTCCAGAGATCATCGAGTCCAACCCCCCTTTGATCTAACATTTGACTTTGATCTAACATCAGCATAGGATACATAACCATACCTTCTCCCTTGGTTATGTGAAAGTATTTTACAAAAACACTGAAGTAAGTTGCAACTGCATACTGAGGGCAAATGTATCTACATACATCTATTGGAATGGATGTCTAGAGTACTCCAAACTCTTACGCCAGCACCAGTATTCTGACTTCTGTGTTTTTTGACGTGCCTCAGGAAACATGATAATAAACACATCTAAGAGTTGTAAATTATCTGAATTCTAGTTTGATTTAAATAAATATTTAATTTCTGTTAAAATTAGTAGCATATAAATTACAAGTTAGACACTTCAGAGGAGGGCATGTGTAATGCAACCAGAGGCCTGAACTTCACATTCTGAGCTATTACACAGTGCTCAGTCTGGTAAAAAAGCAGCTAGATAGGGAAATCAATGTTTAAGCTGACTTGATCCGCTCAGGGGTTAATATACATGCAAACAAGTTAAAAAAAACCCGACATCTGAAAGCTTAGTAAAATATATTTGAGTCCAGGTGTATTGTATTTATTGAATATGAGACAGAGCCCTTGAAACTTCCCTTCATGTTATATAGAAGCTTAATTCATTTAAGACACAAAACATGAACTCGTGGCATCAGTAACATACTGCTGTGACCTTACTATATTTCGCTCTGAATTTCAGGTCTTGAGCCCAGGCAAGTTACAATTTAAACATACTGCAATCAATTTTCCAGGAGAATCAATTTTCAGGGTCTTAAGGGACAGCAGTACATTGGTTCAGCACAATTCTCTGGCACTAGGAGCTCAGCTGGCTCAGAAGGGATGCAGCTAAGTGAAAGATGAAAGAACTGCTGCAGCCCCACATCCTTCCTAATGGGAATACTGCTATTGTGCAGCACATGGAGTTCAGGAGAAGGAAAGAAGAGGAAAAGAAACATCAGGCAGGTAAAGGAGAAAATGTCCTATGGATTACAGCTGAGCAGAACAAATTAAAGCAGATGTTA
This sequence comes from Centrocercus urophasianus, assembly GCF_019232065.1. Taxonomy (NCBI): domain Eukaryota; kingdom Metazoa; phylum Chordata; class Aves; order Galliformes; family Phasianidae; genus Centrocercus; species Centrocercus urophasianus. The sequence continues at coordinate 67,549,742 of NW_024884253.1, forward strand.
GAGAAAAGATAACTTACCTCTCCTCACGATTCTGTCCCACACAGACACGTCCTCCATGGCGAGGGGTTGGATTGCTGCAGGAGCGCTGACGCACTTGAAAGCCTATTCCACAAGTGGTACTACAAGGTGACCAAGAAGTCCATGGTGTCCAGCCTCCATTTCTGGTAGAATAAAAAGCTCAGGCTCTGTCATCTGTTATACATAGCGAATGGCTGATTAGGTGTGACTGACAGCAGAATCTGACTCATATTTCCGTAGTTATCACTGATACAGCATCGTGTTCCATTTCTTAAAGGATATTAAACTAAAATAAAAGTGCTCTCATTCTTCCGTATTCCTTGCTTTGTGATCAGCAGCTGTTGCAAGGACCTCATTACACAAGAAGTAAACAAAGTCCAAAGACATAATAGAACTACAGACCATCCTGAGTTGGAAGGAACACACAAGGATCATCAAGTACAACTCCTGGCTCTACACAGCATCAATCAAAAGTCTATTTAGTTGCTTTCAGGCACTTTGTTCTGGATAAACCTGATCTGCAAATTTCTGTATAAAAGTTCTGAATGTAAATTTTAATTACATATTTTTCCAATTTTTACTTGTAGGCTTTTTTTGTTTTTTTTTTTTTTTAAAACTAAATCCCGTATTAAATATGACACAAACTTCTTCCAGTAATTTATCACAAATTTAAATTGATCTTGATTTATTGTTATTAAAATGGATAAAGAGTTGACAATAAATTTTTAAAATAGCATTTGAAAAAAAAAAAATCAGACCTTTCTAAAATGGACAATAAGAAAGATCTCGGTCAGTAGAATGTCTTGCTGAAATGGTAAAATAACAAAATCTCTGACTTTCCATGAACTCTGGGAATCAATTATTAATACGTTAATGTGTTAACAGAAGTAAGATGTCCAGATAGTAGCGTAATACAGCCAGTGCCGGTATGCAAAACAAGTTCCAAATTGTGTTCTCAATTTCAGAGAGAATTCAGCTCAGAATTCCACAGAATATTTTTCCACCATTCTCCTGATGTGAAATATTATATTGTACTTCTAATAGTTCCCCTAAAATTTACTATGTCTACTAACAGAGCAGGCAACTATCTTGTGTGGAAGGGTAATCAGTTTTATTCATTACCATGATGTGAAAAACAAAAAGGCAGAGGCAAGAACCTGAAAGAATCACTAAAAATAAGCAGAAGGGACCAGTTTATTTTTCATCTTGCAACTAAAGTATGTAAAATGTTTTAAAGATGAAGCCTAAATGCAATTCAGAGTATGCAGTGTTCTGAGTCTCTTTGAAATTATCTATCACTGTATTTTTTATGACAGTGGCTATGTGCGTGAGAAAGAAAGATTGGCTAAGAAGTGACATATAGGCTGGCAACAGATCCAAATGTCATGATGCTATCAAAAAGATATAATGAAAACATCTTTTCCAAGTCAGATGGGGGAATACAATGGTGATATGAAGCCAAAAAAAAAGAGAAAAAAGTAAACAGTTCTCACTTAAAAAAAAAAAAAAAAAAAAAAAAAAAAAAAAGTTTTATGACTTACAGAATTGAACAGAACTGAGAAAAGTATCATACTTCGGCTATTACATAATATTGATTTTTTTTTTCTCTTAGCTTTTGTAAAAATTAACTGAGGACAATACAATTTAGTACACTGCATTTGAAATCACTGCTTGCCATTTCACTTATTCTCTCTGCCACAGTGTTTGAGAGAGACTTTTCTAATGCTTCATTTGCTCTGGTCTTTGCTATGAGCTGCTTCAAGCACAGAACAGGATCAGTGGATTGCAGATGAGATTTGAAAGGGTAGTTTAAATTCTGCTTAAGTTACAAACTTTTAGCAACATAAGTGATAGAACCTGAAATTGTTACCTGGAACAGTTGGCAATTTCCATCGTTGGTCCTTCACATAGCCACCCTCCGCACTGAGGAGCTGGACTGTCACACACACGGGTCCTGCAGAGGCAGGAGCCAATGCTGGCACCATCCGTGTGGCTGCATGGTTTCCACTGTGACCATGTTCCAAAATGTCCATCCACCGTAAGATTCCTTGTCTAGGAACAAACACAACAGAAAGACCAACCTGAGGCCTGACAGCTGCTTTGTACAGCCTCTTAATTCAGAAGTACATGGAGGTAAAGCTTGCGGTCACAAACAATAAAAGCCTCTAATGGAGAGGTATAGCTTCCAGACAGTACACTTCCCTTGTAATTTCTACAGCTATAGGATTCCTACCACCTCCTACTGATCTTGGTCACTGGATGTCACCATGTAGCAAAAACAATAATTACAACTAAGTGTTCCCTTTCATAACCCTGCTTGCCTACTGTTATTCAATAAAAAATGTATCTTACTTTCTCGACTATCTTCTGCTGACAGCGTTTCCTATTTCCTAAAATTTGCCCATAATTCGGAACCTGGATACCGACTGTAAAACAACATGTGAAAGAATTCTTATGGAAACCTGAGTCTGGATCAGAAGAGGCAGCAGAGGATAATAGCCTAGGGTAAGAAAAACAGCTGAATTAACCACAAATTCCCATGATGAGTATCTTTATTCGACAAAGTTTTTGTGATGCATATGTTTCATTGCATCACTTGAAAAAGGTTAAATGTGCTTTTAAATATGACTTTCTCTAAACATTAGAAGTAATTATGTTAATCTATCATAAAAACATTTTTAAAAAGCCTAAGTGCACCTTAGTCTACATGACAAACCAGTTTTTTCCCTCAAAAAGAAAAGTTTTTTACCCTGTAATTTCTACAGCTATAGGATTCCTACCGCCTCCTACTGATCTTGGATGAATGATGAATTCATCTCCATTTACAAATCTAGGCTTTGTACCATTAATTCTTTTAGCAAAATGTTAATCTTTACTAATTCATGATCATAAGTAGAAATGATGGCAACATTATCACTTAAATGCTAATGGATTTGCCATGTTTAATTGCTATAATTTCGCTTTCGGTTAAAAAAAAAGTAACCATAACTCATTATTTCAAAGTTCTGCTGACACCTGCTTAACAAAAATAACTCACTGACCTTTGCTCATTCTGAATATACAATACAAAATACTTATCTATAAGTGACAAGTAAGCTCAATCTCTCTTACACCACTGCTTTCATCAGCAGTTTGTAAACCAGCAGTGAGAATTCCCCAACACAATTAATCTCAGAGATATGAAAATATATTTCCTGTTTTCTATTCCTATGCTTTGCCAAAGAATGTTTACTGTTTCACTTACAATTACAAACTAAACCTGCAGTTGTCTACAGTTATTATCATTAACATGAAATTGTAGGGAAAGGATTCATTAAACTTGGATGAAAGTTTGATCTCACAAGCAAATATTGATAGCAGGTCTCTCCATAAGTAATGCCTCCTATTTATTTTCCATGGAAATCAGAACAGATACAAAGAGCACAATAAGTCTATTTGGTAGAGCAAATTCTCAACTACAAAAAACTATTTTTCAACCAAGTCGCCACCACTAGCGATGCATTTTTACCAGAAGAGCCTGCATGCAGCACTTGTAAAAATGAATCAGCAAAGGTGACCCAATGTTTCACAGCTGTTATAACAGTGTAATTACTAGGAAAATGCTGCCCACACAATCCATCTATCATTGATCCAAACAGATGGAGGTCAGAAAGTGTCAAATTCAGACCATATAGTGGGTGTGATAGAAGAGTCCAGTCAAGACTGACAACGAGCTCCAAGGTCTTCAAGTTGTAAGTTGTATGGGGTCTCGAGTTGCTGTGTTGCAAAAAAAAAAAAAAAAAAAAAAAAAAAAAAAAAGGTGTTGTCTTCTCGTCTTCTTGCTGGCCTGACTCTGGAAGCTTAAAGCTTCAGCTTCATCGGTGTCATGATGTAATGGTTGGAGTTGATGTTTTCTATGGGTTCCGGGAAGTCTAGAAGGATCACCCATATCACTTTTCCTGCTGAGAGCTGCGTCTCAAACCTTTTCTTCAACAGGGGAATTCATATGTTGCCACTCCATGGATTGCTGTTCTTATTCTGGCTTGTAGTGGTGATAGCACATCTTGTCACCAGTAATGATGTGATCCAGGATATTGTCACCTTCAGCCTTGTATTGATTCAGTAGGTCCTGTCAAGCTCCCATGTGGTGTTCTTTCTTTGCCTGTGTGAGCATCTGTGGGACTCACTTAGCACAAACTTTGTGACACTCCAACATCGCCACCATTATTTCCAACACACTGAAACTGATACAGAGCACTGTATAGAGTCCTCTGGTTGCAATATGCTGATTTGTGTGGATGAGCTGATTGAGACACTCTTCATTTCATGGTACAACAACTGTGTATGGCCATCCAGAATGTGGCTTGTCTTTCACTTCCCTGTCGCCACTGCTGAAACATTATCCACCACCTCACTGTGCTCACATCCACTGTTTGGTCTCCAGAAAAGTTTACCAAGGGTTGTTCAATATCAATTTTTTCCACATGGAGGAATTCATTGACAAAATTTTGCTTCAGAGGCACTTCCATGTTAGATGGCATTTTGTCAGACTGCCCACCTGCTGTTATCTGTCACATGGCAACACAATGTAATGGAATATTGGCAGGGAGGTTCAACTTCTACTGCCATACCACCAGCAGCTACCTCTAATGTCATAAGCCAGAAAAATAAAAAAAAAAAGTGTTACTTTCAGAGCAGCCCTTAGGGAAGCAAAACATAGATCATGGACGTTTAAACCCTTACTAGAATTCATACAAGACCACTGCTCGTTAACCATTCACAATCTTACATGGTGAAAGTTATAACCAAACAGACAATTACAGCTGTATTTTCCTGTCATGGATATGCTCTGCTTTCCCTCTATATCATTCTTTATATGTCACCCTTTCCTTTCTATAACTACCACTACATCTTCCATTCTAATTCCCCCCATATATCCATCTTGGTATAGAGCCTCTCCGTACCCATCTTGTCTCCCCATTTTGTGCCTCTGTACTCTGAGGAAAGGTCACATCTTTAGTGACCTCACCCTTAAATCTGTCACACACTCTATGGTTTGAAGCAATATTGTGTACGATTTGGTGACTGTAGAGTATTTCCTGAAACTGCTAATGCAGTCAAGAATGTTCCCATACATGTACTGTTTTTCCACGTGCACTGTTTGCCAGAGCTGTGAAAATGAAGCCATTTCACATTGTGTATATGAATAAAATAAAATAAAATAAAAATCATTATTGCTTTTTACCTTGACTGTAAAAGCTCTCTGATCATGTCAGCCTATTTTTAGTGATGGATCGCAAGAATTACCATTGGAAAATATTTTGGCAAAACAAGTAACAAGATTCTTCTTTACTATAGAAGTTAGATGAACATTAGATGAACTATTAGATGAATAATAGCAATATCTGACCAACTGGAAAAAGCTCAAAGCAGATATGTGTGCCATAGCATTAATTACTATCTATCCGCACTCACAATTGGTGTACTCATGCCAAAAATACCCTCTTGAGTATTATAAATCAAACTCAGACAACTAAAATAACTATACTTCTCACAAATGATCTTCAAATCTAGAGACACAATACCACAGATGCTAAGCTACTTCTCTTATAGACCTCTCCCTGCCCTATGAAATGCCAATAAATATTAATTACAGCTTGACTTGTATATCCTGTGAAAAAAGCATGTAAAAATTCGCTGAAAATAAGTATTTGAAAGCAATGAACAAAACTGTAATAAGTTTAGTTTGCCAGTATATACTGTTATTTCAAAGGGAAGTGTGTAGTTCTCAAATTTGCTCAATACAGTGTTATTTGCGGTTCAAGAATTTAAGACAGTAATGTGGTCAAACAATTATGAATTTCAATGACCAGCTCTAAAAATTTTCTTTTCATATGCAATCTCAATCTGGTAATCTCCAAAATTCCTTTTGAGCCTGGGTGAATCTTTTAATCTCTGATACACAGAGCAAATCTCAGACCTGTGGACAGATATCTGAGCAATTTTTTGGTGCTCCCCTGCTTTGACTAGAGTAGTCAGATACCATGCAAGTGTAATACAAAGATATTAAATGTTTTTCTGGTTGAATGGGACAGAATTGTATTCTTTCTTTTTAAACTACTCATCCCACACCTTCCACCTCCTCAGGGCCTCACATTTTATATTGCTTGAAGAATATAAGGGCCAATGCCAGAATTCAAAGACTAAACAGTATCAGATTTCTCCTGCATAGGCCAACCAACTAGCCCATTCCAGTAATCTTTCCTAATACACCAACACTACTATACCACGAACTAATCCTCTGTATAACCACATTTACTCTGAAAGATTACTGCAGGGAGATATGAGATACTCCATGCACCTTGATCTGAATATACTCTGTATCACATCTAGTTACTTGCCAAACAAGGAAGCAAGGACTGGATTCACGGCTAAATTCAAAGCTTCTGTAAAACAATGGCCATACGTAAATTACCAAGTGGAATGCACATGAATTGAAAATCTGGAAAATAAAACAGCTGGTATTGAAGACATACACCATCCATATTTTATGGGGCCTACTGTGGACCGACTCTAGCTGGATCAAACGGATAAAACTGGATTAAATGGTCAGTAGTAGCTGGAGATCATTTCTGGCTTAATTTCATCTAAAAATGATGTAATGCACTGCTTTACAATGTGAGTTAAAGAACAGTTCCTAATGTGAACTGAAAAGCCAATGCAGATGAATTCAACGTGATTTTTTTTTTTATTAGATCACCTAGAGCGTAGATGCATAGATTCAAGCAAAATGCTTGAAAAATTACTCTTTAATGTCAAACACAGTCAATTAGAAAACGAGTTAGTTCTCAAGGATCTCAAAATCAGTGTTGTGACTTATTTCTACAAGATGGCTGCAAAAAAAAAAAAGTAGAGATTGCAAGTGGAAGGTGGAAGAACTTCACCGAGCAGTGTAGATGTTACAGTGAGCTTCTAAGGCACAAAGAGAATAGGACATGGGTGCCATATAAGCACAAACTCAGATACATGAGCTCCAGTGGCAAGTGGGGACAAATTCAGGAAGCCCTTACTACTGATGAAAGCTGGATTGAGTCCTAAAGACTCTCTCTTCACAGGCAGAAGGCAAAGAAAAAGTAAAGAGCACAGTAATACAAGGAAGATCTATCTTAATCCTCTTTTTTTTTTTTTTTTTTTTTGTAAACATGAATATTTAAACAACACTAAAACCATATTAAAAAAGAGAGATCTAAAAGTACTTTGTTGTTATTCATTTTATATTCAATTCAATCAACATATTTTTAAGAGAAGTGTAAAGCCATTATAAATATTAACACAAAGTTTATAACAATTATCACTCCTGTTCTTTATGTGCATGAGACTTAATTTTTCCAGCCCACCTCTCCAATTCACTGATATTGAAACAAGTTACATGGCCTTTTATAGCAATTATCGCATCAATGATAAAAGACACTGTGACACTAGCAGTTAAATATCGTAGAAGTAGAAAAGAAGAAAGATCCTCAAAATGTGTACCACTAAACTTAGTGATTAAAAGATCTTGCAGAATTAATGACCATCTCTAACCTTAGTGAATATATGCTTTCAAAATGGGAATGCAGACATCACAGGAAAAAAAAAATGACTGTCCTCTGGAAAAAAAAAAACAACAAAACAACAACAACTACAAATAATTTGATCTTATTAGTATAAATAATTTGATAAGAATTTGAAAAGAAACTGAATATCTTGTTCAAGTCTAATGGGAAGGCCTGTGGAAAATGATGTTAAGTGCAATATTGTGAGCTTGAGAAATCTCATGGCAGCTCACTTCCATGAGATTCACGTGGAATCAAAAGTTTTAAGAGATAAAAGAATGTATTTGAACTTACTGGACACACAGTAATGCTTTGCTCCCACTGACTCATGCTCAGACTTTCTTCCAGAGTTGTGCATTTCTTCATCACCATGTCCCAGCCACAGTAAGGATCCTGGGATCCAATGCATGCGCTGTGAATGAAAACCAGTAAGAAGACATGAGCACTCATCCTTGTCTATATTTGCCAAAGATCCCTGAATGACTACATGGCATCTCTTCATATGCCTTAGACCCAAAACCGTGAAACTGATCTCTATTACGGCATTGAACAGATAAAATGATTAAATGGAGAAAAAAAAATTAAAAGGCCAACACAAAGCTAGTATTTCTTTCAAGTTGAAACTGATTTTCTGACAGCAGGCACAGTATCTAGACAAGAAATATTGCATTGTACTTAATTGCTACAGTTACAGCAATTCATAAAAATCACGTTGCTTGCTCCAAGTAAGGAAGATTTCAGAAGTTCATAAGCTTTCCCATCAGTTTTAGAATTACAGTTATCATCACTGATAGAAATCAAATGATGTCTGCTCCTTGAAAACAAATCAGAAAATTATCTGTTTTATATTTGTTTATTTGTTTGTTTGTGTAACTCCCTTATATATATATATATATATAAGCTGTGCAGATGACAGAACACTGGCACAAGTTGCCTAGGCAGGCTGTGGTGTCTTTTCCTTGGAGATTTCCCAAATTGACCTGGAATGGACCTGTGCCCCCTGCTCTGAGTGTCCCTGCTGGAGAATGGGTTGGAACAGTTGGACGCAGAATTCCCTGCCAGCCTCAGCAGTTCTAAGGTTCTGCCTTCCCAGATTCTGTGCTTTCTTCCAATAAAATACTGATAAAAGACTGATTTATTAATGTCCTCACATGCTATTCTATAATGATATCATAGAGAATTCTTAGTGCTTATAAATTTTACTGAATTAGTTCCTACAGTACACGTGTCAATATGGATAATACTATGTGGCTAAATGGTTCCCATTTGCAAAATGGGCCTAGAGTAAGAGAGAAAATAGGAGAAGCTCCTTAGATGCCTCAGGCTGCACATTTCCAGCCAGCTATCTAGAAAGAGAGGGGAACAACTGATGCAAATTACAAAGAGTTTTAAGTGCCTTGACTGTTCAGTATTGGCAAGACAAGATGTTCAACTTATCTCCTGTATTGTAATGAACATTTCTGATGAAATATGTTTCCTGAAAGAAGAATGCAAAACAAAGATTAAGGCTGGGATAACTCACAGTTAGGAACATTAGCTGTGCTATTTCTCAAAGTAGAATTGCTCACTTTTCCAACTTCACTCTTCCTTTATGTAAAGTGTAATATTCCTAAATGCATTTTTTTTATTTATTAAGTTAAACATTTAAAAAGCTAGTATTCTTTCACATAGAACTACACTTACTCTTCCTGGTAGTAAAAACGATTGAGATCCACAGATCAGAACAGAATCCTCCTCCTGACTGAAGTCATGGTGTCAATAACACCATTAGTTAATAGGGAGCACCCACTAGAAAGGACTAAGACACACTCTTGCTCAACATCTACCTTATAACACTGACTGACACTTCACAGTATTCAGGTTGTGAAATGAACGCTTTTTGGACAGAATGGTGGGGATGGCCTCAGCCACAGGGCTTTCTGTTTAGCATTGCTGTCTTCCTGCAGCCTCTGAGCAACTTACATCACCATGGTGTTCCTCTCCCATAGCACCCAGAAGATCCTTCTCCCACTCTGCTCTCAGATCTCATTCCTCTTTTGCATTTGTTTCCACATTCACCTCTACCTTGACTTCAAAGCCACTCAGTTTGAGGCCCCGGAAATGGAAGACTCAGATTCCTACCCAGGAATCCTGCCCATCATTCACACCATTGTATCAAAAATAATGGACTCCAAACTTCAAGGTTAGTTTCCTGTAAAACTTCAAAGAAATAAAAATGTCCCATAAAAAGGTTATAGAGTATTAAGAGCTGCAAACAATTCTCATGAGGAAACAACTGGTGTGCAACAGAGATTGCTGTAAGCTGAAATACACAATGAGCTGGCTTGATTACCTAGCAGTCCAGTATGTGGTATATTTACAGAATCACAGAATTGCAAGGATTGGAAAGGAACACAAGAGATCACTGAGGTTTCCTACAATAGGTCACGCAGGTAGGCACCCAGACAGTTCATGAATGCTGTTCCAGTTCTCCTTACTATAAAGACATTCTAATGCTTCCTAATTCAAACTTTGAGGTCATTGCTCTTTGTCCTATCACTACACACCACTGAGAAGAGCCTGACCTCATACATTGCCTCTCACCTTCATTTGGATGTTTATAAACATGTATCATATTGTTCCTCAGTCTTCTTTTCCCCAGGCTAAGGTCTCTCAGCCTTTGCTCATAAGGGAGGTTCTCCAGGCCCTTAATCATCTTTGCGTCCCTCCATTGGACTCTCCTCGGGAGATCCCTGTCTTTTTTGAACTGGGGAGCCCAAAAGTGGACACAGTTTTCCAAATGTGGTCTCATCAAAGCAGAGTAAAGGGGGAGGATCATCTCCCTTGACCTACTGGCCAAGACTTTTTTAATGCACCCCAGGATACCGTTGGCCTTCTTCATTGCAAGGGCAAACTGCTGGCTTATGGCCAATCTGTTGTCCAACAAAACACCTAGGTCTTTCTCTGCAGAGTTCTTCTTCTGCAGGTCAGCCCTTAACTTGCACTGATGCATACATTTATTCCTCCCCAGGTGTAGGACTCTACTCTTGTTCTTGTTAAACTTCATCAGGTTCCTCCCTGCCCAACTCTTGTGTCTGTCCAGGCCTTGTTGAATGGTAGCACAACCTTCTGTGTGTCAGTCTTTCCTCCCATCTTTGTATCATCAGTAAACTTGCTGAGGGACTCTATCCCTTCATCCAGGCTGTTGATGAAAATGCTGAACGAGACCAGACCCAGCACCAGCTCCTGGAGAACACTGCTAGTTACAGGCCTCAATGTTAAGACCATTTTAAAATAAAAAACCTTCCAGACTTGCTCTGTCTAAAAAAAAAAAAAAAAAAAAAATACAAACGCAAACAAACAAACCCAGTCTATTTAACTTCTGTTCTCAGAGAACGCACTTGCCAAGTATCAAATGATTAATGAAATGGTCTCATGAAATGTGAGTTGCTTTAAGCATGTCAGGTGATTTTTAAGAAAAATATAACAGTAATAGTACTGAACTAAAGACTCCTCACACTTTTAAAGCAAAGAAAAAGCATGAATTACATCATGACGTACAAAAACCACATGCCTTCTTTAAATTTTTATTTCTAATATTACAGCTTTAAAATAATATCCTTCTAATAAAATCTGAATTGCAAATGCTTAGTTTTATCCATATGGTTTTTTTACAATTTCACAGGCTAAAAGGAAAAGACGCGTTCCTTTTCCCTCATCTGGCTGCTACTATTAACATATTGTGAACAGCCTGCAAATTCTACCTGTTAATCAAAATTTCTTCTTGTTGCCAAAAATGTGTACTTACAATATAACAAATACATGCATCAATCTTATACTTCAAAGTGTTGTGACAAAAATCTCAGCTGCAGCAAAATGTAAATGCCCAATTTGTCTCTGATGCATTTTGTGGGCCAGACAGATAAAGACACTTTCTGCAAAACCTTTAGTTTTCAGAAAGACTAAAACATAGGTCAAACTCATATCTGCAGAGCTCAAATTGTTTCCCTCTCCAGTGGAAGACCAACATTCCATTTTGAGTGAGGAAGATTTTCAGCTGATCCTTGTCTCACTGTTCTTCTGATTTTTATAAGTTCACACCAACTGAAGGTAACTTTGTAGTGTATCAGATACCAGAAAAAAGACTTTGAATATATATTTAAAAAAGTGTGCATATCATCTAGTCTCACAGAAGATTATACCTTATCCAAATCTGAGAAATATATAAGCACTTTTATTCTCAATATTACTTTGGATTCACCAGTTCAAATTTGAATCTCAGAACTAACTTGAGGCCTAATGCAGTAGCTTGTTTCTCTGACTTAAACTGAAACCAGACTTTTATATTTTGAAATAAGAAATTTTGAAATAGCCAAAGATAACTATACTGGATTTAGTATTTCAAAACAGCAGGTTCAATTCCATGTGGAGGCCTCTACTCTTCTAGACGTATTAGCATCTAGTAATAGCTTGGAGCACTTTATTGGTTCTATCTTGTATAATATTATTATATAGGAATAATTATTCTACAACATAAGGATAGTGACAGTGTCTTGTCACAATGAAAACAGGTTCTCAGTGAGTGTGAGAATACTGCTGGAGAAGCAACACAATCTCCAAGACGAAACACAGGAATGTAGAAGTGTTCTGAAGACTGAATCCAATAATCTTGTTGGACTTCTAGGAACGAAATAAATCACAATCAAATTTGCATTAACTTTTATAGCTTGCCAGTTAATCCACTACCTCTTTTAGTACTTAGCTGCTAGTTATCTTTTGCATATGTACAAACTGCTTAGCTGATGGTTAACCAAGAAGGCAAAATACACGTGACAGACTACAATGGAGAGAGCAAAGTCATGGTCACAGTAGAATAGCCTTGATAATATTGATTAGCATAACAATCGTGTGACCCAGCAATGTTTTAAGCATCTAATGCGAAAGTGAATACTTAACAGTGCCTTTTTACACTAGAGAAGTCACTATCTGTGAAGATTTCAGACGTTGGTATTTTTTTATTTATGCATAACTTTAAAGTAAGTTTAGATTTCAAGTCTTTTATGTGCATGAAACCTATCTTCCATCAAGAATAACAACCTTGATCCTTGCTCAGCAAGACTTTGCAGAACATCAGGTTGATGCAACCTTTCATTGCTCCTACTTTTAGACCTGATGCACTGAAAACTCTAGTACAAATTGTAATGTTGACTGATTTGCCTCAGAGATTACCATCATCTGAGGCTGCTTTTGAAGGCTGCAGATGCCAATAAATAAAGTTGACTGGCTCTTTGTTTCAGGGTATAAAGTTTTTCCCCTTATTATGCATCTTATTCCTTACTACAGATTCAATGGGATTTCAAAATAAATATCAAACACTGCAATTTCAGTGATTTTAATAGTTATCTGTTCATTATAATCATTCTATTTAACTCATATTATAGTTAATTAGAGGTAGTTATGCCTAATTAGCAGGAATACAAAATTCAGTTGGATTTTATGCTTGACCTACTCAGCTCGGAAGAATTACAGGGAGCTGCAAAAATTCTTAGAGCAAATATTATCTCCAGCAAATAACTCTGCTGATCTTCATCACATTTTGTTGAATATGTGAATTGCAATAGCTAAGTGACAATAAAGTGGTCATATATGAAGGATTTACTCCTTCCAAAGGCTGCACAAAAGTGAACGCCAGAAAAAAAAATCAGATTTAGTCTCCAAATGTAAAACAACATTTTTCAAGGGTCATTACTAATAGTGCATGTGGCAATAGAAACCTACTGGAAGCAGGCAGCAGAGCAGTGAACTGGTAGAATAGGTCTGTCCTTGACCAAAGAACAGTATCTATCAGGGCAGCACCATGTAGCTGAGAAGTATGGAAGCATCAACTAGAATATCCATTACAATTATGTGCTGGAGGAATAAATTTACATGGATATATGAATTAGCTAAATATGTACAGCATATCAGAGCAGTAACTAAGCAAACATAACAAACTGTGAATAAAGCAACAACAATATGCTTTAGAAGCATGAAGATAAAACAAGGAATAACGAGATTAAAAGCAAGAAACAGACGATCACAAGGAAATTATCTCAACATTGAGATAATAGCTTGTGGAACTGATCTGCATTGTCTGAAAGACTTTGCAACAAGCCCAAACAAAAACATTAGGAAAGTTCAGACCATAAGCACTCTACGTCAATAGATGCAAAAAGACAGCACAGATAAGCAAGCACGTCTTCAGTCTTTTGGTATTTTAAGGGTTTTATTTATACACAAGCATGGTCTACTTCTCAAAAATTATGTGAAGTAGGTATTAAAGACTGCACATGCCCTTGATCTGTGGAAGAAACTCTAAGCTGTTATTGATGGATGTTCAGCATGTAGCCTTGGTGCAGATACACATCTCCACGTGTGATAAATGCGAATATAAAAAATTAAAAATAATAAAAAAAAAGTCCCAAGGCATTTTTCTGGGGTTTTCTCTCTTTTCCCATTGCTATAGCGTAATAGTTGGCAACACATAACAAGGATATGAATATTAAAACATCCACCAAGGCAGTGACTATGTTTGAGATGTTTTATTAACTAGTGAAATTTATGGCCCCAGGTATGGTACCTTCACTCTTTCCACATGCACAAAAAAAAAGGTAGCCTTGAAATGCTCCAGCATGACAAGCCAGGAAGAGCCTAGTAAAGTCATGAGTAAATGATAGGTGAAAGAAAGATTAAGTCTGCACTATCTAAATGATCTGAGTCCCCGTGATGGATGATAAAACGATGTCTCACTTCATCTAGATCACAGCTTTCTCCTTTCTCACTGAACAGAACTGGAATTGCTGGTGAGCTTTTACCAGGAAGATAGCACAGATGACAATCCACTTGGTGCAATGAATATTTAATTATTCCAAGCAGAGTGATTTAACTACAAAAGAGATAATTGAAAAACCCCACAAGGAATAATTTTATCTCCTCTGAGTAAGTCATTCCAGTGGAAGATGAGGATTCACATTCCTCAGGGCAGAGCAATAAACTTTCATTTGAGCAGGATTTGAGACATTTAACTACTGTTCTACTCAGTAAAATGGGAACAGTACCACACTTCTTTTTCTTTTTTCTTTCTTTCTTTTTTTTTTTTAAAGCTCTTAAACCTCTAGTCAATTAATCTCTACTGCTCAAACATGAAAAGGAATGCCTTGCCTCCAGCTGTGAATGGGGTTTATGACTTGAGGCAGCAGTTCTTCCCAGTGAGGGCAGCAGCATATTTTTGCCCTGTACTTGGGGTAGCCTGGAGCACCTCAGGATAGAAGCTGATAGAAGCACATATACCAGAGATCTTGCAAGGCTTCCACACAGACAACTGGTACTCACAACCCTGAATTTCAGAGTTCACACATCACTAATAATGCATGTACAGAAAACGGCTCCAGCCTTCAAACATTTCAAGAGGCACTGTAGGTTTCATGTGAACACGGAGCACACAGAATTTTTGAGCTGTTTATCACTGCCACCATGAGTACACAGTCTCTAAGAAAACACAGGATACCAGCCTGGTCTCCCTTGCTGAAACAAACACATATGCTTATGAAAACATATGCAATATCTTGTACAAGCAAAATAGCATAATCTTGTTATATGAAAGAAGACAGAGAAATACAAGAATGTATGATTAGATCTTTTTTCCTTCTCCAGACAGACAGACATGCATACACAGAGGCCCCCCTATTTTCTAATACACAATGGCTGCTCTGAAATTAATGCCTCCTATTTTAGTATGTTGACCCACAAATTAGAAGGAACGTTGGTGGTATGGCAGTAGAGGCTGAACTCTCCCACCAGTGTCACATATTGTTGCTGCTCAACAGATGGGAGCAGAGAGGCAATTTGACAAAATAGTGCCTGACACAGAAGTGCGGATATCGTGAAACTGAATTCCCCCATGAAAAAAAGACATAGCACCTACTGACATTCACTTATGCTGAATGTTTATGGAGATCAAACAGTGGATGTGAGCACAGTGAGGCGGTGGGTAGTGTGTTTCAACAAGCAACAGTGGGTCACCTCTGCTGGTGCACATTTGCTGGTGCAAAAACAAGCGCAGCATGCAGGCTCTTGTTCATTGCGGATGAAAACACACAGCTAATAGTGACTGTGTTGAAAAATAGTGTTTTGCAGCTGACAATTTGTTCTATCAGACAGTGTTACTTGCTCTTCATATCTGTTATAGTTTCCATGGAAATAAATAGAAGGCATTACTTTCAGACTGACCTATGCCAAAGTCCTTCACTTAAGAAGGAAACAGAAACATATTCTGTTAAAACTGGCTAAATCGAAGGTAAAACTTGGGCCTATTTTGGCTGCTAAATTAAGCTAAAGCTTGAGGTACAGACTTGCCTGAAAATTTTTCTTAAAGTGAGCTTTGCAGGACTTCCAATGGAGCTTTCAGTATTATTTTACTAGAAAACACCTAAAATATTTTATATAGGACAACGTACCCAGAAAGGGCTTGTAATGAACTGTAATAAGGAGAGCACTCCCCTGGTCTGTGTCAACTTTTCCTTCAGTCTTATTGTCAAACCAGCAGTCTTTCAGTAGCCTGCTGCATGACATCAACTCACATGTTGCGATGGGGAATTTTTTTCCCCTGTCACTGAGCTCTACACACACATCCTGTGGTTACCTCCTCACTGTGACCGATGCATACGCCCTCTTAAAGCTAGAAACTTCTCCACCTGTAGTCACTATCTTTCATGGAAGGTATAATCTCTGTCTGGTACACAAATAGCATCTTCTATGATCCTGAACACAGCAGCTAAGGAAGGCAACTGGAAGACTTTTTATCTCCTTTAATAAACAAGCTTTTCAAAGGAACATATATTAAACAAGCTGAAAGCCAAGCAAGCTATAAAACAACCAAATAAATCTGTCACAATTCTCAAATGATCACCATAGTGGTTCAGAGCCTCTCTGACATAAAACAGAACAATTGTTCTGATTTACTGGAACCAACTGGAACCACATTCACATCAAAGGAAAAACATAAATAATCAGATGAAATTAACATTCAGGAATCTTTTGCAACCCAAGAGTACTTCTAGGTAATATATAGAAAATGTTGCATGCTGAGCTTCAAATTCCTTAACTGCCATAATATTGAGTTTAAAATCAAGTGGTAATTTCCAGAAGTTAATTTCCTTGTTTGATCAAAGAGAAGACGTCCCCAGAGACAGTTCTGATAAATGGTGCACATAAAAAGTCATAGCTCTAAGAGGTAATTAATTTGGATTCCTACATACAGTCACTTTTCCTTCCCATTTTCTTGCAACCCACAAGCATTTTTCTCTGATCAAATCAAGCTAGTTGTTACCTGAATGTTTTGTAAAACAGACATCTCTTCAGGGGGACTTTAATCACATGCTCCTGAAGGCCCACAAACAGGACACTCTGGCTATGCAGGATCTGAAGACTCCTGATGGGCTCCCGCTGACTCTTTGGCAGGAGTTCAATTTCCTCAAGCAGGCAGCTGCTTGAAGTTTGGTTCATTGGGGCAAGTACTTTCTTAATAGTGCCATAGTCTGCAGAAGAAAGAAGAAAATGAGTTACTAAAAAGCATACTAGTGATTCTATTTGTTATCATTTGATGGATGAATCTTTATTCCATGCAGGATGTTTTCCTCTGTAGGCTCAAAATCTGCATTTTTCACTGTATTTCCTAAACAGCTTACAGTACTATGAAAAGAACATGAAAACAACTATTACATTCTCTGTGTAGTGTAAGTCAGTAACAAATAATTTCATCAGTGCAGGACGGACTTTCCACCAGAAGTCCCTTGAAAAACAATTGTTCAAAGTTTGGCTATTATACATGCACATTCACAAAACACATTCACAGCAAGAGCTTCTGATTTCTATTTACCAGATTGTAGTACACTATCATTTGAAAGCAGCTTACAAAAAAATAAACTCTTATCATTGCCCCCAGACTATTTTAAGACTGAATATTTTAAAACTATTTTTTTTATCATTTGCTCTTCACTCTTATTGTGATTTCTTGTCAAAGGCAGCTAAGTATCACAGGCCAGCATCAGGTCACTGATGAGATTTCTGATTCATTCATGCAAAGTTTATAAGGAATTTAAAAATATCAAAGAACATTTGTTCTGAACACCAAGGACCATATTCTTACACTGATAAATATTTTAGCTAGCGCCCTGACTAAAAATTATGCAATCTTTTACGTGCCAGCAATACTAAACATTAAAGATCCAGCAGAGAGTAAGTCTTATTCACTTAGGGTCTCTAAAAAACAAAATGGTTTATGTGAGTAGATAACACCTGCAAGACAAATGTTCAGGATGCTCTGTTCTGCAACCCATAAATAAGGATTTTGCCACAAGCAGCAGAAGGCAAGAGGCAAGGCAGACAGACGGCGGCAGAAGGCCTAAGGATGGACCTGGCCCTGACTTGGTGGCAATAGGACGTGGGAGTGACAGCTACAGCCCCCTGCCTCCTGGCAGGACAGGCAGACAGCCCTGCTAGGAACAGTGGGGAAGGCAGCCTGAAGAGCCCATGTGGGGCCTGGCACATAGGAGGGAACCACTAGCACACAGACTTAAGAAAATGCAAAAGGCTAGCCTACAGCAGACTCCAAAACTAAAGAGGAGTTGGAGAAACCAAGGTGGCATTTACCAGTAAAATCATCCATTCCTGATGAAGACTGAAGTTAATCCTAAGAACTGCAGGAGAACTGGAAAGGGGAGCACAACACAAAATAGCAGAGGGAGTTTGGATAAAGATTATGTCTAAAATTTTAACCATACTGTTAATGAATCTTTAATAATTGGATAATATGGATGAATTTTATTAGGAAGTCAAGACTAATTACACTCACAACTAATGTTTAGTTCAGTATATAAAATGCATTGCTTCCATAGCAAGATTTGGAGTGTAAAATCATAACTGCATGTTTAAGTCTTCTGATTAACTTCTCAATTTTGAGTAAAAATCATTTCATGTAAGCATTTCTCTCTAATATTGGTATAAATAAGCTTGTAGGGATTCACTGCATGTAAGAATTTGTTTAAAAAAACCTACAACACAAAAAATACCTCCCATTAAATCACAGAACAGTTTGTGCTGGAAGGGACCTTAAATACAATCTCATTCCAACTCCCTGCCATGGCCAGGATTCCATCCAACCTGGCCACGAACACCTCCAGGGTTGGGGCATCCACAGGTTCTCTGGGCAGCCTGTGCCATTGCCACACCACCCTCTGAGTAAAAAGTTTTCTCCTATAATCTAAAATAAATCCCTCCTCTTCTATGAAAAAAATAAAAATAAAATTCTAGTTTTGATCATCAGAGAATTGTAAAACGGCTTGAGTTTGAAGGGAACTCAAGAATCATCAAGTTCCAACTGCCCTGCTGCAGGCAGCGTTGCCAACTGCTAGATCAAGTACTAGAACTCATTGGGTAATTCACAACTTCTCTGGGTAACCTGCTCCAGAACCTCACCACTCTCTGTAAAAAAATTCCCTCGACATCTAATCTAAATCTCCCTTTTGTTTAAAACCATTCTCCCTTGTCCTGTCACGATCTACTCATGTAAAAAGTTGATTTCCCTCATGTTTATAAGCTCCCTTTAAATACTGGAAGGCTGCAATGAAGTCTCCCTGAAGCCTTCTCTTTTCCATGCTGAACAAGCCCAGTTCCTTCAGCATATCACTTTTTTTTTTTTTTTTTTTTCTACACATCCTAAAGGAGAGACATATTAACAAAATAATAAAACCATTGCCAAAAATCAGGTTTGCCTCACAACTGAGAGACTACCAGTGCAACCAAACAGTTTAACAAGCTTTGCTTCTGTTGATGTTTGTTGGATGAACATTCAAATATAATTACAAGTTTCAAGGTCAAAATGCAATCTGAGAACTATCCATAAAAAAAAGCCAAAATAGAATCAGTTACTGTGTTAGTCATCAAGTGAAATGCATAAGAGTTTTTGTAGCACAATAACTGGAAAAAATGTAGTAAGAGGAAGAAAAGAAATGAGATCTTTTTAGACATGTGAATGAGTTGGTATCACTTCATAGATCAGTTAGTACAACTCTGTCACTTGTCTAACTGGCAGTTAACAAATTCAGCATGACTTGTGATACACTGCACTTGGCCTGCCACCTTTTTCATGAGTTGTGTCAAAAATCAACTCAGCATTCAGTATATACTTCTTATGCAGTCTGATGCTCCCTTCTGCTTCAGTGCCAGGCTTGGCACTTAAGGCCAAGTTACTTGATGACACCTCCCCAAAGACAAAAGAGGGGAAAAACAAAACGACAAAGAAGAACAACAACAAAAAACACCACAGCACTGGAGAGTTCCTTCTCCCATTGATCTTGAATTTAGCAGTGCAGAACTTTGATAAGAGAATATCATAAAAATCAAATATTTTGTGTTTTTCTCCTCAGCAACTTTGCTTGCAGAAAGGCAATTCATTTTTAAGTTCAGATCTGTAGCTCAGAGAACATGATTACAGCAGCACACTAGCCTAAAACCAAATGAAATATTCTTACTTTTGAGAGTTGCAGCACCAATAACTTCCCCACCACAGCTGTGATTGCTCTTTCCTTTTTATCTAGGTGTAATGTGCCCTTTCCTGCAATTTGCTTCTGCTTTCTTTCAGCAACTGCAAAATCATTCATTTACCATTTGTCTTCTAATAGGTTCAGTACTCATACAGAAGTGATGAAAGTCCTAATTTTCTAGATTTCAAGAGAAGGAGCAGTGTCAGAGATCCCACAGATTATTTCGAAGAAACAATCCACTCCAGCAGTAATCTGAGTCATGTCTATTCAGAAAAAAAAGGAATAAAATCTTATTTATCTCTGCCTCAGAGGACTTTCCTACTTCTGATCTTCTAAAATCTATCTCTTAAATTCCTCCTGCCCATGTCTCTGATTTTGCATGGATCATCTAGAAGCCCGAAACAGGGTGATTATCTGTTTCTATTCTGCAACTTGGAGTGAGACACAGATTCCCTGGTTTGGCAGCTGTGTTGATCATATTATGGTTCCTAGGGAGGGAATATAGCTATCAATCTCCCCAAACCATTTAAACATGTAAACACTTGCTATCACAGCTAACAAAGCCTGGTACACAGGCATTCTTATCCCGGCATAAAATAATCTGTTACACCAGTACTTTCAAAAGCACTTTCAAAAGTCAGTTACTTTGCTCCAGCATTTTCAGCTCTATGACAGCATGCAATATTTTGTGTCTATCCTATACCACAGATAGCAGGTTTCCTAAAGAAGTTGCAACAGCTCCATCCTCAGAAGTATTGTCTGTTCAGCCATTTTCACACCACAGTTGAAATAAGAAATGAAGACAGAAGTAGGGATAGAAATGGTTGTTGAACATAGCTTTGGGGCATGGAGATTTTCAGACCTGTCAAAATCTTTCAAGCAAATCTTTCTTTACAATCACAATAACTGACCACTTCTACCCAGAAATAACTAAGAAGAATAGTAAACACAGACCTCCCTAATGGATGAGACTTTTTTGCCACACAAACTGTGAAAGTATCAATTTCATCACAGATGTCAACACTGACTCCAACTCCAATTTAAGAATCCTAATGAATGACATCTTCAGATCCTGAAAATAAGCAAGACTTGCTGGAATAAATCCAGACACCTGTCAGCCTTAGTTTAAGGATGACTGAGTGTACAGAGGAGTAGCGAAAGATAATTCTATTGGACACAAAGCGTAAATAACATGCTATGTTAACTTGTACTGTAATACTTCTTAAGAGATCTGCAAAATCAGCAACTGGATTTTAGAAATCTAATCAGTGTAAGAGAAGATGAAGAGGAAAGAAATATGATGTAATGCATAGGAGACTATGAAGAACTGGATGGAAAACCTGTTCTTGTAGAGAACAAGTTTGGAGGCTATAGTGTCACACAATCACAGAATCGTAAGCGTTGGAAGGGTCCTCTGGAGATCATCTAGTCCAATCCCCCTGATAAAGTAGGTTCCCTACTGTGGGTCACACAGGAAAGTGTTCAGGTGGGCCTTGAGTATCTCCAGAGGAAACTCCACAGCCTCTCTGAGCACCCTGTCCCAGTGCTCTCTCACCTCATAATAAAGAAGTTCTTCCACAAGTTTGTATGGAACTTCCTGTGTTCTAGCTTTTGCCTGTTGCCACTTATTCCGTCCCTGAACACTACTAAAAAGAGCCCGACCCCAAAATTCATTTAGAACAAAAATGACAGTGGAACAAAATGAAAGAAGTATGATCTCTGAAAGTTTAAATTGTAAAAGGCATAAAGCTCAGACAGCAATGGACAGCACTGCAAGAGCATGCCTGAAATCATATCAGTGGTGACACCTTCAAAGGATAGTGTAATATGAACACACAAAACAAATGGAAAATGCCACAAACTAATAAACTTGTGATTTCTGGACTCTCCTGACATAAGTAAATGCACTGAAAGAGGCTGGAGCAACTTCTTTCTGGAGAAGAATAAATACTTATATGAGCAGTTATCATTATAAAAGTAAAATGTTCTACCTATCTATAACTTAAGAGAGGGCAGTCAACACAAGACCGAAAATGGAAATGAAAGCTATTTTCTGTATTTATGCCACATTCATAAATGAATAAGGTACAATCAGTGCAAGAAATACGCTTCACTCTCATGATACATACAAAAGCAGTATAATTTACACATTTTAAAAATCTGTTAACATAATAATCTTTTTTTGTTTGTTTTAAACTGAAGTTTAAAATCACTTGGAGCATATTTAAGAGAGTATATTTTAAGCATAGTTGAAATGAATGCAAATAACATATAACTTCAAGTAGTGTAATTTGAAATGCATTTCAGAAAATTATATTTATCAACTACTTTGATTCTGTTTATTGTAGAATGCTTTTGCATTCCATTTTACTATTCAAATTATTTTTCTAGAGGGAAAATAAAAATATTCAGACAGTGGTAGGACTGTTGAAATGAAAGAAAAAAGATCTGTGAATGTTACATTTCTTTTAAATAGTATTCATATGTGCAAACACATGAACTGTGTTTGTATTCATTGTGTATTCGTATTACTTGAACATCACAGAAACACAGAAACAAACAAACAGAACATTTTAAGGCTGTCTTCAAGGTAGACGTCTTTCAGAAGAAAAAGCTGAGATAATAAATGTAAAATTGATGTAAGTATCACATAATAGTACAGAACCAAAGAAAGCACAAGGCTTCTGCAAAAAAAAAAAGAATAAAAAATTAAATTAAATTAAA
The DNA here is from genome assembly GCF_019232065.1 of Centrocercus urophasianus. Taxonomy (NCBI): domain Eukaryota; kingdom Metazoa; phylum Chordata; class Aves; order Galliformes; family Phasianidae; genus Centrocercus; species Centrocercus urophasianus. The sequence goes on from NW_024884253.1 coordinate 67,572,618, forward strand.
AAAAAAATATATATATATATATATGTATCAGAGTTATTTTCTTTCACCATTGGATTCAAAGAAAGCAAAGCAGAACATGCACTTATTTAATTGCAGAAATGTATTCCAAAGACAGGAAGGCTATTAGGTTGCATAATGCTCAACACAGAAAAAAGAGACAGGAACAGCTAATGCCTAAAACAGCTGGTTTTGCTGGAAGGGAAAAGCCCAGGCCTTAGGATTAATCAGTCTGTGTGAAATCAAAAAAAGATGCATATGGTACACAGAATATGAGAGCATTCAAAGCCTGCTCTTTTTTGCTGTTTCTAAAAATAACTTTAAAATTACTTAAATTATCAGTAGAACATAGATAACTAAAACCTTCATTATAATCTGTTTTCCCACATGGGGGCATATGGGGATGAGGTACAATTTGATTTAAAGTATGGGTATATTTGAAGATAAGAGCACATAATCATTCTCTGTTACTGAAAGTATCTTTCACCTCCAAATTTCTGATGTATGCATGAATACTTGAATTACAGGATTTATCACAATGTAGGCTAAAGCACGTATGAAAGACTGAGCTTAAATCTTCCCACTTTAAAAATTAAAAATGTTACTGGCAAGTTTATTGGCTCTACATTGATACAGAAAACAAAAAGAATACAGTTTGATTTCAAATTTCCTCACTTAATTTGCTGAATAGTACTGAAAACATTGTCATATTTTTAAATGTTTCTTATTTACTTCTCATCCTAACTTCAGAAAAAAAAAAAAAGTAAACTTCAAACACTGAATATGGAACTCCTTTGCCTTATCAAGACACAAATTTCAATTCTAAAAAAAATTTCAGAGCTGTTTTAAATGCTCACAGCTTGTCTTTCCATTTGCAATTCACCCGTTTTAACAATCTGGTCAGAGTGATTTATTTTTCTCTATTTTTAAAATACTGATTGATATTATGAAGTATGCATGGCAATATTTTTATAGAATACTCAGTGAATCTAAAATGGAGATTAAAGATGTGAGGATGTTCTGCTTTGAGTCTTAATAGAAAATAAAAACTGTGATAGGCAAAATAAGAAGTTCAACAATAAAGTACTGTGATTGCCTTGCTATTTGAACTCATCAGGATGATGATAACAAGCTGATGGTGGATATGAACAGAAATGTGTGTATTAAAAATTTAATTGATTACAGAATCAATTAGCTAACTATATAACAAAAGATTCTAAGAAAAAAAAAAAAGCTTCTATTTGGAAACATACAAAATGGAAGAATTTTGTTGCAATTCCCTATGAAACATTGTAAGCTGTTCTCTACTCTTAATATGGAAATTTATTTTTAAGCACTAGATTGGCTAAATGGAATGTTGGTTATTCTCTGCACCATAATTTACTTGCAGAAAAGCTTAACTTAGGTTTCCTTACTCCATCACATCATCACAAGAGACTAACTTCTGTTGGAGAAAACATTATGCAAACAATCTAGAAAGCACATAAATCACTGTGCTTGGACATCTAATTAAGTTTCAGTAAATTTAATTAACTTAAGTGACAGTAATCCATGTGATAGGCCTGGTCCTATAAAAGCTAGTATGAATACCACTAAAAATCTCCTGGAACAAAAGTGAATACTGAGTAGTTTGTGTTACTTATAGAATATACACACAAACCACTGAGAATCACAGAATCACAGAATCGTAGGGGGTTGGAGATCATCAAGTCCAATCCTCCTGCTGAAACAGGTTCACTTCATACAGTAGGTCACACAGGAGAGCATTTGGAAAACAGCAAAAAATAAGTTTGCAGTTTTTGGCCCCATAGGAAATACACAGAAAACCAAGTCCTTCCAAGTTCTGGGCCTACAAATGCAAAGGCTGGTATGCATGTTGCATGTATACATGTATATATACACACACAATTTCAGAATTTAAATCCAATCCTTCTCTTCATCATGCCACATTTCAAATGGCTTTGGATTTCAGAGTTTATTTACACATTTTTGCTAGAGTAATAATAATCTATATATACTTGGTAGCATTAGAGCACAACATTTTAGGTTGTATGAGCTTTCAGGAAAATTACAGGCACAAACGTTGTTCTGTTGATTTCTTAAGAATAAAGAGTTAACAAAAATTAGCAGGGAAGCAAAGATTCTCAAATTCAAGGAATAGCACTTTCCATAAATAATCAATCAAAATTGTCAATTTCCTCTTACACACAACTCATAACCTTCCAATCATACAGTCAGTTGTCCATTCTCAAGACAACTAGAGAGAAAAAAAGAAGTGTAAAAATTGTATATATATATATATCATTCTAATATATTTTAGTAAAAAGCTACATTATACATTATATAAAAAGAATTCTATCACACATTATTTAATGTGTAATAGTTCCAAAGAACAAATCCTTTAGCTTAGTATACGAGTTAGGAAATAGGAAAAGTTTGGCTTTGTCTTTGAAAAGAGTTTTTGAAGCAGCAAAAGTAAAATGAAGAAAAAGACTATGTTAAAATGTTCTTCACTGGATAAAGACTCTCTTTTTACTACAATCAGATTTTTGTATTTATGTTTGTTGGCTTTTATTTTGTTTTAGTTCTTAGATGTAACAACAGCAGGTATGGAAGAATCTATAAAAAACGAGCAGACAATATTTTAGATTTATCTTCTTTGTTCCTCCTTCTTATTCTCACTATGCTGTTACATTTCAAATAAATATTGATGCACTTCCTTACACAACTGGCAATTAATTTGATTTAAAGCTGAAATGAGATACATAGTTAATAATGCCTGTCAATGAAGAACTTCAATGGTCCACTTCACGTCCCAGTCTTTATGTGGGAGAGGCTATTTAATTCATTTCCCAGCTATTTAGAAGCTGAAAGGTACAATTTAAGTCAGAACCTATTTGAATACCTTCTGAAATGATTAACAAGAGAAGCTTCTTAATGCCCTAGTGGCTATTCCAAGATAAATTCACTTGTACCTCTGTAACTACAGTAGTTTCTGATGACTCTACGTCAAGATTTAAAATGAATTTATGAAGGGAATATTTATGTACTATCCTTTCTACATAGGATATAGAATAACTGCCTCAATGACTCTTTTGATTAAAAAGCACTGATCTAGATACAAGTTATTCCAAAGTCAGGAACTTTGTTCAAACAAAGCCATGTGTTTGGAAGGAGATAAAGAATGTGCAATTAATGACAACCACTCCCCTAAAATTAAATGAATGAATCAAATGAACAAAATAATATACATACAACACACATTCTAGAAAACTGTAAGGTTACATGATTACTGAAGCTCAGTCTCCTACCTAAACATACTATATGAATTTACTTTCAATCTTCAAATACAGCACATTTGGAAGGTAACTATCAAAGGAAATCAGGACATATTTTCTTTACTATTTTCCAGAGAAAGCTTTTTAAACATAATGCATTCTTTAGAACACCTCTATTCCCTGTAGACTTAATTTCCATGTATTATAATGTATCAAAAACATCACTGAATTTGCAGTTGAATCAGCAAAAGCTTCTACCATTAATCACGGTGCAAAGTGTTAAACATTTGCTTTTATACAAGAAACTTCCACCACTCCTCAAAGTACAACAGAATGTAAATTGGTGTTATTAAGGTTTCTGCTAGAGGTGTTGCCTGTGATTCAAAAATGTATTACATTTTAGAAAATAATATAATTTATGTAACATCTTCTGGTGGCCATTTCATGTCTCCTGTCAAAATGGAATTTAAATGCAGCTGCAGTAAAACTCATTCAAAATTTTTCACATAAATACACAATTTGCATTCTAATGAGAATTTCAGATCTATTTGAGACTAAAATGCAAAGCAACTATAAGCTAAACCAAAGCAGCATGCATTTTTGAACAACTGCATCTACGTGCTTGAAGTCATTAACCGCTAAAACTTAATTCTTTTTCTGCTTCCCCTTGGTCCTTTTAGAAGCTCAAGCAGGAACCCATAACAAGCAAGAAAACACCTGTCAGACCTCCACATCATTTAGGTCTGTTTCCTGCATATGGAAAAAGAATATCAGACCAAATCATCCCTTTTCTCATCTTGCTAGAGCTCATACACACTTGTGACAAATTTTTATCCTCTCTAATACTAAAACAGATGTTCCACCTTGTATGAAAAAAAGAAACTAAGTACTTTCAATGATCTCAAAATGTATGTATTTTTCATGAACCAAGTTCATTGTCACACCTTTAGTTACTGTTTCATTTTCAGTCTTACAAGAGATGTTCACCTTGACAAAGATGTGACAGAGATAAGATGCAAGTTTGTAAAATTTTGTCTGATTTAGAGGAGCTGAAACCATCTATAACAGATCATGTACTCAGTTTACTCAAAAGTAAAACATGAGTTTAGAATACTTATAAGAAAAACTATTGCAGGTATAGGTCCTTTGCAGGCTACCATGGATGCAAATCCAATTACTAACTAAAATTTCAGTCTATCTGCTGCATTACTTTTATTTATACAACATAAAGCATTAGCTATTCTAAAACTTTATGAAGCAGTAACTTTTCATGATCTTTTACTTGCAAGATCATTTTATTAATTTTCAATGATAAAAGTGTTACTAAAGAAAATGTTCTTATGGATTAATTTGGAGAACTCGTGAATTCTGGGTTTAACTGGTAGCTTTCTTTCTCTTAAGTCTTCATGTGTGAAATTGGTATTCAGAACAGTAACACTATCTAAAAGGAAAAAAAAATGAACACTTGAAATTTCATTTTTCTGTAAAACCATTTTATTCAACTATAAAGAGCTCACTGCAAATACTTTAACAAGTACCTTTTCCCACTGAAGATTTCAAACCTCTTTTGTTATATTGTTTTCCTCCATACTGACCTGATTTGCTGACAAAATCAAAACCAGCGACACGCATTCATCTCATCACTCTCCTTCGATGTACAGAAGATAGCTGAACTAAAATAGAAAAGTTTCAGCTGCAGCTAAGAAAAATCATGAAGTCTCTAAGAGTTGTGTTACCATGCATCAGTGAGAAAGAGTATCGAAGTGCTAGGAACAGGAGGGAGAGAGATAAGCAATATATACTGAGCGTATGAAAAGCACTTCTCCTTTACCGTCAGAAGCTTCTGATGTGATTTTATGCTGTGCAAGAAAAAGGTGCCTTTCATATCCTTAAGGAGTTTCAGGGAGCACTTTCTGCTTATTTAAAAAGGCATCAGAAAAACATTTTAATAGTCCTTACATTGGTGAATGAGAGCAGTGAATCACTTCTCCAGATGAATTCTGGACCTATTTGGCTTGTAGGATGTAGTTCTCCTCTTGGGCCAGATGAACCATGCATCTGCCTGCAGATGAAACCACCAGCAGGAGACCTCATCCCCACCCACAGCAGCCTATTCTCTCCTAGATTAAGAATTCAACAAGGAGACAGAACAGATGACTTTGAACTCCAAGAATAATTAAACCTCAGCTCTTCATACCCCATATGAGTGGTGCTGTCACCAGGATCACAGGATTTTCTCTGTCATGTTGCCATGTTCACTAAACTTGAAAATTGTAGGGAAACGTAACAGGTTAGCTCAAAGCACAGCTTCTCAATCATGTCCCTATACCACGTATCACTTTTTATATCTCCTCAAGAAACATTCAAATGTGAGCATGCTAACACATACCAGTACTAACAAAGATACTAACACTGGTTTAAGAAATACTGTTCCTGTAGAGAGGATCTGATTCAAACAACAGCATAACACAAGGCTTTAAAGTGCTGGGGAACAGAAAGCTGGCAAAACATGATTGACAACAATTTCAGGTTTAGCTCTAATGCCCTGTATTCCCTCTCCTCCATGGAAACATCAGCAAATCTCAAGTATACAGTACAGAGCAGAAGCACAATTCATGACAACACCAAGAATGAAGTCATTGATCATACGAAGTGATCATCTCATTCCACATTTGCATTTAATTTATACAAACTCTGTCTATAAAAATTACCCAGTATTGCAAGATTTACATGACAAATGAAGACAGCATCCTCACAGGGCCAGGACAATCTCACATGAAGCTGGCATGCAAAAAGACACATTTTTCCGGCTCAGAAAAGCAATGCCAGGTTCAAAATGAAATAGAAAAAACACCAAGACTATGCTGGTGCAACAAGCCTGCAGCCAAAATAAAATTTACATTGTTATTGCCTTTGATCATAATTACTATATTTGAATCAAACAGATCCTGCCTATATGCACATTAGCTTATGTGCAACACTTATTCCTTAGGGATGTACTTCAGGTTGTACTTAAAGCGTACCTAGTTTGTGTGTCCAGACAAAATCAAATCAGGACCAACTAGGCTAGAGTTGAGGTACAGGATTTTTCTTAGGTGGTTGAAGTATGATTGGCAACAGTTTTTTGCTCATAGATATAAAAACATTTTACTCCTTAAAGCCAGTTAGATTACAGCCAAATAGATCCAATATCAACAGTTGAGAAGTGAATAACATATACTAGAGAAGGTCCATTTGACAATATGCTGTGTTGACAGCCATCCTTGTTTTCACTATCCAACTTTACTTTTACTAAAAATGACACAAGACTTGAAGCCCCAAGAAAAAGATGGCAGAAGCCATACATACTCTATTGGTTCTGAATGGGAAACATTACACCTGCCAAGAGACGTCTAGCTTAGTTATGCTGGATTCTGAAAGGAAAAAGAAACATAGGGCTGCTATCAAATAAAGTAATTCAAAATGAAAATTAAAAAATAATAAATTAATAAATAATTGAACAAATAAACAAAGTCTATGTTAAATTCCCAGGAGCTTCTTCTCAGGAACAGAAAGCATTCTAGTTTAGGAGAGACCTGCTAAAATATTTAATCAGTAGGCAGGACTGGACTTATCAGATAGTAAAGATAAGTCTCACTAAAGAAATGTGTAACCTCTTGCTAAAATAGTAGAAGAGACAATAAACATAGTTACTAGTTGCAAGATGAAATGGTTATGATTTAAAGCTTGCTATCTGACACAGAGCAGCAATGAAGAATGTCACGCTACACACAAAAGATAAAATTACTATGGAATACAGACTCTGGATCATCGCCAGCCTTCTAAAGTTGAGATGTGTTAACTCTGATTGGATCTGGCTGGACAGAGAGTGCTTACTGCTCCTATTACTTTTTATTGCATTCCCATTGTGCCACCATAATAATAAATACTTTGTACTACCCAAAACATGCTATGAATATGATAGTTTTCCCACTGAATAAATTTTCGAGTGCCCAGATCAAAGAAGCATTTATGTGCACAAGTGGAGAAAACTGTTTCTCAGATAATTGCTCACTATAAACCTTGCCTAATTGCTTAACTGAGTCGTATGTGGCTACTTTCACTGAAGCACCAGAAAGACAACTAACTGCTGTACAAATCCAGAAGCATCATAAACTTGGCTGACTACAGTGAGTCAAGGATTCTCTTCTACTCAAACACATTTAGAGTTTGCATGGTGCCTGTATGTCTCTGATCACAGTGGAGCCAAGTTCAGTACAAATCTTTTATGACATACATGGAATGTCAGCAGCATTTTCAGCATAAAGGACAGCTTTTGTTCAGAAACAGCGAAGGGAAGACTGATGCTGCCACACATTTGTTAATAATAGAATGTAAATTAGGAAGTAAATGGAGAAAAGATAGCAACAAACTTGGAATTAGAGACGTGAACCGAGAACCTCTTCCCAGAAGATTTTCTCTAAAACATTAAAGCAGTAATAGCCATGGTATACACCATAAATAGTCATATTATAATCTTTTTATAACAGCTTAGGAACTGGGACATTGTCCATAATTAAAAATCAGCTTTTAAAATCTTGACAAGTGATCTACCACTACATTTGTTGTGTTCATTCTGTTCTTTTTGAAGCTGTGCAGCTATAGAATCAAATTTCCAAGATTCATGAGGTAAGAAAAATAAAAAATAAAGATTCTGTTAACCCTTAATCAGTGACTTGATACAGTAAAATGCAGACACTGCGTAGTCTACCTTTTTGTGAACCTGTCTGCAAAATTACAAGACACATCATAGAAAAGCCACAGTTCTGGGAATAACATATCTATATCTTATGATCACTCTTCAGTATCATGGAACATAGAGAGATACGTATTTATTCAGAAATTCTTCACCTTAGGAAAATTAGCCAGGTAGTATGACTGGGGCTGAGTAAATGTAAAAACAAACAACAAAAAGTCCCAAATGTTGACTGCTAGGGACAGCGTTGGTATTTGCTTAGTTGAAACATTTGGATTCATTCAGTTTTACTGTGAAAAGTGCAGCAGAATGAAGAAGCTCACAAATGTGAGAAGAAGTTCAGTAGAATATCCCGTCTAATTGCTTTACTCAAAGCGCACACTGAATACCATACATATAACATCATCATACTTGTGATCCTGCATTCCCTTCTTTTAAGGGTAAAAGAGGAGTCTTATGTTCAAATATTTTTGATGAAATTTCAGCCTTCTTCGGCTGTCAAGGGTTCATTTAGTCACTCTTAGTCATGTCCACCTTAAATGTAAGGCTTTCTCAAAGTAAAAAGCCTTGCAGAATATTTTACACATATTTACAATGCTTAGTAATGTGTCAAGTTGCCTAAGCCTTTCTGAAATGTTGTACATAGCCAAGCCCTTTCCTCCCCACATTTCTCAGTAAGGATCCTGATCACTAACTACATACTCATGCAAGAGTTGGTTAAAGGCTGAACCTCCCTGGGATTAGAACCAAACCAGCCCCTGTAGCAGTCCAGAAGCAATTCTGACTTCCATTGGCAGCACTGAGGTGCCCACACTGTGTGTTCTTCAGACATTTATTTACAGTCTACACCTAATGGAGCTGGGCAATCATTAAAACAAACTGATAACCTGTGAGTAGAAGAAAGAGCTGCTCCTATTTAAATTTGTCCCATGGGAACAGAATACAAATGTCATCTATTTGCAGCAAGTAATTCATGAATGTGCTGTCAAAAATACAAACAATCTGAGCAAACACAAGCAACAAACTAATCAAAATCATGACCAATTTATGAGTTGATATAATAAGAAAAACTGACTACAAATAAGTGGTGGGTAATTTGTTCTCACATATAAGTTGCTGTCAATGAATAATTTAACCAGTTCTAGTTACAGTCTTCTACTTATTAAGAAACCTCCTTACGTCTTACTGGAGCTGGCAGAATGATAGATGTCTACAAAGAGTGAAAAAGCCAAGGGAAATCAGTACTCCTGAACATCTGTAATGTGAGGTTTGATTCTATAGAGCCTGACAGTATCATTTGTAGCCTAGACTTCAAGCATGGTCATTCCAACATTGTTACATTTAAAGCCACTTTGCCCAGTATGGCTGACACAATACAAAAGGCAGAAGTAAATCAATTTTTCTGTGTTTAAATTACCTAGTAAAACAGCTATGCTTTGCACTACCCTTCTTTCTTTTTATTCTATGTGGAAAATAATATAAATATTCTGGGAAGAGCACATTATAAGTGTTCTTGGTAATAACATCTGCATAAATCCCAGCCTAAACGTTATCAGAGCCATAACAATGCAATATTTTTTCAAGCTTTTCAGTAAAATGGAAAAAAATCTTCCTGAAAAGATTAATAACACAAACAAGGTATTAATTCAGATAGAGTTTTCCTTCATCAGTATTAACATTCATTGCAAAAGGAGCATAGAATAAGGTTATTTATTTGATGTTTTACTGCTCAATTTCTTAAATAGTGTTCAAGATCATCATGTTACTGTTATGAGTGGTGTCTTCCAAGATACACCATTTCTAGATGGCAGAGAATGTGCCATCTAGAGAATGTGACAGATGGCTGTCTATGTTTCAATCCTCTCAAAATGATAATGCAAAAGGCCAAACAGGTAAGTTACAGAGAAGTAGTTTTGGAAATGTTGCAGTGGAGCTTTACAACCAGGTAAAAGCATATCATGTCATTGTCTAGGAAAGTCAGAAGAAACACAGTAACTGTGGTTTTTATTACAACAGATGAGAAGGAGTTTTAACATTCTCTGATTATTGCTTGCTGCAGTGCATATGCCCCATTATCCATCTGCACTCTGATTTCTCCTGCTGCTCTGTTTTCAAACTAGAAAGTACTAATATATACAAATAGCCCACTACACTTTCACACTTGAATTGTGACTCAAATTACAACTACTTGATCATCATTATTATTGCATTTATACTGTAGTTTCTAGGCTAAAAAGATGCTTCTCAAACTCAGAGAAAATGTCTATAGCGTCTTTCAACGCGAACTATCTGCAGATTACTTCTCAATATCAACACACCTGAAATAAAACTCTCAGAAACACCACCAACTGGAAAAAAAATTAAGCTCTGTTCCTCTCTTCACCATGTCTGAAATTTATATAATCATATATCTGCTTGTAATTTTAAGGTTCATAGCTTCACACTTACCATATACATTATGACACAGTGCACACTAAATATGAAAGCATACTTTGGTCAGAACCTGTAGTCTGCCAGGAAAATTGCTATACTTCATGCAAAAATTTTAAGCAGAAATACACACATATTGAGTCATGGAATGGGATGTTCCCTAACAGATTATGTGGTGCATTCCTAAAAATTCCTAAAAAAAAAAAAAAAAAGAAAAAAAAAGAAAAAAAAAAGACAGTATTGTAAGAAGGAGAATCAAATCTTGCAACAATCACCTAGTAAGTCACACCAAAGACATACAAATTGTTCTGACAGCATTTCCAAAACGAGCGTCATTAATCATTTCATGAGATTAGGACTAATTTCTGTTAAATCTACAACATCAGCAAGGGCAATAACAAAAAAATATGTTACATTTGTGTAGGTTTACCACCTGTTATTCCCCCACTGAAGACAAATGTATGAAACATCCATTTGTATTATAAAAAAAAACTTTTGAAATTTCGTTATGAAAGGTCTCCACATTTTCATAATTACTGTTGTATGTGGTTCACCAGAGTTGCCTTTTATCATTATTCTCTGCAATACTATGTATAATAAGTCTAAAGAGAGGTAAACAATACCACGTTCCAGAACTTCTTGTACAACTTCTGTTCTAAACTATTCCAGTCATCTTTAAACTTCAAAATAACCCTGTCCTTATGGCATAAAAATTCAGGCTTAGTTCAGTGAAAACGCCATTCTTTAGAGATATGCAGCACAGCCAACAGTAAATATTTCTTCACGTTTCATTAGGTCTTTGTAAGGTCGCCATGCCTTAATTTTATCAGTGCTAAACTATGAATTACCATATTCAAGATCTACCAATGGGCACATATGATTTCTGTACAGGAAACAGAGGGCATATCCTCTACACACTCAGCAATCTTCAGAGAAAACACAGACATTTTTCCACAGTTTTTTTAATTTTTTTTTTTTCCTGTAGCGCCGATATGCTTTATAAAGATTTTGCTCTCATTTCAGTACCCTGTTCTCTGAAAAATGCTTTGGAGAACTTTGTATTTTGGCAAAGTTTTAATCACGGGACACTTAGGCATGCAAATTGAAAGGAAAAAATAAAAGGGAGAAAGAAAAAGAAGGGAGAAAAGAGCCAAACACAAACTGTGATACACAGAATACCACTTTGCTTTAAGCTTCTTCCAATTAGGAAGGAGGCAAAGTTTTTTAAACTTAAATTGTTGTCAGAATATTGCTCATTCACTACCCTGCTTTACTTTTAGTCTGGTATGAGAGATGAGTGCTAGTTCAGAACTTCCCTTTGCACACTGTCCTTGATTTTCCTTTCTGAACCACTGAAAAATGTTCCAGGAGTTTCTGCCTGACTAAAGCTAGCAGCACTATGCTTGTTCTAAGTAAAAGAGAATGTGCAAGAATTGATCTATCCCTTCTTCCTCTGTTAGAAGTCAGTGCAGTAGAAGATTAAGATGTGTTTCCAAAGCAGTAAAACATATTTTTGATACCAGCAGTAGATGTTAAATCCCAGCACATCAAAATCTTCAGCAGAATGATGACTTGGCAGAGGTTTAAGAAATGAAGACTGTTGACACAGAAGATTAATGCATTTGTATGCTTACTCACAGTTTCTTCTCTTGTAATATTATCCCTATTTAAGGCTTAATGAAACTAGATTACACTGTTAATACTGTCAAGGTTATTATCCTCTGTAATATTTGTATTCTGATAAGGTGGATAGGCAGGTGAACATGAGATGGAGGAAGAAAGAATTTTCTCTTAACTACTGCCCATCTGATTCAAAGAGGGAGATTTTTGCATTGATTAACAAAGACAGCAGAATGTTCATTTGTATTCATACCAATCTATATGTTTACCTTTCCACTGAATCAGCTTCGTGAATTTTAAAAGACAATTTTGCAAGAATGTTGTGATGAATTATAATTACAAAAGTTATGCAGAATACATCTCACATAGTATAGGTTGGATCCATCCTGCCTCATGCTAGTAGGTATAAACTCCCTATTGCTAGCATCCTGGTGTTGCATGAATTTCTCTTTTGGCACCAAGTAGTTTGATTTAGCCCAAACAATTTGATACCATGGTATGTGAAAAAGAACAATTCAGGTTGGAAAGGATAGCATCAGGCTTAAGTCCAACCTCCTGGTCAAAAAAGAGCTAGTTATAAAAAGAACTGGTTTGCTGCATGGTCCTGAAAACCTACCAACATTGAGGCCTTGCACCTCTGTTGTGGCAACCCCCACTATCAATACAAGCTGAGCATTGAGTCCTGCCAAAAAGAACTTGAGAGTACTGGTGGCTGGCAAACAGGACATGAGCCAACAACGTTCCCTTGCAGACCAGAAAGCCAGCTGTATCCTGGACTGCATCAAAAGAAGCATGGCCAGCAGGGCAAGGGAGGCAATCCTGCCACTCTACTCCACGCTGGTTATGCCTCGCCTGGAGTACTTCCTCCACATGTGCAGTCCTCAGTACAGGAGAGAAATGGACCTGTTAGAACGTGTCCAAAGGAGGGCCACAGAAATAATCCAAGGAATGGGACACCACTCCACAAGGACAGGCTGAGAGAGAGCTGGGGCTGTTCAGAGAAGAAAAGCCTCTGGGGTGACCTGATAGCGGCCTCTCCGTATCTAAAGGGAGATTATAAGAAATAAGGGGAAAGGGTCTTGAGCAGAGTCTACTATGATAGAAGAGGAAATGGTTTCAAACTAAAAGAAGGAAGGTTGAGACTGGCTATCAGGAAGAAGATTTTTACAGTGAGGGTGTTGAGACACTGAAATAGCTGCCCAGAGATATGGAGGATGTCCTGCCAAATAGACATCTGAGGTCTGGCTGGGGGGCCCCTGAGCAACCTAATCTAGCTGTACTGCCCTTGTTCATTGCAGGGAAGATGATGTAGATGAAGTGAGTATTAATACTCACTGGAAAATAAAGCTTTGTTCCTATGCTTAACTGAGGGGGCACACAGAAGGAATACAAACACAAATCACTACCATTGGGCGAATTCAAAATGAAACAGAATTCATTCTGTCAATAAAACTTTCATAGCATTATATAGTTAGTATGTTTGTTCATCTTACAGTTTCTGATATTCATACAACATACACTTTCTGATTACATCAAAGCATGTTCTAGTGCCAGACTAAAGATTCAGCTACCAGAGTATCCTATTTCCATGACTGACTGAAAACAGTGGAACAGAGAAGAATGAGACTGTAGGGTACTTATATATAACAAGGAGCGTACAAGCACTGTCTTCTTAGCAGAAGCAAAGATGCATAAAAAAAAACTAGAAGTTTTATTGAACACAATTTATTAATGAACCATGAAACTTGAAAGTTTAGATCTTCACTTACTGAAAAAGACACAGAAGAAAACACAGTGAGGAAATATGAAAACTGAAGTCCATCAGAATTATGACAAATTATTTCATACTCAATGTTGCCATTATAATGTAAATATCCTACAATGCACTGATAAATATAAAACCAATGAAGTACATGTTTCTGTAATTCCATTTCTGTCAGGAGACTGCTACAATACAAACAGCATTTAGAAGAACATGATTTCACTTAAAATGCTATGCTTTACCAACCAGCAAGTTGTTTTGACTACAACTGGACAAATCCAAACAAAGTTTTAGCCTATTGAAAGCTTTCATATTAATGCCCAACTTTCACAGAGTAAAATGCAAAAAAAAACTTTACCTAATAGGGTAATTAGACAAGAAACACTGCCTCATAAAAATGAACTAAAGTATTCTAAAATTTCTTCAGTCTAAAAAGATGCAATCATCTCTGAAAAGCATGGTATCCTGTTTTCAGGGGAAAATTAAGTCATATGTTGAACCACAATGCAAATTTTTCTTAGGCTCTTGATAAGTTACAAGTTACAGATACACAATTTTCATCAGTAAGTCATGATTTAAGTGATTCAAATGATTGATCCAGTTTCTATTGAACTGATGACAAATTTGAAATTCACTTCATTGATTGCAGGATCAAATAACTTGCTGCTTGCAATCTTTTTTCTCCTGTTGATTAACTCAGTCCTTCTTTAAATTTTCCATATTTAGTGCCTACTCACTACAAAATCAAAAATGCACACTACCATTCCTTAGATGAGCTATCCCCAATTAAGTACTTGAGAAGTAAGTTTTTTGTCCTGAGGCTGTAAACGTTACTTTAATCTAATATTTCCATCTCAGGGACATCCTTGTTTGGCAAAAACAGTTTAAGAGCTTCAGTGTTTTTCAGAAGCTTAAATGAATTTTTGAATCTGGAAAGTAATACTTCTAACCAAGACAATTTTAGATATAAGACTATTTTTCTTTCATTGCTAGAGTTTAGATGAGTTATCTATAAATGGAAAAACAATAACACAGAGTGCAGAATTGCTTAGGAATGGATAACTTAAATGTGTAACAAAAAGGAAAGATAATAAAATATTTTTGAGCAGAAGAGTTAGAAATAGCAATAGCAGTAATTGCATTTGCTATTTGAGTTCCTTCTACCTCAAAGGATTTTAAAACAACATATGAACCTTGAGTGAGAATGTACCCTGAATTACATGCAAAGGATGAAAGAGAAACTTGTGAATTCATGTTTGTGGAATTTCCAGCCATTCATTTTCTTGATAGCATGTAGACATTATGCCTTCAAAGGAGAATAGAAAACACAGACCAACATCCGAATTCAAAATATAATATAAAGAAAGATGCTGCAAACTGCTGGACTCTTCTGCTTGTAAAATACAGAAGGCAGAGTTAATGCTGTCCGCCCTCCCCCCCAAAAAAAACAAAACAAAAAAAAACACCAAAACAAAACAACAACAAAAACCACACAAAACCACCAACCTATTCAAGGTGCTATACATATTCCAAAACTGATTCGCAGACCATTAAAACTTCAGAGACCTCAAACTTCTGCAGTTGTTACAGTAACACAAAGTTCATACCTGTGGCAAGATAAATGATATGGAAGAGCATGTCCTTGCCCTGCACAACATCCACAACCACATGAGAAAATCGGCTGTTGTCTTCCATGAAGTACGGAATTGGAATAACTGGTTGGACGACCTCATGCATTAAGAAGAATTTTTGAGCATCCTGAAGATTTCTCTCAGTCAGGTTCGCATACAAACCCTGGTCCATGGTGCCACACTGAAAACACAAAATAACATTACCATATGCCTCAACAGAATCAAAACTCTCCGAATTACAGCACAAGAACATAAATACTAAAACTGTATCATAGATATACTTTGTAATTCCACATTAAGGTCATTTTCTGGTGTTGATCAGTGTGTCCACACAATGGCTGAGGAAGCTCCACCTCCCTGAGACAGTACTAAGGGTATTCCCTAAATCCAAACAAGATGAAAGGGCATCAGAATGAGCACAGGTGCGCTATAGTAATATTTGGTTCTAACTTACATTCACAGAGAAGGAAAGAGAAAAGCTGTCATCAAAAATTTCAGACTATTTTTCTTCAGAATTTACACAGACACAATGCTAAAGGCATTACAAATTTTCATATGAAATCCCATGGCCTACCACAGGCAGTCTGATAGAAATCCCAACACACAGCTTTATGTACAGTTCTATAAACTTCTTCAGACTCTGTGCATTTAGCCAAGAATTGATCATGCAGAGCTCTCACTATAAATCAAACTACAAATGTTATCCATTGCCAAGATACTTTTTCTTTGAAATTGATCACATATATCAGGAACCTGTACTAATTTTTGAGTGCAGAGAAAAAGTCCAAGCATAAATAAACAAAGCAAAGTAAGCAATAATTGATTTTAACATCTTTCTGTTTAGGTCTTCAGTTAACTGAGGACAGGAGATAGATGCTCAGCCCATGTGAGTATGCAAACATTTCCATGTTCATTTAAATATTATTGCATCAGAGAAGTAAAACATTACTTCACTACATTTATCAAATAGTGATGTGAAAGAGATACTCTAGTCATATCTTTTACTCTGTTCTACTATGTCATAAATGGTACTATGAATTGCAGCATGAACTAAATATGCAAAATTCTACCAGTTATTTTTTTATCATTGACATGTTATCAATCTGAAATTAAGCAATCACTCCAAATACACAACCTTAAAACAAACAATTTCAATCAGTAATTCCTTAATGAGAAAACCTATGATGAGGCAAGACAGTTAACCAACAGGAAAAAATTACCTTTTTTTTTTTTTTTTTTTTTTTGCTTTGTGAGTACCCTGCATGTCAGGCCAGTGAAAAAAATAAGCAACTGTGCCAAAGAAGAACTTCTCTGAGTATATCAAGCTAGAAAGATTCCAGCGAGAATGCTCGTAGTACACTGTCGTTGGTCTTACAATGGAAAAGAGAAAGTGAGCTCTGGAGAAAAACAGTGTTTTTAAGACTGGGACTTCAGTGGTATTCCAATCTGGAAAATATTAAATTAATATAACCCAGCCTTGGAAATACAATGTCTGATGTAACTATCACCACCCAGAAGTAGTCTTCCTTCACAATCACATGCTTAATGCTGAGCAGCTGAATGCTCTGAGGATAAATCAAATTCAGAGATTACGCAAACAGAAATTCAGGTATTTTACTATAACCATGCTACAAAAGAAAAGAACTCATTTTGGGAAAGAAAATCAGTCATTCAGCCAATGTACATATTCAGTCTCCATGCAATATGTATTCTAGAGTACTGTAAAGTCACAAAAATGGTTACATCCAGCTCTGTGCATTAGACTAGCTTCTGGTATATGTCAGCACTGTGCTTACAGAGCCAGAAATCTGACAGAAAGTTCAACTGAATAAAAGATAGCACCACTGAAAAAACAGAAGTTTGGCATCACTAATGATACCTAGAGATCAGTTAACACGAATTGGCTTCAATACTGCGTTTTAAAAGGCCATGTTAGAGCTCTTAAAAGTAGCGCCGGCCTGCAAAACTGTTCTGTGAGATCTTATACAACCACTGCTGCTCTTCTTGTAAATTTGATAAAGAAAGTACCAGCCATATTAAAATCAGCCAGACTACCCAAGCAAGGAATTTCAGCACCTCTATGCCTGGACTGGGAGCAAGAGATGAGCACTGGCAGTACAGTACAGTCTCAGACTATTTTTAACATCACTGTTAGACAGCCAGCTTCTTTGGCGTGTATCATTCTGTATGGGATGCACCCACAATAATTACTGATGCATTAGTAAAGGTTTTAAAGGCAGAGATGAATGACTTGCACTGGAATCGCACTTAGAAAGAAGGTAAGACGTTTACAAACAAGCCTTTCTTCAGAATTCCTCTTCCAAAAATTCAGCCTTACTTAGACCCTCTTAAAGTCAGTACTATAACAACATAAATGTTTCTGCAAAATGCAAAAAGTTATGAACATATATAGCTTGCTTCTGCAATATGGCTTAATTAAATGGTGTTTTGCCACTTGACAGTAGCACCAAATTCAAAGTAACAAGGCTCTGTCCTGTAATTCAGAGCAAATTTAGTTCCTTATTTTCCTTTGTTTGCATAAGTCAGATAATAGCTAAAACTACCTGTAGTCCCTGGTGGGTGGTTCTGTTTTATGCCTACAAAGATCTCATGGCCCTTAACAAGAAGGTGGGGAAGGTTGTTAAAGAAGCAGTGTTGAACTCCTGAAATCATAGACTGAGAATAGCAGAGAGGCCTACGGAGCAGCAGGCCATCCCGTGCAGCCCATGGCAACCACACAGAGCAGAGGCAGTGAGTGACCATGGAGGAGCAAGCAGCAGAGATGAAATGTTATGAACTGACCACAGCCCCAACTGCCTGTTCCCCTGGCCTGCTCAGAAGAAGGAGGTTGAAGAGGGTGGATGGGGAAAGGTGGTTTTAATCTTCTTTCAGTTTCTCATGGCTCTTGTCTGTTTGTAGTTGGCATTAAATTAAGATGCTCTCCCGATTCTGACTTTGTTTAGCCTGTGATGGTAATCAGTGAGTGATCTCCTTGTTCTTGTCTTAATCCATGAACTTTTCATCATCATACATTCCTCCCTCTGTCTCATTGAAGAAAGGGGGTGAGAGAGCAGCTGTGTGGTGGTTATCTACGTACCAGGACTAAGTTATAACAAATGGCTATGTGCTTACCCTAAATATTCCATTATTTTTGTTAAAAATCTCCAGTGATTGACTCTCCTTGAACTAATTCATTTTATACTGTCAGCCAACCATGTATTATTACAAGACATGAGGCTGATAAATTCAAATGAGGAGGACACAATTTCACAAATTATTTTACTCAAACTCCTCATGGGAAAATATATGTAACACTGACTACTCTTCTTTTTTTTCTTTTCTTTTTTTTTCTGTCAAATACTGTTTCCTTTCCTGATTGTAATAGCACACACATAGTGCAAAAGAAAATAGCAATCTGATTATATTTGAGATAGAGATTAATGTTGCCTTGACAGATAGCTGTGTTTTGTTATGACAGAAGATTGAAGTAAAGACTTTTTTTTCCTCCTACTCTTGAAAGAACATCACTTTTCAACCCAAATTATTTTGTGAAAAGGCAAAATTAACAATGCTGAAATTTGGGGGAACTCTTAAGCTTTCTTCATTTTTTAAAATTTTAGTTTTAAAGACTTGTGCTGTGAGGTACTGGAAAACTGGTCTTAATAACTATGAACTACACAACATTCTGAAAAACAACAACAACAACAACAACAACATACATATCATCTTTCTCATATGCATCTGTACCTGAAAATTTGGATTAGGATTGGGATATGGAAGCCAAGCAGAGCGAGAGTTTTCCTGGTACTTGAAAGGTCCATTAAATGCCTGAGTTATGGCACTCAAGTTGAAAACACAAACTGCTGAGGCTGCTATGCTGTTCCTGTGAAAGAAATATAAATATTAACTTAGATAATAACATTACAAACTCAATTTGCTGAAAAATAAATAATATTTCCTTTTATTGATGCTTCAATCCTTCAAGTAGTTAACAAAATGGATATGATCAACAAGGAGAAGGTATCTCTAGATAAAGATACATGACATGCTTACAATGGGCTTAAATTTTTTGTCACCTTTGCCAATTAGCTCATGTGAGAGGGAGAGGGAGAAACTCAGAACTCTCTAGTATAGTATAGAAAGGCCAGACTTTATTCCCACATATAATCACGTGTATCAAGGACATCATTCTTCTAGTTTCCATGTACAGGATACAATTATTCTTAGGGTCCATTAATGTTTCTTCTGGGCAGCACAAAGAATCAAGGATTTTCAGCTTATGTTATTTTTCTGGACCCTGTGGAACCCCTGTGTAAAACACCTGAACAAAAATTCCATCTTCTAAATGATGTTTTACTGAAAAAAATAAAATAAAATAAAATAAAATAAAATAAAATAAAATAAAATAAAATAAAATAAAATAAAATTAAAAAAAATTGAAACTCCAGAAACACATCAAGGGAAAACAACTTGGCCTTCATGCTTTCTAGATCTTATGTTACAAGAATAGACAGCAGCCAGGCCATAAATACAGTTTCCTGTTCTTCTCTTGGATATGTGGTAGACAATAAAGTAATTTTGCATACTGTAAGCAGTATAAGTCAGTGACTTAGAGAAGTCTTAACCTGAAAAACTTTTCCACAATTTGAGATAAGGGCATAGCTAATAAAAGTAGTGGCCATAGTATATATTTGTACTGCAGGTAAAACTGCTAAAAATTGATCCACATCACATTCTTCTTATTTATTCATTTATTAAAACTATTCCTGTGTTTTACACAAGCCTACTATAAAAATTCCAAAATGACGGGAAGAAAAAATAACCCCAGGCAATCAATTCTTAACAAAACTTTTCAAAACTGAAAAAAAAAAAGATATTGATTTAACAGCAGGATGAAAGATCAGTTTTCTTATTTATGCTCGTCACACTTATTTCAAAGAATTTCCAAATCATAAAGTTTCAGGCTAACAATTTCTGCAGAATCAGTTATCAGCGGATTTGATCATATTCTAGATATATAAATTATCATTAATAGCAGCTAACAAATACTATAACAGTACAGAATCTTCTTGAATTTTCTAAGTCTTTAAAAGTCACCAGATTGATGATTGTACATTTTTAAATGGTGTGAAAGAAACAAAATCAGCTTCATTATGAAGCAAGAGTTGCAATGGACTTAACAGCCACCCATAAATTGTGTAGTTTTTGCTAAGACTCACAATACATATTGATGGAAATGCTTCAGGTCATCCCCCACAGAATGATTCACAACACATATGCAAAAAATAAGCATTAGTGTACAATAAAATCATTGCAATTCTGAAGCTGCTGAGATTGAAGAATGCTTAATGTGGTTTGGTAGTATCTGAGCCTACATCTACGGAAGGAATATGGTGGTCTCCCTCATGGGAAACTCCAGTGCTTCTTCATCATCAGCTTTTAGGGCTGAAATCACATGGGTTGTGCAGATATCTGTTAGACACATGCAACTTGGGGAAGTAATCAAAACTCCAAGAAGATTTCCACAATATTCAAAATTTTATGTATAGTATTTGATGACAGAAACAAATATATTTTAAATGGGAAAATAACAACAACAACAAAAAATCAGTTGTAATTAATTTCTCTTTGAATAGTACGCCCCTATTGGACAAGGTAGAATGCTGAACTATTAAGGAAAAAAGAACCAGCAGCAAAGTTTCAAATGCTGCCTGCTTTCATGTAGCAAAGGTAGTCTTACACTTATACATTCCTTCTCAAAGATTATGGCAGCCCTGACCATTTTACGCAACATTGGAGCAAGTGGAATTTGTAGCACAGGAAACAATCAATAGTCATTCTGAGATAAGCTTCCATGGCTAAAGCCTTGAGGATTTTCTGGAACAGAATTCTTCTGAACTGGCTTTTCATGGTAACTAGTAAAAAAAGACTAAACAGCACCAAATTTTCCTATCCCTAATAATCCCAACATCTCTTCTATTCTCTTTTTAAAAGAAGAATTTGCTTCAGTACCATTTCTCCAAAATGGTTTAAATTACCATTTGAGTCAGGAAATGTCACAGCCTAATGCAAGCTGCCCCTCACAAACCATGCTCACAGCCTGAGCTGACAGGGAAAGGGTATGAAAGTCTGTAAGACATCTTTGATATGCCAACATCAGGCTGTACCAAAAGTATGAGAAATGAACTAAGGCCCAAATTCATGCTCACTGCAATCAACTAAGGTATCATAACTTGCTGGCATTCATTTGTGATTGTTGCTAACCAGGTAATGTACATTTATAGGAAGTAGGTAGGTATTTGAGTATTTAGAAAGGGGCACTGATAAATGCCCAATTTTAAAATTTTAAAATTCTAGGAAGAAATGACCTATGCAGCAAGAAGATGCAGGTGGGCAAAAGAATCTGAAGCCAAAACATCAACCTTGTTCACACAGATGAACACTGAGTTGTGCAGCAACTCAAGGGCTATTCTCACTTAGCAACAAGCAAACACTATTTATCACATTTTAAGTAACTGCACATTTCTGAGGCGAAGTTCTCTTTCTTTCTTAAAAGTTAAACTACTCTGACTTCAGAGCTGAGAGTCTAGAAAGCTTTTCTGTAATTCACAATATTTAATTTTCAGACTAAACAATACCATTTCAAATTTTGTCTTGTTGGTATAATGGGTCCAGTTGAAATTAAATTAAACTTTTGGTTTGATTCTAAAACTCAAATAAGAATAAGTGAAGACTAATATCTAAAATTTAAGAAAATCTCTCTGTATTTGTTTGGGTCAAGTGAACACATTGACATGGTAAACTTACATCATGTCAATTTTATGATAATGTGAAATTATAATTACAAAATATATTTATTTCATAAATACGTAATGTATTTACGCTCAGAAAATAACGTGTAAAGAAAAAGTGTTTGTAAGAATGAATGAAATAGCCTTAAAACATACAAAAAAGATGACAGAATAGCCTTAAGATATATGAATAGGACGACATAATAGTCTTATAACACAACTGCCTCCTTGAGGTAACAGAATATTAAGAATTGTACCCTCCTTCCATACACCTTCAGCAATTCCTATGGGATGCATTTGGTGCTGAGATCTGTTCATAAGACTAGGCGAACAGTAGTTTGAAATTATTGTATTCACTTGGCAAATACAGAGCAGAGAACAGCCCAGAAGCTTTACTTTTTATTTTTGTAAGTAGGAAAAAAATATATCATGGAATTTACTTACACATTAGTGGTAAAAATCCCATAGATCAAGTCCAATTCTGGCAGGAAGAACGTGCTCTGCAGTTCGTTATAGTAAAATGGAATTTCTCCAGGACGAGAGCAGTTCAGCCGAGCTTTCATGAAGGTAGTCCAGGTATCCTCCAGCACAAATTTGCCACCAATATCATTTTTGCACACTCGAGCAGCACGAGAGAAGACTGTTTTGCCACAGTCATGTTCAACTGCATTCTCTCGGAAGAAGAAGTAGGTGAAATTCCCAATGTCATAAGATGACACAAAATTGGGTTCTGAAAATAACAAAAGATTATTTACTGTCTACCAGTGATAGATGCAATCATACGGACATGAAAGTTTATCTTCAGACACTACTTTTCAAAAAACATACCTTTTATTATCCTTGTGGGGAACTAGCTGTTTCATGGCCCTTTAACATGGGCTAAATGGGCTCTCTGCTCTGGGTGCCTGTGACATGCAACTGTGCTGGGCAGACTTGGTCCAGCTCACTGTTGTCTACCTTCAAGAACATCATCAAATTTTTCCTCTCCACGATGCTGGCAGGATATATTCTTACTGTGTAACTACTTCAATCTTTCATGTTAAACTCTGTTTTTGCTTTGCCACCATGCCACTCTAGATTACCAGAATAATGGATGGTCACTAAGTGTGACTAAGAATATATTCAGTGGCTTTAATGGGAAGAAAGCGAATTCTAAGTGACAACATTCAATGGTAAGGTAACAACATCTCAGTTCTATCTCATTTAAAAATTTTCTAAGTAGATAAAAGAGACATATATGATATAAGGAGCTAATAGTGATACAAATCAGAGAATAAAAAACACATAAAGAAACAAACTAGGAAACAACGTATGATTATATTTATTGAAAGGAAAGAAAGACTAGATACCAAAGACAATAACCTTAAAGCCCATTTTCCATAACTATTACTAGGACTGACAAGACTGCATGAGTTTAAGAGAGATTGACAACTTGATGAGTAATTGTAAGAAAGACGTGTTAGATACATGGATTTTGTGGAGAAGAATCACAGAATCGTAGGGGTTGGAAGGGACCTCCAGAGATCATGGAGTCCAACCCCCCTGCCAAAGCAGGTTCCCTACAGCAGGTCGCACAAGTAGGCATCCAGGCAGGTCTTGAACATCTCCAGAGAAGGAGAATCCACCATCTCCCTGGGCAGCCTGTTCCAGTGCTCCGTCACCCTCACTGTAAAGAAACTCTTGCACACATTTGTGCAGAACTTCCTATGTTCCAGTTTCTGGCCGTTTCCCCTTGTCTTGTCTACACTGCTGAAAGGAGTCTGGCCTCACCACTCTGCCCCCCCACACCTTAGATATTTATAGACCTGGATCAGGTCCCCTCTATGTCTCCTTTTCTCAAGGCTGAACAGACCCAGCTCACTCAGCCTTTCTTCATAGGGGAGATGCTCCAGGCCCTTCACCATCTTCGTGGCCCTCTGATGGACTCTTTCCAAGAGAACCCTGTCTTTTTTGTTCTGGGGAGTCCAGAACTGGATGCAGTACTCCAGATGAGGCCTTACCAGGGCAGAGTAGAGGGGGAGGATCACCTTCCTCGACCTGCTGGCCACGCTCTTTTTAATGCACCCCAGGATGCCATTGGCCCTTTTGGCCACAAGGGCACACTGCTGGCTCATGGCCAACCTGTCGTCCACCAGGACACCCAGGTCCCTCTCTGCAGAGCTCCTCTCCAGCAGGTCATCCCCCAACCTGTACTGGTGCATGCAATTATTCCTCCCTAGATGCAAGACTTGCTTTTGTTAAACCTTATCTGGTTTCTTACTGCCCAGCTCTCTCTCTGTCTGTCCAAAAGAGCACCCCTTGCATATGGAATCATTACAAAAAAATCTGGTGCCTCCAAGAAACAAGTAAAAATTTTGGTTTTATTACTAATTTTATTCTAAAGTGGAAAACACAACACAAAACAATCTGTCTTTAAAAACACCCACTGTAATGCAAAACTCCAAAAAAGTTTAATAGGTGGACATTTCACTGTCTTACCATATTGAAAAAAGCTGCTGTGATTGAATCTTGGCATTTTACAGGAACACTGCTAACTTGTCAAAGCTTTGAGTGGAAGGAAAAGAAGGAAGAAGGGCAGGAAAGCTGGCATTTTGAACACTTCTCCAAAGACAGCTCAGCTCCCAGGTTACACAGACTCCTGTCCTGTCTGAGAGTCTCCAAGGCTTTTCGTCAGCAACGGTCAAGAGCTTCCTAGATATCTGAAGCTGAGTAGACATTTGAAACTCTCCCACTCATACTCAAAACTTTTACTTATGATCCTATAAAGCACTTTCTTGAGATTTGTCTATAACACAACACATTTTCCCAAGACTCAGCTCCACATATTGAGCACAAACATATTTGGGCAGAATTTGTCAGTAACAAAAAGATTCTATTTATTGGGCAAATGTATCCATTCAATCTGCGTAAAGGAACACCCTGTACAACTGCTAAACACAGAAGCCCTGCCTCACAGTCAGGTCTGATTATGATGCTTAGCAAGGGAGGTCCAATAGCCTAAAAAATGTCTTTGCATTGGCAGAAGAAGATCTTACCATAGGGCCAAAACATTATGGGAAACACTCCCAGTTAGAATAATTAATTACTGACAAAATGTTTATAACCTGTAGGAATAAAATTGATATGAAACGCATTCAGAATGTTTTTAAGATTCATGAAAAACCCACATAAATCTTGCACAAAACTATTTTAAATATGCACTGATAATCATAGCTCTTGTATAAACAAAAGCTAGTATATGTATTCCAAAGATTAAAAATTGAGAAATACCCTATAATCTGCAAACACCTGTGCATATACTGTACTGATTATGAAGTAATGAAAATATGACCTGCACTTGAAAGTTGTAAAAAGTATTATCTCAGAGCTACCTCAGGGAATTCTGTGGATCTGGAGGGATTATCATGTCAGGCTTTTTTTTTTTTTTTTTAATTTAATTTTCTCTTTGGAAAAAAATGAACTGAATCACTTCAAAGCTTGAAAGGAAAAATGACATTCCTGTCTAGGAAAATTTAGTTTATAAGTTTCCCAATATTGTGCTGTGAACTGCTATTTGTTGAAATGGAGGACTTGTTATAAAGGTTTTTAATACAGGAGAGGAAATTACTTTTATTTCCTGCTGAACTTGCGGGAGCAAATTTCCATTTGTTCTGGAAGAGTAAATGCATTTCTTCTATGAATGATAACAAGTGCATAGCATTCTGGTATGTCACAGGATACAGATAATAGGGATCAACGTGAGACTGTCAATCTGTAATAAAGTCATGACTATTGTAAATGATCTGTACAGATTATACATACATATATATATATGTGTGGATATAACATATAACTTATGGATGTGTGAGACTTAGTAGATGTTCCCAAACTAAAAAGAATCAACAGAATTGGAAAAGCAAGAAAAAGAGTTTATCAAAATGGCATGACAAGGTTTGCCAATGTGCAACATGGAACAACACTACACAGATACGTGAGTCCAGGTACTGTAACACTTCAGTGCCAGTCATTGCTGCCTCGGGGCAAACACTGATGCAGCATGCTGTTTCTGAAGCTTGCTTACACAGTGCAGTGCCCAGGAATCTCTGTAACTTCCTTCTTAAACTAGCAAGACTCTGTCAAAGAAAGCAATTTTGCCCATAGACTCTTGTAAGTTATCACGAAAAGATGACCAAACCGCACAAAGTCAACATAGCGCTTCAGTCAGAAATAATGTTTTTCCAAAGGTTGAGGGCAAACCTACATAGTCTCTGTTCTTAATAAAAAGGCACTTACTAAGAAGAGGCAATGTTTCCCTTTAGATTATTTTCCCTATCAACCCACCTATGGATCTCAGAGACCAAAGAGACCAAGTCTATACTCACTGTCTTGAAGCTGATGCTTCCTAACATTGCAGACTTCTGGTGTATGGCCTAGCTATGGCTGTGACATGGAGTGCATGTTGACGCTGAGCCCTGGAGAACAGCATTTTTACAGCACAAAAGCAGAGGTGTGCTGCATACCTGGGAAGGCACCAGGAGGTCACTGAGTTAGGGGCTCTGGAGGGAAACCCTAAATGAAGTGCCTCTTGGCAAGAGCATCTAAAGCAAACTTCTCCCTGAGTCATGTCCAGGTTTTCAACAGGAAAAAGCAGCTGGAGTGGTCTAAAACAAGGCTAGGAAACAGGTCAACAATCAAGCAATATGTATGATATTGTATGATCAGAGATAAGTATTATTTCCTGGTCTTGGTAAGAAAGAGTTATGATTTCCACTGAATAGCCCTATGAGAAATGACCACTAACATTTCAAGTGAGTTGCGTTCAGAGACTCAGTCAAAAGAGAACTGAGCTCCAGAAATCTGAAAAAAAATCTGAATTTAGAAGTTTGATACATCCAACTGCAGTTATAAGTATATAAGCAGTTATAACTGTATATATATATATACATATAACTCCAAGCACATGCACATACACATGCATATATAATATTCAAAATCCTGAAAATCTAAATTCTGGTCTAGTGCTGAATGGCATCCATCTTCACTAGATCAACAAATCACACTCTCATACTGTTGGTCTCAAGAGATCCATTTGGCCTCTAATGATTCACTTAATCCAAATATTTATATTCAGCAATATAATTAATAGCATTAAATTCTAGAAACATGCATTCAGTGGTACTTTTTATGGTGGGTTTGGGTTCCTTGTTTTGTTTTGTTTTTTGTTTTAGTTGTTTTAGTTTGGTTGGTTGCTAGTTTGTTTTTTGTTTTGTTTCTTTTTAATAAGGTTCAATTTACCACTAAAAATGATCTAAAAAAATGGAGATAACAGCAAGAATTTAAGCTCCAAATGTGCTAGTCTTTTTTTTCTTTCACCTTACTAACATAATTAATGAAGCACATTTCTTATTTGCATTTTGCCGTCTCAGTACTTCTTTTGTAATTACATTAATTTAGTATAACTCTCCGCAGCTGTTGGAAAACTCTAGAGATCCTGTATTAGGCTGACCCAGGCATTGCTTCTCAAGAATGTTTAAGGACAAATCTTAATCCTAGAGTAAATTTTTCCTACAGTGTTAAACTCCTTCAAAGTAATACATAACTTGTAGTCATCATAATTATAAGCTCACTAGATGAAATGGAAAACGTTAAGTATCTGAATAAAACTGGTGGAAATCATTGCTTATTAGCAGTCACAGTCATCTAGGAGACATGCTTAAAATGACAGTCTGTTGTACTCCCAGCTTATTTTGACTACTTTTTTCTCCTCAATGCCTCAATTCTCCATGTTTTTCTTTAATACTCTTTCTTTAGTTCAGTTTGAGGTTTTATGGGCACAGAAGACCAAGGACTACAAAATATAGTGAAAACATGTCTGTTAGACAGTTTTTTTTCCCTATCTTTCCAATCTTTTTCTTCCCAAATCTTCTAAATTGTTGATAGTTTTTATAATAAAGTTCAGTGTAATCACAAAAGTGGATGCAGACATTAGATATGATATTCTCTATTAATTCCTGAAATATAGCTGTTTCCTCAAAAATAGTTCTCACATATTACATTACAAAAGTCCTTCTATTATCTGGTTTATTCAAAATAAACCTGTTCATTTTCAAGGTAAAGTGTTTCTACAGCATAGTATTTTGTAATTTGTAGTTACCACATTTTCTTGATGCAAATTAATTGGTTGCAAACTTAGTGATAGAAATCATTCTTTACTATGATCTAGTACCTACTTAAGTCCTTGAGAGTCCAATCTGGATTTCAGTATACTTTTGGTCGCCTGCATTCACTGGATAGGTACCCTGAATAACAGGATACTGAGGAAGTGGGACAAAATACAGATCACTACCTAAATTCTCTCAGAACCTGTAGAGGTTTGGGCTTTATGGATCTATCAGTAAAATGCAGAAGTTTGGATGCTTACTTAAAATGCCAATCATTTTGCTATTTCTCCACTTTTAAAATTCTTTTCTATTTTATATTTCTTTCCCGTGATCTGGTTTTGCAGGAAAGGTGTCAATCAAAGGTCTTTCCTTGCTGATTTGTACTTAAGGGCTTATTCCAGTGCTTAACAACCCTTTCTGTAAAGAAGTTTTTCCTGATATCCAACGTAAGTCTCTTCTGGTGCAACTTAAGACTATTTCCCCTCATCCTGTCATCCGTCACCAGTGAGAAGAGACCAGCCCTGCTCTTGCTGCAATCACCTTCCAGGTATTTAAAGAGAGCAATAATGTCTCCCCTCAGCTTCCTCTTCCCCAGACTAAACAGCCCCAGCTCCCTCAGTTGCTCCTCGTACGGCATACTATCCAAGCCCTAGGTTGAATAAGAAGTACAAAAGCACCTCTGTGGGAAGTATTACCTGAGCGAGGAAGTGCTATGAAAGTGCCTTGTAGAAACTTAGTCTGGCCTAGGACAAAGGAGGTCAGGGGAGGTGTCTCCATCCTGCGTCAGCTTGCTACTCCCCTATTTTATCACTGCCATCTGGGGGAAGATATGCAGCTTTGAAAGGAAAAACAAAGCACAACTACTCAAATTTTGCCTCTGGTGGCAGCTCCAGTGGAGAATCCTAAGGATGTGCTTCAAAACCAATAGATATTTCCTTTCTATTTTAGGATAATGGCAAAAAGAAAGATACACACAAAGGATCAGAACCAACTGTATATGTGACAGAACCAAGGAAAAGTCGTTATTTATCTTCTTGCAAAATAAGCAACAAGCGGTAGCATATGTCTTGAATATTTTCAGTCTGGTCTCCCGTCTGAAAGTTAAAGACCAAGCTGCACGAATCAACTGGATTTGAGTTACATAAAATATTGCATAATAAGAAAAGCTGTTTCAGGTAATTACAAGGCTTTTCACTATAAACAAAAAGCAACCTTGAATTATTGTACCCATTTCCATTAATGCTTTGAAGCAAAAGTGAAAGGATTATTTTTGTTCTTAGCTCATAATTTCTTTCCACATATCCTTCTAGTACCAAGAATTATAATAATAGTGCACAAACAATACAGAGGATGGAGTCAAACATTAAACCCCTGTAGCCAGCAATCTGCAATAATTTTGCTTTTGCTATTACTTATGAAGACTAAATTAAGACTAAATTAAGAATAGGTTAGGAAGCTTTCTATTAAGCAAAACATTTTAAAAATATATCTTAGAAGAACTATTTTCAGAGCACCTAATAACCAAGCAGTAAGAGGGAAAAGTGATAATATTGTGTCAGCAGACCAGAACAACCCAAACATTGTTATGTTCTCAACTGGAAAGGCTTATAATCTGTGCAATATTTCATTTTTTTCTCCTTTGGGGCCACATCTGATACTAGAACTCATTTTAATCATCTATAGTATGCCCACTGATCAAGTGGCTAGGTATTTAGCACAAGTTTTTATTTACTCAACATGTTTCAAAGTTTATATCACAATATGTTTAGGAAAAAGAAAATAACTACAGTGTATTTCAAGACAGTTAGAGACCCAAACAGTCAATATGCAAGTTTAAGCCAAGGCGACTGGCAAAAGATGAAATCAAATGTCCCACTGTTCTGATCTATGATTTAACAATGGAAAGGATTGGGTTATCATAAGCTTCCTTAGTCTGTTTTGCCCTTTTGTGGGCAAAGGGAAGGAAGGAGACACTGTAGACTAAAGTTTCACAATGGAGCATCAAATCAACCTTCACTGATTTGAGGAGGTGAAATGGGAGTAGAACTACCTTTACTAATTATAAATGTTGTACTACAAGAAAAGCAATGGAGGCTTTTCATTGTTAATCTAAACCCACTGAGGTTTGTGGACTTCAAGTATAACTCTTCCATTTACTCTATACTCCAGACCAAATGATGATGAATTTTACCCCTGCTGCGCTTTGTAGATGAACCCTAAGGCTGAGCTCAATTAGAAGCACTCTGTAACAGTAAGTTCTGGATATGATTTAAAAACCATGTTATGCTGTGATTTTAAATAGACTCAAGTAAACAGCATGTGAGCAGTGAATCAAGCTGTCCTTTTTTTCCTTAATGAAAGATCTAATGTATTTGCTATCATTTAATCATATCCGAAGCAATTACTAAAAATAGACTATTCCTTTCGTGAAACATTACTGTTTTAAAATGGCCTAGAAACACACTGCTCTTTACTGACCTGAACAATGGGTTGAATCTCAAGGCCTCACTGATTGCTTTGGTTCAGAGAAGAAATTAATGGAAGAACTGTCTGCTTCAGACATAACGCTCAATGTGTGCTGTTTGACCTCAAGTTATTTTTCTCAAGCACAGAAGTACTTGAATACAGACTTAGAGAGAAAGAGATATGAAAGTAGGCAGCAGAACATGTCTTAAAGAATAAAGTGCAGGTAAGCAGCCTTTCTAACTTCTTCAATCTAACTTCAATTCTTCAATTCAACTTGGGTATAGAGAGGGTATAGAGATATGCCCTCTCTATACATATACACGTGAGTACTTTCAAGTACTACTTTTTTTTTGTCTACATGGGAAAAGACAAAGCCAAAATCATGAGAGGAAGGGGTGGTTTCTCCATTCAGAACTCCCATATTAACTGTCCTGCAGCGAGCTGGGTACCAGATGGAGATAGTTTGTTGCATTTGCCACTTGCATTTAATGTCTATAGAGCATCAGGAAGACAAACAAGTTCTATGTGCAGAGCATTAATTTATTTTTGTGGAAAATAAAGGAATTCCTGAGGTGAAAAACTGCAACTGGTGAACATATTCAGGCATAATCAAGAGCTGAATATGTTATTCTTAATTTTAGAAGAGAGCAAATTCAAAAACTGCCTCCAGATGTTTCTTTCCTCTTTCACTGAAGAAGACAAGAGTGTTTACAGACTAAAATTTTCCAGAAAATGAAGAACATTTAGGAATTGGGCAGATATCTAACATTTGGTCAAGTGCTCTGCCTGCTATTTGAAATTGACAGTACAGACAAAACTCAATTTACTCAAATTTCAGACTTCTGGCAGTAGTGCCTGTCATATTGCTCTCTATCATTTTTGAAAGGACTTGGAGAATGGGAGAGGTCCACAAAGACTGGAGGAAAATCAGAGTCACATCAGTCTTCAAAAAGGACATGAAGGAGTTACAGGCTGGTTAGTCTCACCTCCATCTTTAGGAATGAGACGGAAAAACTTGTTCTGAATGCCATCTCCAAGCAACTGGAAGAAAAGAAGTTCATCAGGAGTAGTCAACATGGATTCACAAAGGCTACCAAACTGGTAGCCTGGGAGAGCAGAGGATTCTATGTACCTAGACTTCAGCAAAGCTTTCGACCGTCTCTCACAGCATCCTTGTAATGAAGCTCAGAAACTAAGATAGTGAGGTAGACTGAGAACTGGCTGACTTGCAGAGACTCAACAGTGCAGAGACTCTGGTTAGAGGCCTGTAGCTAGCAGTGTTCCCCAGGGATCAGTACTGGGTCCTGTCTTGCTCAATATCTTCATCAGTGACCCAGATGAAGGGACAGAGTGCATTCCCAGCACATTTACTGATGACACAAATCTGGAAGGAGTGGCTGAAACATCAGAAGGCTCTGCTGCCATTCAGCAAGACTGAGCAGGCAGGAGAGTTGGGTGGAGAGGAACCTGATCAGCAGAAAAAAGTGTAGAGTCCTATACGCTACACCTAAGAAAGAAGAATAACTGCATGCATCAGTACAGGCTGGCCTGAAAGAAAGGAACTCTGCAGAGAAGGATGTAGGTGTGATGGTCGACAACAGTTTGGCCATGAGCAAGCAGTGAGCGCTTGCTGCATGGTAGGCCCCCAACAAAGGAAAGATATGTTTTAGGAGAAGGTCCAGAGGAGGGCCACAAAGATGATCAGAGGACTGGAACACCTCTCCTATGAAGACAGGCAGAAAGAATTAGTCTTGTTCAGCCTGGAAAAGAGAATGCGGCAGGGAGACCTCATTGTGGCTTTCCAGTATTTAAGGGGAGTTTACAAACATGAGGGAAATCAACTTTTTACATGAGTAGGCAGTGATAGGAAAAGGGGAAGTGGTCTCTAACTAAAGGAAAGCAGATTTAGATTCTATGTCGGGGGAAGTTTTTTACTGAGTGGTGAGGTGCTGGAACTTGTCCAGAGAGATTATGGATGCCCTCTGCCCCGAAGGTGATTAAGGCCAGGTTGGATGGGGCCCTGGGCAATCTGATCAGGTACTTGATCCAGCAGTGGGCAACTCTGTTTGTGCCAGGGGCGTTGGAACTTAATGATCCTTGGTTTCCCTTCCAACACAAGCCATTCTGTGATTCTCTGATTCTTTAGAGTACTCTTATCACATACAGAGATAGTTTGAAATGTTCCAATTCAATATGTATAGTAGCAAATCTAAGTGAGAAGAAGCATCACACTCTGAAGGAAGCATGGATGTAACAGAAAAATATATTTTGGCTTGGAAATTTAAAGCTATATGTGCACAGAAGCACAACCTAAAAAGGCTGAATTTGACTAAGTGTCAGCTAATACTGCTGAACAAGTTTTGACCATGTTTTTGACCATGTTTTTGGTTTGACCATGGTTTTGACCATGAAGCTTCCATTCCAGTTGATAAAACTGCCTAACTTTTCTTACAGGATTATTTATGTTACTTTCTCACTGAAAGCATCAAATCCTTCATTTCAATTCAAGTGCTGAAAACCTAATGCAGTTTTTTGACACTGTGTCACACATGCATGGGCAAATTGACATAAAAGCAGATGAATCTGCAACTCTTAGCTGCCCCACAAGACATTTCCCCTCCTCATCTCTTTATGTAAGAAACCGAGATGCTTCCAGCCTTTTATTGGATTTGCTTGAATTGGCTCCAATTACAAAACTAATCTTGTTCTTTCTCCCCAAAGATAAACTCATACTTTCCTGACAACTTAATTCAAAACAGTTTTAAAGCAGAAGAATGAATTATAAAAGAGAATGTATAGGTACGGCTGAAGCTTTTAATAGGCAAAATGTAAATAGAGAGAATCTGATTAATTGGAACAGTTTTCATGGGAAGTGATGGGAATTTTACTGTGCCCTTTGGCATAAAACATCCAGTTAAAGTGAAAAGTCAGTGTGAAGAATGTTTTGCCTTTGACAGAAGCATCCAGGTGTGGCACAGCAATTAGCTTCAGTATCATGGCTGTGTGGACAAATGCTGCCTGAACAGAGATACCTGTACAACGAGTTCATTTTTCATCTCAGATTTCTTTTACACTGCTATAATTCTTTTATGTTTTATGCAGTTCGGTCTTCTTTTGTTAATTAATACTTTAGCACTTCAGAAAATGTCACAAATTTCTCCACGCTACCTCTGACGGCTTCTTAGTATAAGGAAAAAAGATCAAGTAAACAAGTACAATTCAGCAGTTTACGTGAAGACTGAAATATATAACTAAAATAGTCTGATACTTGCGGCAGCATAATGTTCTAAAGGTGGAAAGGTTTATATATGTAATTGAATTTGAACATGAGAATAATTTCACCATAACAAGTAATGCACTGTGGGTTACTGTTGGTTACTGTCGTGTCACTTATGCGACTGATGGCAAGTTAAGCATCAGGAGTTATATGGTTTTTTTTTCTTTTTATTGTGAAAAACCATGGGCAAAATATAAATTACATACTTTAAAATTTTAAGTTAAGCAATGGATTCCACTTCAGAAGAATCTGCATATAGTTTAGTAATACACACATTAATTGCCAAGGGAGATGTTCTTGATCTCAGGAATACTAGTTTAAATTTCCTCTCATCTGAAAATCCTCATCCAGTGGTGAACATTTTTGATACAGGAATCACTGCTACAATATTATTTTTATGATTTATGTTGCACATACAATAAGAAGTTTCAAAATCAGCTATAATAAGCATCAAAAACTTCAGTTTACCACCTAAGCAGCTTGAAAACACAACTATTTATGCTTGTTAAGGCTGGGACTTGCAGAGAAAGCTAGGGAAATTCAGTCCATTCTAAACTATTTTCTGCCTTCAGTTTTTAAAGGACTCAACAGAGCAATATCCAAGGCAAGCCACAGCCCTTGGCCATCGCAGCTTCGCCATTTAAGCTCACTTGAGATATAAGGTACAGCTCATCCCTATGCCTGCAAACACAAATTAATATTTAAGTGCATATCTCAGACAGCCATATTAATTACATGCTTTAATAACTATACTAGTATATTAAAAATTGTATTATGCAAAATAATTTTAAAATGAGAAGTGCATTACTCTCAAAACATCCAAATTCTCATGGATCAGGAGAACATGGGTTAAAAAGTAGATAAGTCTTATGGTACTCACCATTCAGCCACTTGGAGTTGTACTGTGCAGTGCGGAGAGGAGGAAGGGCTCCCAGACTGCGATAAATGGCAGGATCCCTTCCCGGAAAATCCATGGCTGTAGCAGCATACAATTCCCCACTGGAAGTGAGAAGTGCAGTGGAGTTGTGCTGGGGACTGTAAGGACAACGAGCCATGCCACTGATTTGATCATGTATCTCTGTCAAGTTATTTAACTGTAAAACAGTAAGAAAAAGGGATTAAAATGACCTGAAAATTACCATCTCTGCCATGCTGTATCAATCTGAGCAAACTGTTATCGTAAACACGAATTAGCTGTTTTTCTATTGCACAACACTAATGAGTTAGCCTGTACATCCACCTGAAGATGACTCATATAGATTTCACTGTAATATTGTTTGACCTTGCTTGTTCACCTTTGGAGGGCAAAGCGTGCAAATTAACAATTAGCCATCATTCCTAAAACATTGGTATTACATTGGGAGCAACTAAAAAATATATCTATATATAGATTGTTGTTATGAAAAGCTGATCTGATTGTCAGATTCATCTAAAGTATTCACACATTCTAAAGTATTTCAAAGGAAAAAAATCTCACATGAAAATTAGATTTTGTAAAAAATGAGCTGCCTAGTTCAATAGACATCTTTCTGACTTAGTTGCCCTAATACTTCAAGCCATAAATCAAAGTGTGATTCTAAGTTATTTGAGAATAAAGGTACAATAAGTTTAAAAATAATAAATGTGTCAAGGAGTTTTTGATGACTGTTTTTCTTTATGTTTGAAAGCCTCTCCCCACCTGAAATATATAGCCCACTTAGTCCAACCTGTGACATTTTGTTTTTTATTATATGACTATTATTGATTCTTTATGGACTCTTCTTCTTTGACACACAAATTACAGTTTTGTTGTTGTTGCTGTGTGTGTAGTTTTTTGCGTTTTTTTGTCCCAGAAACAGGATGATTTCTCAACAAAGATTTCTCACTCTCACCAGTCAGAAATCACTAGCGCAGATACTCATCTTCTTCATAAATACACATGCACAGTATGAAGCTACTAAATTGTATTTTATAACTAAACCTGTTGACAACAACCAAATTTGACAGAATGGCGGAAATCTTAGAAATATTTAAGACTCGTGAAATTTGGCATGTGGGAGGAACTGAGCTGCTCAGGAACAGACTCCAAAAAGAGATTATCAGTTAACTCTCCTCTTTTCCCTGACACTAACCAAATCAGCTTTTACCTACCAGCTCACTAACCAATTCACAAACAGCCTGAAATCAACAACTTGCTGTGCTTACTAACCAGAAGTGTCAGAGCACGGGCTCGAGTTTATGGGACAGAATATTTAATTCATACCGTCCGATTCGTGCAAATAGGAGTGAAAGCATTGGTTCCACAGGTAAAGAGATGGTTGCCTCCAACCAGAAGCACTCGAATATAGTTCTGGCATTCCTCCTGCCATATAGGAAAAAAAAGAATAAATTCAGTGTTTATGCATACTCAGTGTGTTAGCAATCATCAATATAAATGTTCTAATGACAACATAGACATCCACCAATCTCTGTGAAAGGATCCTAACAGTATCACAGTAAGGTTCTTCAATATCAAAGACTTCTGAGTGTGCAGGAAGTCAGGATTAAAAACAGGTTGCCAATAAGAACAGTATGTTCTAAGTATATAAACAAAATTATTGAGATGTCCAGACACAGATTTGTCACTCTTAGCTACATAATTTGTATGGTATGTTTTATTGCATCTGCATTTTGGTTAATTTGAAGTTTCTCATGGTAACATCTAAAATTTCATTATCACAATACACATACTCTGACCCTGAAGAATAATTTTATCTCTCTTTTTTTTTTTTTTTTTTTTTATACATTAGAATGTATGAAGGCTTTAAGAAGCTAGAAAGCAACAGCAATTTCTAATGTTTATTCAGAAAGAGCAATACTAAGCAACTCCTGAAGTTGTATGTACGAAGGATTCAAATATTATTTCTGCAGAAATGTTCCTGTCTATTAAAACAAAGAAAATCAACAACAACAAGATGTTTACAGAATCCTTCTGTTTGAGCACTTGGCTAAAATGCTTTCTAGCATTCATTCAAAGAAATAGATACTAAGGGAAATCATGTAAGTATATTCCTGTAATGGTAATGGGGCAGAAGTCTCATTATCTGGCCCATGGTTATATCAAACATATTGCCTGTTTGTCCTACAAACTTTTACCCTGATAGAAAAGAAATATAAACCTGCACAGACTGAGCAAGCACAAAATAAACTGTGAAGCAAGATGGCAAAAATACTTCTAAATTCTCTGAAAAGAATGCTTAGAATGTATTACCTGCACTTTTCCTCATGCAAAATAAAAATGAAACAAAACAGAAAATCCCCAAAATGCACATACATAAGAAATTGCATCCATCTCTCATGAAAATGCAGCTCTCAGAACCTTCTCTTTGAGCCTTAAATGTAATTGTAATTGTCAAATATTTTAAAACTAAGATCAAATTTCCAGCAGATACAAAATCAGTGTCTGTCTTAAATTTACCAAGATCATCATCTTAATATCCTTTCAAGCAAACAGAAGCTGATATGCCAGAATCATATAACAGAGTCTGAAATTGTAGTTAAGTCTTTTTTAAAAAAGCAATTATTTCACTTCTGGGCAGTTTCCTTGATGTCCAGGAAACTTCATATAAATAAACACAGTATTTTTTTTCTTTGGACCACTTCCATCCTCTATTTCTGCAAGCCCTGGAATGTAAGTGTAGGAAAAATAAGTGGGTTCTGACATTAGAACCAATCCAACCTCTCCTCTTCATATTCTAGAGCTCCCTGAAATACTGCCATTGCCAAATTACTTGCATGCTCATCACCCACTCCTCCTGTTCAAAAATAATGCTATTTTTTAAACTCTGACATTCCTGGGATTCACAAGATTCTTCTCTTTAATGTTCCCAAGTCTCCACAGTGCAACAGCACATATAAGATATCTCAATCTATTTTTTGCTGGCTATGTAGTACAATAAAATCAAAGCTAAAAAAAAAAGACTTCTTTAATTGGCTATTTTATTCATACAGCAAATTGAAAATAATGCAGTGAAAAAAAAAGTTATGAATAAAACAATCACCACTCAAAAGCACATAGAGAAGGGACTCTTATTTAGCCAGTTCAATTGCTCAGAGTAACCTTTACAGCTCAAGGTTTCATTTTTAGATCTGCTAAAAAAAGATACATATTAGAGAACACAAACGATTTTAAAACCAAAAGTCTATATAGCTTCATCCTACATTTCTTGATGTCTTTGTCAAGTATTCTCTTACTATCCCATAAGATTATCTTTCGGAGAAAGAAACCATTTAGCATGTACTGTCTACTTTTGTATCAGCACACCTGAAACAAACCACAGATATTTTAAAGAATTCAGTGGCAAAGGAGGTCAGGTTACTATTTAATACTAGTCTGACAGTTCAAGGATGACCTGGCTATAGTCACTTATCCATTCTCAGAATTTTAAATCCACTAGTGTTTATAGTTTTAATACTTCTACAGTAAGTTCAGACGCTAATACACACAGCTGTTGTAA
This sequence comes from Centrocercus urophasianus, assembly GCF_019232065.1. NCBI lineage: Eukaryota > Metazoa > Chordata > Aves > Galliformes > Phasianidae > Centrocercus > Centrocercus urophasianus. The sequence continues at coordinate 67,611,220 of NW_024884253.1, forward strand.
TATTAAACAAGCAATGAGTAAGATATTTTATTTTTTTGTTTTATTTATTGATTTTTTTTACATTTTGCTCTTATATCTTTGTTTATTGTGTGTTCTTATCAAAAGTACCATTCAAAAGTGATGAATTGATCCTCTTCGCTATGGCATTTTTTCACTTAAATGCTACTGCGTGATGGTTACAAGGACATTGGTTTGTTTGGCTCACTCCAAGAGTTATTTTAAGCAACTGCTTAAATTGGTGGATAAATGTACAAAGTTTCAGTAACAAACATCAGACTACAAAAGTCAAGTGTGCATTACACTGTCAGATGTGATGGATGTCCCTATATATTTTCCTCCCCATCTCTTTCCCGTCATTGGCTCCTAAAACATAAGCCTCAGAACAACAACTACTGCTAGGGGCAAAAATTCCATGAACCTTCTTTCTCAATAACAAGAACAAAGTTGCATTTAACTAACTATTATCTCAAAACTGCTAGAGTTGCTTTAGGGTTCAAAGCTGGCTTCTGATTTCAGAGCATGCCATCAGCAAACTGACTTTTATCTTTGTTGCCTGAACTTATTGCCCCCATAGTGGTCTGTGGTCAGCACAGCTTCAAGAGAAACAAGGATCTGAAATGAAAAATTACTCACAGCCATCCTTGTTATCTTCATCCCTCCCTTACCACAGTCTGGGCTGGCCATATTTATTTTGTCTCTAGTCTTTCCTATCCTTTTCTGCAGTCACACATGTCTCTGCCCTGAAATCTGAAGTCATTCTCACAAGTTTCATGGAAACAAAACACCCAGTAGCTCCCCAGCTGGGGCTGGATCTATTTATACAGCAACAATCAAAGAAGCAGCAACTGGAATTGTCTCCTAGGGGAAGAAGTGCAATTCATTATAGTAATGGACCGAATTTCTCCTGGTCCGATAGTTCCCTTTTTTGGGTTGTTTTTTTTTTTTTCCGTTTTGTTTTGTTTTTTTCCGGTGAAGGCTTGAAGGCTGCGGTGGTTTGACCAGGAAGAGAAGTGTGCCACAAATCGGATGTTCTCCTCGTTTGTATGCATATGTTCTCCTAATACAAAGACTGTGGCTCTTAAGTATATTCTCTGTTATGAACTTCTCTTAGTCTTGGGCATAAGGCCCAATACAAACATCATCAGGTTATCCTTTCCCTGGCCTTGAGTTTATTCTTTGGTTTTAACCTCAAACATACCAGTGAAAGTAAGAGACTTGAAAAGTTCAAAGAAAAAGACCACAGTAAATAAATAGACAGATAGATAGGTAGATAGATGACTGATTTTTTTAAAAGCCCGGTTATGACAATAAGCAAAGAATTATTTCTTTCCAGGACTACCTTTGGTTGTAATGAAATCTAAGAACTTCACTTATCTTCTAGATGGTAAAACAGGAAAGAGGTTACAGACCCAAATCAAACAATGTATCTTTATTCAGATAATAATGATACTAAGGAACAATCATAGAAGCAAATAATGTGTTGAGATTGAAGAGACCTTAAAGTTTATCTAGTTTCAGCCCCACTACTGGGGGCAGGAACATCTTATACTAGATCAGGTTGCCCAAACACTTTACAGCTGAATACTGTGTTCACTGTACAGTACTATATATGCTGTTCTAATAAGAACTGTAGGGTGTTCAAGTGGCCTTGAATGCCTTCAGGGATGGGACATCCACAACCTTCTAGGCAATCTGTTCCAGTGTGTCACCACCCTCTAGAATCTCTGAGTAAAGAACTTCTTCCCTATGTCTAATCTTTCCTGTAAGCCCACTTATTGAAATTTTGGAGGCCTTTATTAGAATAGCAGTGAAGGCATAACTTCAAATCACTTATAGAATAGTGTGATGAGCATGAATGAAAATCTGGATGAATGCACTACACTTAAGTACATTCCATAAGTGCTGAGTGCTTCTCTGAGTAAAAATTATTTAATAGCATGCTTCAGCAATGTTGAACTGAGTGCGCATATCAAACCACAAGCAGTTCTGTCAACACGGAATTCAAAGTACACTACTACATCCTTAAATTTACCATTACTTTCATCCATTGCGTTAGATTACAGTCACTGCAGACACTGCGACTTTCAGAGCTGAATGCTATTTTCATTGTTTTAAATTCCAAAAATCACTGTGAAACAGAGGTATAAATTTTTAGTAATACACTGTGATAGTTTCTACTCTGTGCGCACTTTGATCAGTGCTGTCTGTCATACTATATTGTCACTTGGGCGTGTTCTCTACCTTCAGTATCGTCACCTGAAAGGTAAGGTTGAAGGCTTGAGGGACACATTACATGACAAAACACAAAAATTCTATGTAGAAACAGCAATTTACAGAATGAAACATTTGCCTAAAATATGAGGTCTCGAAAGTTCCTTCTTTCCTCTCCACAAGCTAACAAGTAAGCAGCATACTCATCTATCATCTATTTCTGCCGTGAAAGCCTTCATACAAGTTAGAAATTTTTAATTAAAATCACGCCTGTTCTTTTTCTTTAACTATTAATAACTGTCACACAGACCTAGTAAAGCTCACACATTAGTGGCTAGTTATCAGCAACTCCTAAATACACGTTTCTAAGACTGGGATGAGAAAAAAAAAGGGAAAAGAGAATAATAAAAAAGGCAATACCATCTCTTATGCCTTTTCTCAATGTTATAAACTCATATCTACAGTGAAAGATGATCTTTTGTAAAGACAATAATCTTCCATGCATGAAGATTTATACTGCATATTCCCTATGCCTGCTTTTTTATTTCCTGGCAATTCTTTTTCTATCCTCATGGTATAGCATAGCCACGGTCCAATTGTGAGACAATTTTTCTTCTTTAAATTCAAGTGAAAATGGATAGGTAAAGGCTACAATGCAACATTATTTTCCAAAACTTACTAAAAAAAAGCTGGAAATGAAATCTTTTGCTTGATGGGAGAAGTTAATGTTCATATGTTACCATTCAGACTATGCAGAAGAAGAGACCCATTCTTTACTTGAAAGCTATGAACATTTGGAATACGTTCTTCAAGCTTGTGGGATTTGGATTTTTTGTTTTATTCTGCTTCTTTATGACTTTTGCCAATGAATCTCCATAGGCTGATATGTTCTACTGAGTGTGAATACTGAAAACAAGCATATTCTGCTGTTTTTATTGCTCTTGATGTACTTCTGTGTTTTTCCCTTACATTTTAACTCACTTGCCACCATCATTTCCAATGCACTGAAGCCACTATTCAGCTCTGCACATTCCCTCGTTGTAATCTGCCAATTCATGTGGATAAACTCATTGAGACACACTTCATACATGACAGTTGTTCAAAGAGCATGGCTTGTCTTTCACATCACTGTTGCTACTGCTGAAACACACCACCCACTGCCTCACTGTGCTCACATCCACTGTTTGTTCTCCAGAAACACTCAGCAAGTGTTGATGAATGTCAGTGGGTGTGATTTTTCCACATGGAGAAATTCAATGACACACCTTTGGTTCATCTGCATGTCCACATCAGACACCATTTTGTCAGATTGCCCCTCTGCTGCCATCTGTCACATGGCAACAACATGGAATGGAATATTGTTGGAAAGATTCAACCACTACTGCAATATAACCAATATGTGCCTGTGGTATCATAGGCCAAATTAATAAAATAGGAGTAGGTATTTATTAATAAATATTAGTATTTATTAATAAAATAAAGTAGGTAAAATAGGCCCACATAAACTGAGGACTTTACAAAGAACATAGAGAGTTATTTGAGATTCATGGCACTGAGTACAATGTGAAAATACAGCTCAATACACATGATGGATGGTGGAGTCAGTGCAATGAATTGTTAAGAAACTCAGTTGTTTTTATCATTTCATCACAGCACCACGTGACTGTACCTCTCACTCCACACCTTCCTAAATTGTTCTTTATTTCTTTCCTCATATATCAGAGTCATACTGTTTTTCTAGAACTCTCTTCGGAAAGAAATGGCAGACATTACAACTGCATAAGGTAGGTATTTATACACCGAATTATACCTGCTATTAAATTACAAATTTTGTTAAAGCAGAACTGTCTCATGCTTACCTTTGATTTCCCTTTACTGTAACAGGCTCTTTTAGTAGCTTCATCACATTGCCATTCCACTGCCTGTAACCAACAGATTTTAGTTAGAAATGCAAGGAACACAGAAATATATATAACTCAGCTACCTAAGCCCATGCTTGAGATACATGCTTCAGGTACACTGACAACTAACCTTGAGTGGTTCTAGCCACAGTTTATCGCCTTATAAGCTTCTTCTCCTTAGAAATATATTTCTGCTTTTAGTGGGTTTTGAGTTATTTAATCCAAAGTGAAACTGGCTGTCCCCATGATTCACCATACCTACCTACAGCTATAGCAGAAATAACCACAATCATATTTGATGCTGTTTAGCTCCTTTTGTATCAGTCTTACTCAGCTAAGCAAAGAGAAGGGGTGACTCTTCCTCCTCAGTAGAGGTAGGTGGCATCACGCTGAGGTCAGCTCTGCTGTGAGACCTTTTGTGTTAGAAAGGGTGCACTGCTGCTGGTTTTGCAGATTTTCTCTCAAGCATGAAATGGGTATTTTATTTTCTCAAGGTGTGACTGCAGCAGTAATTGCAGAAGCTAGAAGTTCAATTGAAGGAAAAGAGCAACAAGCAAGCATCCACAGGACAACAGTGAAATGGAGCACTGCAAAGCAGAAGTGATTTATCCTCATTTTTGAACCTTCTGCTTCAACAAACTCATGCCAGGAATGTAAGTCTAAGCTGCATTATGGCACTTTCACTGCCTGAGTTAGTTCCAATTATTTCCATATTTAACATTCAACAGCTATGACTTACAAACTCTACTGTTCAGTGGAGCAGATCCTGGGCTTGCTGTGTATGTGCTAATACATGCACACATTTGAATGCCTGTGTATGCTGTGCAGAGTGCATTTTAAATCTCTTTGCTTGCTTTCAGATCAACAACGCACATCCACCTGTTCTCTTAATAAAAATGTCACAAAGCATTTTACATTTGACCAGGAAGAAATGTGATTACTAACTAAACACTGCTGCTTAATTGTTGAAACCACAGTTTTTTCAGTTTTATTTACCAGAAAATAATGAAAGATAATTTATTCAGACTTAATATAAGCAATCTTTTGTACCTGTCTTTCAATGGAGACAATATTGACAAAAAGTACACTCTACAATTAATACAAATTAATAGGATGAAAGTCTATTTAAACAAAGGGGAAATATGCCTTCATGGTAGACTATGCAGTACTTTTTCATTTGCTTTTCAACAAGCCCAATAATTATCTTCTTTTTCTTGTTTCAGAAAAGAAAGACTTGTAAAACTAATGTCATTACTTCTTTTCCTCAGCTCCATGCCTTCCTATTTAAAGCACTTACTTTTGCAGATAAATGACCACAGCATATTAGAGAATACATTGAAAACTTCTGGAAAACCCCACTTGTGAATGATGACTCTAGCATTTATAATGAATTGTATCTTATACTACGTAAGATTAAAACAAAAAAAAAAAGAGCAGTAATGACTTGACCTTTTTGATTGTAATGATATAATGACAAAATGACATTTTGATATAATGTCAACCCCGCAATAAAAGATTGCTCTTGGACGAGCAGCAAGCGTTAAGTTCTTCAACCCAATAGGACACAATAAATTTGCATGTTCCACAGCACTAAAAACAAGTATTTGGTAGTTAATTCATTATCTCTAAACAGCACAGAAAGTTGAAATTCCCTGAGAAATGCAAGAGTTACCGGTAGCAGGTCAAGACGGAAAGACTTAGTGGAATGCAGTTGCTTAAAAATAACTTCTGAAGGAATACTCTTGCCAAAACTGAACTGAGAAGAATATGCTAAGCATGAACAGCAGGAAGAAAGAAGACAGAAAAATTGGATTCAAGACAAAATGTTTATCAATAAATCAATTTTTACTGGCAAAATATCTAGCTTTCAGTTGGCTAAGACTGTGGTAAAAGACTAATTTGAAGGCAAAAGATGTGAAATGTGAAAATTATGCTACATCATAAATCAAGAAAATTAAGTACACCTCTCAGGCACTGAAATGTTTTGGAAAAGACACTCAAGAGCCAAAAAGGGACAGTTCTTCAAATTTTCTTTGAAATCTGAGAAAAGTATACAAGGCACCTGTGAACAGGCCACAAAACCACTAATGTCATTATTGGCATAACTGAAAGAAAAATTTCTTTTCTGCCATCCATGGGATGCATAGATTTAAATAAGGGTACTAAATATTACAATACTAAATTATATACATCAGTAAAATAGTTAACAGCAAATGCAGGAACCCAAACAGAATAAACTATATAACTATATACAAATAAATACAATTCCTAGCTGAATGGGAAACTTTATGCAAAAACTTTCTTCAAGACAATATATTTCAAAACAGTAATACTGTCTGAACAATAGGATCATAGAATTGTAGAATATCATCACCTTTTCACACTCTGAAGGCACTCTTAAACTTCATCTAGTTCAACTCCCCTACAATGAACAGAGACACCTACAGCTAGATCAGGTTCCTCAGAACCCCACCCATCCATCTCCAAGGACAGGGCAGCCACCACCTTTCTGGGCATCCTGTCCAGCACCTCACAACCCTTAATGAATTTTCCTTATATCCAATAAGGATATAAAGAAATCTAAATCTCCCTTCTTTTACTTTGAAAGTTACCTCTCTGAATGGGATCCCATTCCTCGGGTGTGATGACTGCACCACACAGCTTAGTGTCATCTGCAAACTTCCTGGGTGCACTCCATCCCACTTTTGATGTTACTGATGAAAATATTAAAGAGCACCAGTCCCAGCACTGACCCCTGCGGGACTCCACTTATCACCAATCTGCATCGGACATTGAAGTATTGGCCATTACTCTCTAGGTACAATCTTGTAACCAATTCCTTCTCCATCAAATAGTCCACTCATCAAATCATTATCTTTCAAACTGGAAGAGAACTATGTTATGAGGGACTGTGTTAAAGGCTTTATTTAATTCCATCAGTGGCTCTTCCCTTGTCCACTGACGCAGTTATGTCATCATAAAAAGTGACAAGGTTGGTCAGGCAGGACCTGCCCTTCAGGAAGCCATGCTGCCTTTTCCATATCACCTCCCTTTCTTCCATTTCCCTTGACACAGCTTTCAGGAGCATCTGCTCCATGGTATTCCCCAGCACTGAGATGAAGAAGTAACCAAGTATAGACACACTAGTGACAAAGCCATCACTAACATCAGGTATACTTCATAGTCCTGTAACTCCGAGTTTCACTGCTAGAGGAGACAATAAGAGGGCAGGCTGCAAATCAAGTGCATTACAAAGGCACTCAAAGAAAGCTGGGTAGTTCAGAGTTTTATACGTTTGTCCCCAAGATTCTTGAATATTTTCAAAAATACATACATATGCCCTATTACAGATTAAATGAAAAGAGCATGTGTAGGCCAACATTTATACATACATACATATATACATGTATATATACGGATATAAAAACTATATATAAAAATTATATATACATATGTATATAAATATACATAAAAGAAGTATTTCTTTTAAATCTTCGGGAAATCTGGGGAAGTTTCTCACTAAATGGAAATTCAATTATACAACAAAGCCTATAGTGATATAAAGTGGGAAGACTGGTGGAAATTTGTCAAGTTAAATGTCATTTCAATGTGGAAGAAAAACAACAGGAGAGAAATGTGCCCTGAATCTTTAAAACATAAAGATGAAACAAAATGTCCCAACGGAATAACATTGTGATTTTTTTCAGTTGAAGATAAAGACTTTAAATTCTGAAAGAGTAGACTGACACATATACATTGTTGTATTGTAGAGAACAAGCGCAAAACCAGGTTTACTTAGAAATGTTACTGTTATCCATTGCTTGTATCAAAATGACATCTTCTGCTTGGCATCATTTGCTAATATTTTCACAGCATTCGGATAAGTGGTGCAGAGAATAAGATATGCATACCATGATTACGATTTGATCCCCTATCACAACTTAAATACTTAAATTTTATCCTGTTGGGAGCTATTCTTTTTTACGTCTTAAGAAATTGTTCCAATTTTCATACAGTAAAATACAACATCCTGTGTTCTGTGTATTCTTTTTAATTAATATTATAATTCTACTTAGCAGGTAACAAAATGCACTGAACCAAATTATAGACATTCAAACTTTTCTTTGCTCTGGGGAAGGAGAGTACAAAGATTTGAATTTTAATACTGAAAAAAATAAAGATGATAGCACATTTTCATGAGAAACGTACGTACAAAGGTTAAAGGGTAGCTCATAAGCTCAAACACATTCAAACATAAGGAGGATAGATTTAGGTTGGATATAAGGAAAAAATCTTTCACAGTGAGGTTGGTGAGGCACTAGTACAGATTGCCCAGAGATGTGGTGGATATCCCATCCTTGGAGACATTCAAGTTCAGGCTGGAAGAGGTTCTGAGCACCCTGATCTAGCTGTAGGTGTCCCTGTTCACTGCAGGGGAGTTGGACTAGATGACCTGTAAAGGTCCCTTCCAACACTAAGGATTTCATGATTCTATGATTCTAGCACATTCTTCTGCCCCTGATAAAATGGTGAGGCAATTACAACTGGATGGTTCTATGAACCCTGCTATCAAATACATGCTTTCAAGTGCCTCCACAAATTTAATGTCTCCTGCAATCTAGTAGATAGAAATAAATCTTAATTATCTGACAGTCACCAGTAGAGCTGTTTGAAGAGCTTGCTGTGAGATTTTTAGCCCTGCCAAACTCAGATTGTGTGACCACTCTTACAGACTGAACTTGACAAAGTTTCATCAGATAAGGAAGTCACAGTTGATTGTCATATGGATTGCTTTCTTCATTTAAAAAAACACACAAAGCACAAAGCTCCAAATATATTTGGCATAAAATCAGACTGAGCAGAAACACGGCTTTAGTGCGCACTTTAAGTCTAAATTGGAACACAACTAGGTGTCTTTTTGTATCAGAATTTTGGACATAACACCAAAATCTTCAGATGAGTTCTCTCCTAACATTTTCAAAGGCAGTGGGAGAGGAGAAATTCCAGATAGAGAACTACTTCCAACTCAACTTTTATCTATGTAAAGTAATTATTATCTTGAAAAAAGAAGAAAAATATACATGCAGCACACATCAATCTTAAGTTAAAAGTTTTAGTATTAAAAATAATCATATTCTTTAGAACAACAAATGTATTTCAATAATTTCTCCGCTTGAGTGAATGACAGACTTGTTTAAAAGTCAAACAATCATATTTTCAAAGGACAAACCAAGTAAATTTAAAGAAATTAGCTTCAAGAGAAATCAAAGTGATTTATTTGAATAGCTTAGAAGAATACTAAAACAGCATTAAAGAAAATAATGAAATAGTGAATAATAAGTTTCCTTCCCAGTTAATAACTAATTTTCAATTTGTTTTCTTTGTATCCAACATACAACAACTTCCTAAGTTTTCTAGCAAGAAATTAAGTCATAGAATCATAGAGCATCCCAAGCTGGAAGGGACCTATAGGGAACATCAAATCCAACTCCTTTCCTGCCTAAATTATTCTACAATTTCCCAGAAAACAAACAGAAAAACCAACCAAACAAAAAACATAAAAAGAAAAAATCCAAAAGGATAAGAAATTAATTCTAATGAATCCACTTCTACAAATATACTAAATGCAAAAAGGAAATTTGAAAAGTATGAATACAATCAAAACAAGGACTGGTCACTTTGAATGCATGAGGTGAGGTATCTATTAGATATATTTATAAATCATAAATAACCATCTGGCTTTCACCTTCATTAATGGAAGATGCACACACAGATCTCCACGAATAACTATATTCATATAACTACATAGATACACATAACATATACACGTATACAGGTGCACACACAGCTATACAGCTGAAGTTTTTCATAGTGCAGAAACAAAATGTGCTGTTATTTTTCATAGTGAAAGAAGTTAATTAGTCAAGAACCAAAAAATGAACAGAACAGTATTCCAGACAGATGGTCCAGCACTTCCTAGGCAGATGGCTCTGCTAATTAGATACTGGCAAAAATAACATTAAAGAAGATGGTTTAATTATGCGACGCCAAAAAATAACAACTACATGAGATTTCCTTTTTTCTTTTTCACTATCTGTTTGCTTTCATCTCTTATATCATGTATTTAAACAATACTTTGGGGAGTTGCGTTATAATGGCAATAATCATAACAGTATATGTCAACAAACATGAGTAATATCGCCTTATTGTTTGCATCAGTCCAGCAATGGAATGGCTTCAAAAAGCTGTGATTTGTTTGGCAAGTGTGTCTTGCAGCCTGCATAATTATATCTCAATGAACATGGTTGCTAGAGTCCAAAAGCTGAGTTTAAAGAGGCCATAAAGAAAGTGTCAGAATAGTAAATGCTAAGAGAGAATGTAGCCACAGAGGAGTATACCAACAAGACATTTAGCAGCAAATTAGCAACCACAGTGTTAAAAGAGGTTTTGATAGTCACCAGAAATTTTAAGGCATGCTTTGGTATAATGACATCCCTGTTTCCAGCAAATATGAAAAGCCACTTACAAAAGATTTATACCTCCCCATACTTCAGGCAAACCATTCTCCTTGCTTTCCACAGAACCATGACCTCATCCTTGCAGCCATTACTGCTGGAGCTCTCTGTCTTGCCAACCTGATAAACAATCAGCTTTTGAGAGTGGCCATCCACTATGGAAATGCTAGGGGAATGTATTAAAAAGGGACTTCTCTTCAGCACAGATCTCCCTTTTGGCTCATCATAAAAGAAAAAACTGTTCTATATGGACTACAGGCAGCCTGGTTAGGCTCTCCTATCAAGTGATAGGCCAGCAGCTCAAACAAGAACAACACTGTATGGACAAATTTACTAATTGATGACATTTGTTGAAGTATCTTGCCACCAGATACCAAATGCAACAGCCAATTCTCCTGGAAATAAAAATACTCCTGTTTTCATTTGTTCAGCTTTTACTGCTCATCCACAGTTAGAAAATTATGGTTTCTTAAAAAGTGAAGAGTATGAAATAGATGAAAATAAATATCCAATTATGCTAGAATTTTCTAGGGTTTGGTTTTAAATAAAAATTGAACTCCCATGACAGATATATAATTTCATGTTCAAACCACATAATATATGAAACTTTGTATGGCTTCAAGAACAAAGCTGATGTCAACTGAATTTTCTTTCAAATATAACTGCCCAAAATGTATTAAAAAAAAGTGAGGAGAAACATAAATATTTAAGCCAAAGTTTTAATTACCTTATTTTGTTGACTATGGAAATAAATAGCTGCTGAAAATTTTGTCAGAATTGATACAATAGAATTTGGAGTTACTAAGACTTTCAGAAACTCATAGTGGGATGGCTACTGTGTTAACTTTAATCACTCTAGCCTCTGCGCAAGATTCGACTTCTACTAAATGTCACCCAGCCACCCGTCTGTGCTTCCCTGTTTGTGTTCCGCAAAGACTTCTAAATGTCACAAAATGTTCTTTGGGTTTACACTTAACAGAAAAAGGTTTATAGAGGAAATCGCAGTTCCGAAACTGAAGTCAGCAACTCAGAACTTGATTATACTCAGAACCAATAGTTTTAGTCCTGCTTCCTGAGAGTTACTAATAAAAAGGTATTGTACTGTGACTTTCAAAGTTTTGAATGTTCCAGTTTGGCATTTTGAGGCTTTTATGTTTTTTATGGACATTTAAAAATTGAATGCTGGATTGTGCTGAAGGGGTAAAACAACAAAATGTTCTTGCATTTCCAGTCTTGGCAGCCAGTCAGCAGGTAGAAATGAAATTTTGTACCATATTTTTAATGTACATTCTGAAATTATACTAAATATACTAAATTTAATATATTGAATAAATTATATGTGAACCTTTTAAGATTAACATCTGTGTTAGCATATTAAGTTTTAAAGCTCTCCCTGCTTTTTGGCAAATAAAATTGATTTCAGTAGGCTTCAAGACCTTTTGAAAGCAATGTTTCATTTTTTTTCAAATTGTGTTGTAAACTTTTAAGTGCTGATCAGAAATGTCAGGATTCTCTTTATTTCAGGAAAGGGAAAGATATTTCAGTGCAATTTCATACTCCCTAGCCCCCTGGGTTAAATACCACAATAAATGGGAAAAAAAGTCCCCTAGCACAGGAATTTCAGAAAAGGAAGACTTCAGTACAGACCTTGAATACAGGAACACAGATTGTTTTCTTGAGCATCTGTTCATTGCTGCAGATGGCAAAGGAGAAGAGGGTGCTGCTAAGTGTGCTATCTTGCCCCATGCTAACCTGCTGTTCATGTCATGCTGGCGTGGGATGAGGGATAAAGAAGTATGCCAGTGAGCAACCTCCGAGAGTCAAGGAAGTTAGGATACTTCAGAAGACTGTGCAAACCAAAATCCTTCCTGAAATAATTTCTCAGAGGCACAGCCAACACAATATATCTTGTCCCTGGGATGTCAAAGACAGCTGGATTATAGCTTCTAGATAGGAGTTTACAACAGCAAGCAGATGAACCTGAGAGATATGGTGGAAGACGAAATTTATAACACCTTCTAAGTGACATTTTTTTAAAATGGCTGAACATCATACCACATAACTGAGACTACAAAAAAGAAATCTTTGTATTTTATATGTATGCATATAGGTGGTTTTTTTTTCATTGTGTCTCATTATAAAGAATAAAAGTTCTATCATGATTTTTATTTCTCGTTTATTTATTCAGATAGTTTTGCCATTGGGCTTTACTAATGAAAGACTCCATTTTTTAGTATCAGCATTCATCTACATTTCTATTATTCAAATTCACAATAACTCTTAGTTACAATAATAAAAATATCTTGAATAATTAGCCTAAAAACAGCATCTTAGTAAAAAGACAAACTTAAAGAATGAATGTACATCCATACAGTGTGCAATCAAACAGGAGTAAGAACACTTTAGACAGATGAAAGCAGAAAGAAAGATTAATGCTGAGAAGCAGTAAAAGAAAGGTAAGAAGAACCAGATCACACAGAGTGTGCAATGACAAGTCGGTAAAGAAACAAATGGTTCAACAGATAAGCGTTGCATACATGAGATTTTCTACATCCTTCTATTTAAATCAATAGCCTAGAAAGCTGATTGCGGAAAAACAGTACACAGACACACAAAATATTTAGAAAATAGTTGGGGCAAAACACAAAAAGAAAAACATCATGAAATTTCCAAGGAGTTGGCAATAAGGTTGATGGCAGCGCAACTGACCATTCACTCAAAGAAAGAAGAAACTAACTTACATTTGGTTATGCTTAAAGCAATTGGATTGAATTAGACAAAACAAAACAAACAAACAAACAAAAGATAATCTGAGAGACACAACATTGCAAGAATATGGGGAAGAATAAAAAGTAAAACAGGCATATAACTGAGTCTTTAATACATACTGTAAACCGTGGAAAAATACGCACAAAAAAAAAAAAAAAAAAAAAAAAAAAAAAAATAGACTGAGAAAAATTCTCATTAAACACAAATACAAAAGATGCTTATTACAACAGGAAAGCTTGAATCTAGAGCTACTAGGAAAATCACTGGAGTGTAGCTGCATTGTTAAATTATACAGAAAGGAAGGCTGAGGAAGACAAGCTACAGAGTACCAGGACCAGAACATATCTGCTCAGAATATGAAAAGGTCTTCAAGAGAGCATCATGTAATCCAATTGCAGAAAAAGAGTAAATAGAAAAGTAGGACTGCAATGCAACTTAAAATCACAGCTTCATCATGATGATTTGGGATAACAGTGAGGCTATGAAAAAGGCTGAATTTTTCTCCTTTTTTGCAAGAAGTGAACAGTCTGGAGAAACATTGACACGTGGGGCTTTTCACCTCCGGTTTATGTGTTAAACCTCATTCAAGACATTAACCAATGAAAGTTTGGGACATTGGGTAACTTGGTATTAGCTGTAGGAAAGGAGTGGATCATTTCATATTTCTAGAAGACTAGCCTTCATACCAAAATGAGCAGTAACTGGCCATTTCTGCAGAAGGAACTGAACAGACACTTAGAAAAAAAAGGAGAGAGTCATGTTACAGATAAAAGTGCCTCATTCCATATTCACAAAAAATCTCAGAAAAGCAGGCAGTTGCTGAAATATCTTAACAATTTCTCTATTTCTTTCCCTCAAGCTGTCCTCACATATATTTCAGCACAGGACACATGTAGGATTCAACACTTAAACTCAGCCTAAGACTCCCAACCACCAAGTTCCAAAGATAAAAGGGGATAAGTTTTGTGCCACTCTCATACTTGCAAGTAGAGAGTACATCACTAGCAAAACATTCTGGAGTTGGAGAATTTTATTTGACTTAGTTTATTGCCAACCACCACAAAATTCAGTCCATCAAAGTCCCTCTGGTGGGAAGGTAGGACATTTAGCAGGCTTTCAGCTTCAAGTGTATAATCTCCACAGTCAGTTTAATAGTCAAAAATAACAATTAGAAATTATAATCATTACTTCCTAGTCATATTTAAAAAAATAAACTGATAAGTCATATTTCATAGCAAAATTAAATTCTCAAAGATTATAAAGTTATTTTAAAACCTAATAAATTTGTTATAAATTGTCATGTGCACATCTGTAGAAAACATTACATGTAACCTGTTATCTGACAGACCGAGAAATCACCTATAACAATAGATTAACCATGTATTAAATAGTCTATTAATCATTTAGTAGATTACTATAAAGTATTAACATAGTGAAACTTAGTAAACAAATGATAAATATTCAGTGAATGTCGTTGTTGGTCAGTTATTATTTGCTGTGCACTGAAACCAACACCACAACAGGTGAACACCTGAAGGTTTTGCAAGGGTTTTCATTCAGATATCAAGTTGGAGCAAGGAAAAATAATCAAAATCTCTGTGATGTGATGCCTGATGCTCGAGACTGAGAATTCTGCAGTTGTTATTACTTGCAGGATCTATTAGCATCAGAGGACCATGAAAAAAGCAAGAGAAAATAGTTCATTAAAAACGGATGCATAGCTAAATGCATCAGATTCTGGGAAAAGCTTCAGTGAAGAGTTCATAGATTATTCAGTGATGACAGAAATTTGGAAGAGTTTCTACCAGCACTCATTTGCAGTTCTTCAAGCAGAAAGCAAACAAATATTTGTTAAAAAAGAAACCATCTCACATCCCCAGTGAGATCCATGTCCGCACTTTTCACAACACAATTGATTGCCTTTGCTGGCACTTTTCTCTAAGTCGTATAGGGGAAAGTCACCATGTACCATGAGTCACTATTTGTTTCACATGATCTCAACATGTGAAACAAAACCACTGGTATCACAGATTACACAGAACCTGGATGAGCAACTCTTGTATCCATAAAATAAATTGGAAGAGATTCAGATTCTCAAAGCTAATAACAGAAAGCTCAAATTTCAGTTTACTTCAAGAAAGTTAAGCTGAAGGAGCCCTTAAGTATCAAGAAAAGTATCTTCTAAATTCCACTGACATACACAAACTTTAGTAACCATCCCACACATGGAGCCTAATAGCAGAAATTTATTTCAGAACTAGCTGTGTAATAGCTCATCCTCCTGCAGACTCTTTTCCATTTTTATAGGTTTAGAAAGCCAGTGATTGCTACATTGGCAGAATACTGTACTTTTGTATTTTTCACCAAGAAGCTAAAAGCTCAGTGGATGTAACTGTAAAAGTGTGATCAATAAAACTTATTCAACAGGATACCCAGTGCAACCATTAATAAGGCAGCTATGTGGCTTTTTTTTTTTACTTTGTGCAGATGCCATCGACCTTCCTCCATCAAATTATAGCTTATTAGCAATTCATCTCCTAATGGGTACAATAAAACTCATGGCTTTCTAACCCTGGTGTATATTGGATACCAGATCAGCATTTGAAGAAAAAAGTGACAAAAACTCATTCTTACTACTAAGAATTATTTCTTTAAAATTCGCCTGTGCTTATCCTGCTGAAGCGAGTCCTTTGAACTCAGTGCTCCAAATTCCAAAGCTTTTATTATAGCAAAACACTTTCAAATTAAAAGTTTTGTCTAAGAACAGAAGAAAGGACAGAAATTGTAAACATTCCCTAAATTCATGAAAGAAAAGGGACAACTTCTGTACAGTGGCTTATAATAGCAACCCCCTTAAGTATATGCCTGGAATATTAAAGAACATTAACATTAGATCAGAATCCAATTCATTCATATAACTTTTACTATGAATAGAAAAATGAATTTAAAACACAGACTGCTCTACACTATGTGAAACTACAAAGCTGCAGAGTGACAAAGCTCCTACATCTCCAAATTAATTTGCTATTTTAAGCCCAGCATTTTGTATATCAAAATAAAATGTCAGTATAATACTTATATCCATAAAAAAAATAAAAAATAAATAAGTTTAACAGAAGAAAAGCCACTGTATTTGTATCTGCTTTAAAGTGCATGGTGGATACATATTATTATAAAACAATTTAATGACATAAACATAGTCTGCCTGTCTCCTTGTAGATTCTCTAACCTCTCCAGGCAGAGAAGTTTCTTTTTTTTTCAGTGAAGCCTACTAAACATTTCTCAGTTCTTTTACCCAAGATCAAGAAACACAAGAACTCATAAAGAGCCCAAGACTCATGGAAAAAAAATACATCTACAGATTATTCTTACATTCTGAATACTGAATGCTTCTGAACCCATGAGTTGAGGGAGAAGCAGAAGGCTTAAAGATATTAAAAATTTTAAGAAGAAAGGAAATTGATTTAAAATGACTGCAATGCAAGGCTGTCACCTCCTGGGGGTGCATTGTTTGTGGCCTAAACTCAGACAGAACCAAACAAAAATTCCCTGTAATAAATTTCTTTGGAAATACACTTCAACTCTGAGCTTACTACTGCTTCCCAGCATACAGACCCTTCTATTTCCTGAGATCTTCAAGGACAGGATGACACCCTACCTAAAGTTACATATGTGACAGGGGTCTGCATCTACGTAAAAAGAAAGTGACAAATGTCCATACTTTACAATATACCAAAAGTAAAACTGTCCTACAATAAAAGGAGCAGGTACATCAATTAATCTTGCTTGATCTGTGTGACAAAAGGAAACTAAGTGATCCTCATTTATAAACAAGGCTAGAGACATGCTTTTGGCCTGCATATTAAATGTGATCGAGGACCAACGTGACCAATTGCTCAAGCAGAAGAATTTACATCAGTAACATAGGTCCTGCCTCACTGCCTCATCTTTTAAAGGACAGTGCCCATTGAATTTCTCAAACAAATTAAAACAATTAATCATTCCATAGCCACATTCTTAAAAACAACAGAAATCCAGGTGAATCAGACATTGCAGTAAATAATTCAACTGGTAAAAAAAACCCAAATAAATAAATAAATAAAGTCTGAGTTCCCTAACATCTGTCCTTTAAAGTCATTCCCACTGCTTCTGAAAAAAGTCAGAAGTGCACATCCACCTAGTACACTGAAGACCATTGCCCTTTACCTCTCTTGAGAAGAACACAAATGTTTCACATTAATTTGCTGTTGGAGTGGCTGACTGTGCTTGGAGGAACTGGCTCTAAACTGGAAATCAGAAGCTGGTCAGTGTGTTGAGGCTACGCTGGCCTCTGAAAATGCTCATGATTTGTAGCTACATGCATATCTGTGTTTCTGTGCAAATATTTGAATTATGCAATCTAGAAATTGTATGAAGCAGTAGAAACAGATGCCTATTTGATGACATTCTGCTGTATTTAAATAATGCCAGGTTGATGTTGTGCACTTCCATATCATGAAAAAGCTGCAGAAGATATTCATATTCTAATAGACCCTGTACCACTGAGAGGCCTTGAAAAATAAGTCCCTTATCTGCTAGTCCTCACGCAGACTCTCAGTCTTCTGTTAATCATGGTGCTTTGAATCCAGATAATTTTGACATTAATTTTAATCCATGAGTTACTGGAGGGAAAGAAGGACAGAGAGATAAATGTGTAAATATTAAAGCCATGCTCAGTTATTGTGATGGCTTGATCTTGGCTGACTACCAATGCCCATTCAGTGTTTCTTTTATAAATTTAATTTATTGCCCATTAAAAATAGAGTAGAATAGTGAAAAATAAAGTGGCGGGGCCATTGGAACTTGCTGGACCTGGCGGTATACAGAATGGGATAGCCCCTGCCTTGCCTCCTGCAGCAGACCCACAGCACCTTACCACTGAAGTGCCACTGAAATTTGCTGTGGTTCAGATACCTCTTCTGACACCTGAAGTTGCTTTGAACTCTAAAATGTTCAGATTTCTGATAACGTTTGTATTATCAGTAAGTAAGGAAGTAACTGAAAAATGTAGAGAATTCTCAAAATCTGCCTGGGACAACATGCTTTTTTCGTAAGAAGAATCTCTCCCAAGAAGTTAAGGGAGATGGTGACTTCACTAACCAGCACTGCTGGGGGTGTTTGCCACCAATTAATGACCGAACACAGTACACATATGGTGCTGAAATAAACCCTGAGGCTCCTGAGATCAGAGAGCTGCAGCCTCCACTTTATAAACGGAGGAGGCAGAAGCACACAGCAGTGCTGAGGACTGTACAAAGCCAAGGCTGGTAGCAGAAGCCATGGATTACATGAAATTACACATGGAATTGTGCAACTACCTTCATTCATGATGCTATACAACTGCTCAGAGTAAAACAGTGTCCCTCTCAGAGCTGCTTTAATTCAAAACAGCTTTGACTGAATACTTTCATACTTTCTTCGGTTTTTAATCATTGTTCCAAAATATATGCATTTTTCTATTCTTACAGAATATACTGGATTACACTGAAAGTGATAAAGATTCAAAAGATCCATCAACATTGTACTTTTTATGACTAAATGATAGGGCTAAGATAATTTATTAAAATAATCTTCTACTAATGCTTCTTCTTCATATTTTTCTCAAACTTTCACCATTTTAATGGAAACTCTGCTTAAGAGCAAAATGTAGCCAAAGAAGTTATTTGTAAGAATTAGAGTAAAGAAAAAATACATTATTTCAATTGTTTTGTTTTCTGTCACTTTCTTCTTTCATGTAAAGCATCACAAAGTAGTGTGAAAGATGATCACCACTGCGGTGAAAGTAATGTAAAATAGTCAGCTTCTTTTTGAGAAGTCTGATTAGGCATCTGACTGGAAGAAAAACTACTAATTTTACAGAGTTATTAGCAAATTAGTAGCAAAAATTCAGCTCACATACATTCATAACCTTAATTCTGTTCCGGATTTTTTTAGACTTTCGTATGTTTTCCTATTAAATAACATACCAGTAACTTCATAGAAATAGTTGATGTTCTCAGGAAAGAAAATTCAATTGTTTAGGATGAATTCTGTTTCATCAAAAATAAAGCCTTTGGCAAGAATATTATGATTCTTAAAAAAACAGTGCTACTATTAGCGCTATTATAAATATAACAATATCAATAATAGTAATACCAAAGCAAATAAGTAAACAAGAGAAAGAGAAAAGAGTACCTCAAAATGAGATGGGCATATGCTTCATTTTAGAACCCTGATTTGCTCCCCTTCCACTGGGAGCTAACTACTAGAACAGAAAACTTCAAGCACAGCTGTATTAACAAAATACGAAAGTAACAAAACAAAAGGTAATGTAAAGTAAAAGCTATTGTACCAGTATATAAAAATAGGAGTAGGAAGAGGAAGAAACAAGTCCTTAGCGTGGGGCCAAGTTTTTAGGTCTAGAGCCAAGTGTCAGGTCCTGAATTTTGGTCACAACAAGCCTAGGCAACCCCAGAGACTTGGGGAACAGTGGCTGGAAAGCTGCCTGATGGAAAGGAACTTTGGTGTACTAATGGACAGTTGGCTGAATATGAGCCAGCAGTGTGCACAGGTGGCCAAGAAGGCCAATGGCATCCTGGCTTGTATCAGGAATGGTGTGGTGAGCAGGACTAGGGAAGTCATCCAGCCCCTGTACTCAGCACTGGTGAGGCCTCTCCTCAAGTACTGCGTTCAGTTTTGGGCACCTCAGTACAGAAAGGACATAGAGGTGCTGGAGCAGGTCCAAAGAAGGGCAACAAGGCTTGTGAAGGGCTTGGAGAATATGCCCTACAAAGAGAGACTGGGGTTGTTTAGTATGGGGAAGAGAAGGCTGAGAGGAGACCTTATTGTTCTCTTCGATTACCTGAAAGGCGATTACAGTGAGAGCAGAGCTGGTCTCTTCTCACAGGTGACAGGAGGGGAAATGGCCTTAAGTTGTACCAGGGGAAGTTTATGTTGGATATCAGAAAAAACTTACTTACAGAAAGGGTTGTTAAGTACTGGAATAGGCTCCCCAGGGAGGTGGTTGGGTCACCATTCCTGGATTTAAAAACCCTTCAGATGTGGTGCTCAGGGACATGATTTAGTGGAGGGTTGTTAGAGTTAGGGTAGTATATCAGGTTGCAGTTGGATTTGATGATCTTTTAAGGTCTTTTTCAACCTGAGCAATTCTATGATTTTGTCTTTGCTAGTTTTCATCTTCTCATACTTCATTTTCCCAAATCCACTGCCCACAAATGGCTGCACTAGACTAATGGCAGTCAGGAATTATTTCTCTATTCGTTAAGTAAATTTCTTAATTCCAGACATACATGTGAGCTCCTCTATAGAGGAATTAACTCACTAAGCCAGCACACTTTAACTAACTAGTCCTGTAACCCACTGAATGCTTCCTAGTACTCCCATTAGCAGCTTCTAGTAAACAGCAGTCATAGCATCAATAAACACAAATTTCTCACAGTAAATGGACAGTGTAATGAATATGCAATAAACACTTTTAGTCTCAATCTAAATTACATACAAAATCACGTTGGATACTGTGTTAGCAGAAAGTTATTTTGTAACACACTTTATTTTTCTGGTACAGATGTAGCTTGTCATGCCTTACTGTTGAAAGAATGCTAGCTTTCCAAATGGGATAAGCCAAGGCAGAATCTATCACTGGCTGTTCTTGTTTTAATGAAAAGAGATTGGTATCTAAAGAATCCTGTGGGGATAATGCAGATATGATGCAAAGCAGAGCACAGATAACAACTCTGACATACTCTGAATATACACAATGCAAGCTTGCAAATCCCTCCCACTGTCACTACCACAGTAACAGCTCTTATGAAATTTTCAACTGTTTGGGAAGGCTCTCCACAAATGTACGTCTGTTCATATTCAACTCCAAAGTGAAACATGCACTTGTATAAATTAAAACCATGGAAGATGCCAAAAAATGTAATGGTTTGCCTGCTTTCTGTTCAAAGAAGGCAGATGTATTGTGCTGCTCTTGGAGTACGGAGGAAATCTCTTTCATATCTTAACACAACAGGTCAACAGAACTTTAATTTCTGTCCCTGCTTTATGCATTTCATACACACTCCTACGCTAAAACCCTGCGAGTGGAAGCAGGACTGGCTGCATCCCACACAGGCTCCAGCTAATAGCGCTGGCAGTCACACTGCATAAATACACTACTTCTCTGAAAGGGAAGGCTATCTGAACACGATACATGATTACACACCCCAGTAAGTATAGAGGACAAAGTGTCTTATGGCCTTTTTTGAGAAAGTCACATACTGTAGTTGTGTGGCAGCCTCAACTACAGTGAGACAGAAAAGTTCATTATAAGTGTCTACAACAGGGACAGTGAGAACGCTGAACTGTTGAAGAACTAGATAAAGAGATGCAGGCATCTGTTGAGATGGCCTTCAGTGACACTGCAGGACAGTAAGACAGAGAAACTTCAGTGATACGTGAACGACTGACTGTGTAGAAGGGGAAAAAGTTATCCAGCAGCAACAGCAGAGGAAAATGGTCCCATGTCAGATTCCTGTCCCTGTGCCAGTACATGGGATTAGGAAAGCCATTAACAACAAGAAAGGAAGAAGTGAGGTATGGTGGTGATTTGTTTACTGGATGCTGCACAAGGAAAGCTGAGACGGGTTTAGGCAGTGGCATAGATCATGCCAAACATCACCTGCAAAGTTTTTCATGGCAAGAAAAACAAAGTTACTTATGGGAAAGAAAGAACAGAAAGAGAAAAAGAAAAGTGAAAACTTTTCTCCAGTAGCTAGATAAGAAGTAACTGGAGGACTTGGACAACCAGTGCAGCATGTATTGCTCCCAGACAAACATTTTGAGGGATGCTATGAGGTCAGAAAATGTAAAGCAATAGCAGGCCACAGCTACTTCAGACAGAGTATTCATTACTATGCAACCTGTCAGCAAGATGAACTTTTTAGACAAATCAAAATTTTCACAAAGAAATTCAAAATTAGACCAGTCCAGGATAGCATGCAGAAATATCAACCACAACGTACTTAGATTCACCATCACTGAAGGAGAAAGTAAAGACTCAAATTGACTACAGCACACTCCATAACAGGGAACTTAAGTTTGAACAAGTTTGACAAAAAGGAGTTAAAAGGGGCAGCAAAGAGTAAAAGATTTGCAGGTAGCATTCAGCAGTACCCAGACAGAGACACTGGAAGAATACTACCTACCAGAAAAGACACAAGAGAAAAAGTAAATTTGGCATAGATTAACAGTAGGGCATTTAGCCAATAAAAGAATTGTTCGGTAGTCCTGGCTAACCAGAAATGTCCCAGCAGACTAAGAACTGGCAAATGTGACACCCATCTTTAAAAAGGGCTGGAAAGATTATCCTGGTAGCTACAGACCTACAGTCTCACCTTGGTGCCAGGGAAGGTTATGGAATGCATAATCTAGGGAGCCATCATGCACCAGTTAAAGGTCTACCAGGAGATCAGGCCCAGTCAGCATGGGTTTACTAATGGTAGATCCTGTCTGACAGATGTAATTTCATTCTATGACAAGGTAACCTGCTTAATGGATGAAAGTAAGGCTGCTGATGTGGTCTCCCTGGACTTCAGTAAAGCCTTTGGATACTGTCCCCCATAGCACTCTTGTGGAGAAGCTGGCTGCCCACAGTTTGGATGGGTGTACGTTCCGCTGGGTGAAACATAGGCTGGACGGCCAGGCCCAAAGAGCTGTGGTCAGTGAAATTAAATCCAGTTGGTGGCCAGTCAAGAGTGGTGTCCTCCAGGGCTCAGTACTGAGGCCGCTTCTATTTAACATCTTTATTAACGATCTCAATGAGGGAATTGAGTGCACCCTCAGTAGGTTTGCAGGCAACACCAAGTTGAGAGGGAGTGTTCATCTGCCAGAAGGGAAAAAGACACTTCAGAGGGACCTGGATAGATTGGATAGATGGGCCAAGGTAAACTGCTTGAGTTTCAATAGGGACACATGTCAGGTCCTGCATTTTGGTCACAACAACCTCAGGCAACTCTACAAGCTTGGGGAGGAGTGGCTGGAAATCTGCCTGATAGAAAGGGATCTTGGTGTACTGATGGACTGTCAGCTGAATATGGGCATGCGATGTGCCCAGGTGGCCAACAAGGCTGGAATACAAGAACATGAATAAAGACAAAGGATTAATGATATCCAGATGACACATTCTGCTTGCATTTCCAACAGCTACTGGACAAGTTTCCTCACCAAATGGACTTTAAGAACCTCTTCAAGAAACTAGTCAGAGTACAAGACAGAAGGTTCTCTCAAGAATAAAGAACCTGAAAAGTAGGTAAGGCAAGCACATGGTCAGTTTTCAGGAGGAGGCCAGCATTTCAGTCCCACAGAAATTTATTGTAGAATTCATAATGCTCAACATATCCTCAAATGATGCAGAAAAAGAATGTACAGTCAAGTGATAACATTTGCTAATGATGAGAAGTTATTCAGTTTAGTAGAGGGGCAAACCTTACAAATCCAAATGGCTAATTATCTGTAGAGAATTTCATTTGCAGTTTTAATAAATACAGCGTTGCATACAAGGAAGAAGAACCTTAAATAATGAAAATACTTCATGTATTCAGCAATGGGCTGTTCAGGAATGAGATCTTGATTTACAGTAACAACAAAGATGGAAGTTACAACAAATTATGAGCAGCATGGAGCATAAGGAAATATCACTGTACCATAGAAAAATCCATATACCCCTCTTGTTTTGAATAGCATGTTCTGATCTAATACAGCCCTCAATTTCAATTTTGAAAGCAGAGCTAGGAAATGTGCAGGGAAAGGTGACAAAAGACCTCCATCTTTTTGTGGTTTCTCTACAAGGAAGGATTAACTAGACTGATCTCTCAGCCTAGAAAAATGACATGTGAGGAGAAAGATAATAGACTGTTACAAAATCATGAAAAAGTTGCACAGGGAATGTTGTTCACAATGTTTAAATAGTGAATCCAAAGAGTATTCACTGTATTTTGAATACTAAAGATATTTAAAGAGATTTTTAAAAGTTTTTCATTTGCATGTTGCTACAGAACTCTTTTCAAAAGGAAAACTGAAGGTACAGAAAGTGGGCATAAGTTAAATGTCACAGGGTGAAGCCAACATCACTCAGCTAAGAGAGCTCTTGACAAAAATCTACCTTAAATGCATTAGATGAATCAATGTAGGTCACTCAGAAAAGTAATGTCTTCTACTTATTTCCAGGAAAATCAAAACAGATACAAAGAGCACAAAGAACACTATATAATTGAGCAAATTCTAAGCTACAAAACATCATTTTTCAACACAGTCACCATCATTAGGTACGTATTTCACCAGCCATGAACAAGAATCTGCATACCACATTAGTAAAAGCCTGTACCAGTGATCCACTGTTACTGTCACCATTGCTGAAACGCACCACCCATCACCTCAATGTGCTCACATCTGCTGTTTGGTGTCAATAAACATTCAGCAAGTATGCATAAATGTCAATGGGTGCCATTTTTTCTTCATGGAGAAATTCAGTGACACACCTTTGCTTCATCTGTACTTCTAGTTCAGACATCATTTTTCAGACTTTCCCTTTGCTGCCATCTGTCACACAGCAATAAAATGTAACGGAATATTGGCAGGAATGTTCAGATTCTACTGCTATACTACCATCATCTGCCCCTGATGTTGTGGGACTACAGCATGAAATAGGAAGCTTTACTTCCAGAGCAACTTTCTATTTATGTACTACAAAAACAAATCCAACACAGGTAATTATAGTTGTTTAATTATCGTTAAAATTTCTGCCACTGAGTGGTGTAATTCTGTTCTCATGTTTTACTTTGAAGCTTCCCTGTGTCAGACAAAAAATTGACTGGATAAAAATAAAAATTAAAAAAAACAAAGGAATCCAACAAATGCCCCTCATCTCAATAAGCACCTAGAATTCAAATACTTGAGAAAGTTTTCTGAGAAGGTATCATTACTTGATTAAGATTTGCTTGGTATCTGCTGTGGGTGGAAGACAAGACTGTAGGCGAGATTTGGTCTGACCTGATGACAGGTGTCCACATAAACTTCTAATTACAACTCCAGGAAGAGTTACATCACTCATTATCTGCCCTAATTGAATTTATTGCAATAAATTTTCATTAACATTATTGATTCTGATGCCTTTTAAAAATAAGTTCAGCAAACACAAAGTTGAATAGCATTTTTAATTAACATCTCTGAAGTTTTGCTTCATAGCAAGGGAAATAACATGATTATCAAATGGGGACCAATTATTTTTATATAGAGAGGAAAAATGGAAAAAATAAATCCTCTCTGAAGCCTTGACTATACCGAAATGTGTCTAGTTTTTATTATAAAATCCTGGTTCAGCCATCTCACACTGACTCTCCTCCTCTCATAGGTTATATATTTCATAAGCTTTGCATGTGGAAGTGAATAGATGTTTTTATTTTGTCTACAAGCTTTGCATAACCAAATTCATGTTAATAACTGCATATATAAGGAACTCACTACACACGTGTTGTCATTGCAGGCTGCTTGTACCAAAGAAACTAAAAAAAGATAAAGAGAGAAATCATGCCCCAACTAAAAATATTTGTCAGCATGAAATCCACGTGACCTAAACTGATGACTAGCTTCATTAGAATGTCAGCTACAACTGACAGAAATTAACTGACTTTAACATCTGGATAAGTGGGTACTGTTTAAAACTGTACCTATTTTATAAACAGCTAAGAAACACCATTTGATTTGTGAAGCACTTTTCCTGTGACAAACAATCTGTTCTACCCAGGCAGGTTACAAGTCAGAGTTCATAATGATATTACCTGTGTCTGAATTTGTCTTACTACCTATGTAGCCCCCATTTCTGATTTGTTCTTGCAAGAGAAGATTTCTACAGAAATTTCCCTTGCATGAAGTTTTGCATATTCTGCACATTCCCTTTTACAAATTGCCTTCTGTACAGAGGGAAGAACGTCCAGCAATCTTTCTGTGTCCTGACTTATAAATACGGTGCTTATGTCTTGTTGCCTGGCTACACTCCATGTCTGTGCATGCCTCATGCAGTAAACACATTTTTCCTACCTTGCACTGGTCTTTTTTTTAGTTTGCCAGCGTTGTTAGAAGTCGGTTAAATGAGACACACATCCACTGTTGTGCAGAGGTGCTAGGAGCAGGTTGTTGTTCACAGCGAGAAGAGCGAGAGAGGCCGAGGGTATGATATGTTGGATGCTACTTCACAAGGAGAATAAGAAAATATAACACCACGAGAAGATATAGGACTTTCCTACGTGTCTCAGGGACCTGGGACCCCTATAAAGGCTGGTTCTACCAGCAAACTGAGATATAAAGAAGGGAGTGAGTACCATGGCCTTTTCCATATTTTTTGTGATCAGTTACTCCATCCCATTCAGCACCACTCTGCTAGTCATCTGCCCCTTCTTCCACCCCTATACTTCCTTTTTATGGCTGAGTTCAGGTAGGAGTTGCTTGCTGATCCATGCACTTCCACACACACTCATTTCTACCCACCGTATACATTTTCACTGATCATAGTCAAAAGCCAAATATACTACTTTTCATTTCCATTTGGTTCTTGAATGCCTCAGCCTTGCATTGAAGTGCTAGCCACGTGCTTCCACTGACATGGCACCAGTCCAGGAATTGCATCACTGTTGTCTATGTTCAAGTCTTACCCACATTCCAGCTTGCAAACAGGCTCACCATCTCATGGAACTAGCTGTGGGCTGACCAGCAGGAGCGCCATTCTGCCTCTACAGGGATGTTCTTCTTGGTGACATGGACACCAGAGTCAGAGCTTTGAACATCTTGCAAGGACTACGAAAAACAGTGTTTCACCCTTCGAAGTACCCACTGAATGAAAAGGACAGGATTTGGGAGTAAGGTGCATTTTGAAGAAAAAAAAAAAAAATCAAATTTTTTTAGTAAATACAAACTCAGAAAGTAGAGGGAATCAAGGCATGAAGAAGTCCCACAGAGAAACAGGAGAGAGCACATGGAAATCCAAACAAAATAAATCCATAATTTGATACTTTCAGAGCTTGCCCTATATGGCTACCATCTTTGAGCCACTCTAGGCACAGTTCTATATACCAATTTTGACATGAAAGCTTGCATATTGACTCTACCACTGGACTCCCTGCTTCTCTCCCTGTTCTGAACAAACCATTCCTACTTGCCAGCACAATGCTGCAATGGCAGCACAGCAGGTCACAGACAGAGCTGGATATTTCAGTTTGTCTGCCAAAGTAAATACACAAAATTATCTCATTGATTCTTCTAAATAATTAAATATCAAATGAATGCTTAATTCAATTCAAAACATTTCAATTATTTCAGGGATGGGTTTTTGAAACTGCTTTCTTTCTTAATATAAATCAAAGTCTAAACAAAACCAAATAGATTGGGAAGAAAATCTGAAAAATCTTCATCTGAGAAATATTAAAATATTCTGCAATTTTGTGAAATTATCACAGATTCCCCTATGGTGGCTGCAATACCTCACTAAGATTGAACAGAATTCAGTTTTTCATCTGCATTATTTTTATCTATCCTCAAAAATGATCTGGCAGCAGTCTGTCAGTCAGTCAGTTCTGAACCTAACACTTTCTTTTGATAATTTGTCTTCAGGTTTCAACAGTATCTTCCCTAGTCTGAAAGCCCTGAGGTCATAACATTCGAGTAATTTTAAACTGAACTCTGTAGTTTTCTTTTATGAACACAGCACTTCTTTATGAACATGGTACTTAGGGCCAACTGCCTCAGGTAAAAGAGGAAAAAAAAATAAAGGAAAAAACAAATAAGAAGTATAAAACTATATCCAGAGACATCAGATTAAAAATAAAGGGAACGTTTATGAAAATATCCTGTCAGTCTCCAGTGAGACTGCGGACAGTTCATCATTTTCGATGTTAGGCTCTGGAATTCAGGGACCCTACTGAAAATTTTGAAGATACTCCAGTCTAAAAATAGACAAACAAGGGAGAGATTACAGACTGCTCAAGGCAGCTGGAATAGACAAGAAAGGAGAGACAAGATTAAGAAACAACTGAGGAATTCCGATTAATCTGCAACTGGAAACTAACTGGAGAAAAGGGTACAAATAGTTACAGAGAAAGACTGAGGTTATGATTACAACTGATGCATAAATAAATGCCTTTAGTTGTTTTTAGCCTTTAATTGTTTTTAACAGTACTTTCATATGTTTTAGGCTTGGGCTTAAACAAACATTTTACTTTGGAGACTGTTCTTATGCACAGTCTCAGTCATCTTATCACTCTTCCATTCAGGACAAAGGTTTACAGAGTGCCAAGCACAGGTGGGACTTTCTTTGGCCCAGCAAGCAAACATGAGCATGAAAGACACTGCACCTGTCACTGATGGAAAGTCCCAGGGATGCTGAAAGAGATACACAGCACAGTTTTGCTTTGTGGTTATAACAATGGTTGGGAAAAGCTTACTAGTTTTAGAACATCAATAAGTCTCCATTTTCATTCTATAACAACATTACTCCAAACCACATTATTAACAATGTCATCATAAAGTGAGATAATGAAATGACATGAAAATGGACCATTACTTGCCCAAATAAGTATCAAACTAAATAGTATATAGCTTTGGCTTTCAATTCTAAAGTTTTACAGTTGGAAGAACTACATTTGATGAGTTTTTCCCATGTGAATAGTCATAACAACAAATGATAATAAAAAGAAAACCTATCTCTCTTACTCTGCTCATCCATAGCTTTTCACATCTGACACAGTGATCCATTATCCAAGCCACGCATGAATACTCATTTTGACTGCAATAGTTCCAGACTTCCAGCTGGAAGATGCAATCCCAAATTTGAAATATAGACAAGTTACTCAGATTTAGTTTAGTCTGTACTAGATAAAATGGTATTTTGATTTTGAATTACTTATTTTTTTACTTTGGCAGTGGAATTCTTGTTTCAGCCAAGTTATCCTTTTCTTTCCATTTGAGATGTCGAGATACTGCAAACTAGGATACAGACTTAAAAAGAGGAACATGCTGTTCTGATATAGACAGTATTTCTCACAAGGACTACACTGCACTGAGCTTATTATCAGACAGAAGACAGCCAACCCTTAAAATAAAAGGAATAGGGCTGCACTGAGGTCAACAGCAGTCAGAGCTCCACTCAGCAGCCCAGGCGTAGGACAAAGACCAATGCAGATCAAGTTTTGCCAGTGAAAAGGACTGAAGAGCTCTCCAAGCACAAGCTGCAACAGTGTTTTTTGTTTTGTTGTTTTTTTACCATAAAAATTCCTAGTTGGCTATCCAGCCTCTGTGCTAGTCATTCAACATAAAATCAAGATTTTATACGGTGTAAAATTAAGACAAAATACAGCCCCTTGCATTAGTGAACACTGTTCAAATTGTATTGTTGAGAGATTATGTTCAAGAACCACAGCATGAGGAGTTGATGGTAACGCATGCTGAAAATGTGGGAAGGGGATATAAATTACATACTTGTCATGGAAATGAGAGTGATGGCTGTCAATCCTTTTTCTTTAACATTTTCAAAAAAATCATTTGAGTCATTGTTCCTCAATTCTGTATTTAGAAAATGGCTCAGCATAAATATATTTTTTCCACTATAAGGGGTGTATTATATTTTGAAAACATCCAAAATCAAGCAGCTCCATAATTTGTAACTCACATGAAGAAAAGCACCATGGTGACAGGTGACAGGACAAGGGGAAATGGCCACAAGTTGTGCCAGGGGAAGTTTAGGTTGGATATCAGGATAAACTTCTTTACAAAAAGAGTTGTTAAGCACTGGAATGGGCTCCCCAGGGAGGTGGTTGAGTCATCATCTCTCAACATGTTTAAAAACTGTTTGGATGTGGTGCTCAGGAATATAATTTAGGGGAGAGTCGTTAAGAGTTAGGGTAGTATGATTGGGTTGCAGTTGTTCTTGATGATTCTGAAGGTCTTTTCCAACCTGAGCAATTCTATGATTCTATGACACAGAAAGTGTTACTTAGTTTAACAGTGCCATTTGGGACACTCACAGTAAGGTCCAGTACCCACATCAACACTTCCTTACAAAACTGTCCAGCACCGTCAACACAGTAAAGGCTTTACTTCTGCTAATCTAGGAACTATACTTAGACTTGCTTTTGTTTTCTTATTATTGCTATTTCCTTATCACTTTCCTCGAGAGAGCAAAATACTTCAAAATATTCTGCTTGACCAACCTTGTGGTCTTGTATGATGGCATAACTGCAACAGTGGACAACAGAAGAGCCACTGATGTCATCTATATGGACTTCAAGCAAGGCCTCTGACACAGTTCCCCATAACATCCTTCTCAATAAATTGAAAAGAAAAAAAAGATTTGACAGGTGGACTGTTCAATGGACGAGCAATTGGTTGCCAGATCATACCCACAGAATGATGGTCAACGTCTGGATAAAGATCAGTGACAAGTGGCATCCCACTGAGGTCAGTACTGGGACAATAACATCAACAGTAGAATCAAGTGCACCCTCAGTAAGTTTGTGAAGACCAAGCTATGTAGTACAGTTGACATGCCCAAGGGATAGGCTGCCATTCAGACACACCTAGACAGATCCAAGCAGTGGGCCCTCGAACACTGTTAACTGTATCCCAGGCTGCATCAAAAGAAGCATAGTCAGCAGGACAAAGGAGGTGATTCTGACCCTCTGATCTGCACTGGTAAGACTGATGTATCTAGATGTGGAGTCCTCAGTACAAGACAGATGTGGACCTGTTGGAGTCTGTCCAGATGAGGACCACAAAAATGATCCAAAAGATGGAATACCTCCCTTGTAAGGACAGACTGAGAGAACTGGGGCTCCTCAGTCTGCAGAAGAGAAGGCTCCAGGGTGACCTAAGAGTGGTCTTTCTGTATCTACATGGAGCCTCTAAGAAAGGGTCTGTTAAGATAGGACAAACAGAAGTGATGTCAAACTAAAAGGAGGGAAATTTAGATTGGGTATTAGGATAAAGCTTTTTTTTTTTTTTTTTTTTTTTTTTTTTTTTACCAATAACAGTAAAGAAGCAAAGGAACAGGTTACCCAGAGAGGTGTCGTGGAAGCCCTGTCCCTGCAGACATTTGAGGTCAGGTTGAATGGGCCTCTTAGCACCTGATGTAGCTGTAGGTGCTCCTGTTCATTGCAGGGAAGTTGGGCTAGATGACCTTTAAAGGTCCTTCTAGCTCAAGATTCTTTGATGCTATGAATTAAATTCTGCAACTTCAAAGGGAAGTTTTCCACCTTCATTTTAAAGGAAGAAAAGGAGAAAACAGATTTATAGAGTAATAGAATAGATATTCACCAGAAATAAGTGTTTGAAAAGGAACTAGCCATTTTAATATGATTTTTCAGTCCAACTGCTTCCAGAGACTCATATTATACAAAACGCACAGAGAAAGAAGAGCCTTGAATGAGATAACAGTTTAAGAGGAAAAGTGATAGTAGGGGGTTGGAATCTTCCTAGTAAAGAAAAACCACTGCTACTTATTCTCCTTTAGTCTCCAAAACATCCACACCTTTAACCTTTTCAGGCTGTGCTGTAATCTCTAGTAGCGGTACTTGAAAAAAGCAGCTGAATGGCAGGGGAGTTCTGCCGTACTTTCCCAGCTGATGCATCCATCTCCATGAGTTACACACTCATATTTCACAAATGCAGACTTCCTTTATCTTAAAGTTCAAGTTTAAAATACTCAGTGTTCTTAAAATGTTTTGGATTTTTCTGTTCTTTTTTTTTATTATTTTTTCTTTAACAGCGAGTACATGAATTAGCATGCCATTTTTTGCCATTTTTTGTTGTTATTCTTTCTAATTGCTTTTCTTCTGGGGATGGTTAGAAGGGTGAGTTAATGTGTGATAATAAGCTGGTCATTCAAAGAGGTCATTCAAAATCTCCTCTCCATTCCCAGTTCTGCACCAGGATGAGAGCTGTGGCTCCAGAAACCCTTTAAAGAATCACACTAAGTGCTCCCCTTCACTTCAAATTGACGTCACTCCTGACCATGAATTCCTGCCTTTTCCTCTGTAACATCACCTTCACATGACCCTACAATGAGCTGATTACATCAACTAAAATGGCCTAAATCCATTTTATATTTTTTCCCACATGCACAGCTGAAGCACTGAGGAAGGTAGGAATGCTGACATCCCCAGTTACATCCGCCTGCGTTGTCAGGGAACGACAACCTGCATGGCTTGGTCATTCGAGAATTTATCAGCCTGATACTATAATAATTCCTGTTACCTATTATGAGTTTTATTTACTGATTCTTTTAAAGTCATTTTAAGGTGGTCCTTAAAAGGAAGTTATTAGACCTGAAAAAACTATGAGGCTCAGATGGACGGAGATGAAATAAAGCTGCACCAGCACATCCTTTCTTTCACTTTCTTGTCACTGAACAGACTCCTCTATATTTATTTAAACAAACTTAAACTGACAAACTCATCATGCCTAGCAATTCCTACTGCATGCAACAGGTAAGTATGAAGCATTCAGGATTTCAACTGCTACTCTGTCAACATCTAGTATTTTAAAATTCTGTTTATGAATCTGAAAATGGTAAATGGCAAGGCAAAGCCTTCCAAGATTAGCCTGTTTTTATTTGTTTTTCTGTCAGCAGAATAGCCAGATTTCTTCTTGCAGAAGATCTGAAGTCACCTTTGAAATAAATGTGAATATTTTGCAAGTCATGATTACATACCCAAATTTATGTATATCATGAAAGACTAAGAAGGACTGAAAAAGATTAGTACACTTCTATGCCCTCATGTTAACCTTTCATATGTTGCAAATTATTTTAATGAACAGCGGAAAGAAGAGAAGGCAGTGATGTGTGGTGAGCTCCTACAAGGTTATCCAGCTGCTGAATAAAAAGTTTAACATTTGAGTACTATTATCACCATTACTCTGATCTTTACCATCCACACTGTACGGGTATTGTAATTTTCAAAGAAGAGAACAGAGAATTTGTCTCTAGACTTTAACTAACATTCAGGGAGCCATAAATTCCCCATTTTATTGAACTTAAAAAGGTATTTGGGACATAACATTTTGTGACTGAAGCCTTCAGAATTTAAACTTCAAACCAAGCTGTTGTTCCCCTCTATTGTAAAGAGCTTGTGCAGTTGATAATGGAACTTGTTGCACTTGTGAGCCATCATTCTATAAAATAAATGGCCTAGAAACTGAGCAGAAGTATTTCACAAGCAACCTTGAAAAAAATAATGCATGTCTCTCTGCAACTGTCCAGTACACATAGAAAGCTGAGCTACTGAAGACAGACATGTAACAAACACGGTATTATATAAATCTATGGAAAGTTTGCTGATGTTAGCACGTACTGGAAAACGTGTATTACATGCAAGTTTTGCTCTTTTCCCATCTAATTCTCTCTTCCACCTATAAGTAGAAAGCAAGCAAAGGTTCACAGGTTTATTGCAGCTTTTCTGATACCTACTGGTCCACGCTCTGCTCGTGGTCCCCAACTCTCATGCAAACTCTTGTTTCAAAATGCATTTTACTGGAAATGCAGTCATATGTATTTAATGGTAAGACACAGTTTTAGTGTACGGACTTTCCATGAAATTTTGCATAGTGACATTATCATGTCGTCAATCCAATCATTACACTAATTATTTCTCTTCTCCATAATGATCTACTAATGTTGAACCTCAAGATTTGTAAAATGATACTGAAAAATCTCTTGAAAGAATAGAAAGTGATGAAAATTTCCTGTACTCATTGGCTAGACATTAAAGCATATCAAGAAAGAACTACCTGTACCACTTAAAAGCTGCAGCCCAGCACAGATCCCCATTCAGATCCCCACCTGGCCTAGAGATCCACTGTGTTTTCATTCTTCCTACTCCAGACATTCCTGTACATTTGACACCACCATGAAAGAGCAACTCAGCTCTGCTTTTTCCATGTATATCGCTAGCAGTAATCATCAGTTTCCCAATCAGACAGCCTATTTTCATGAGCTACTTTTGCAGGGTTCTCTAAGGATCACTAAGTATGAGATTGATGTGACAGATGCTGGTGCTAACATGAAGGCACAAAAAGGGAAGAATATTGTCCTGGATGAAGTCTGCTCAGATTGCACTTTTGCTTGCTTTTCTGTACAAGAACTTTGCAGAATGGTCACGCTGAATAAATAACAGAAAACACAAATTCCAGTAGGAAAAGGGTCTCACAACCTGAATTTCCATGGCAGTACGTTAACATCATACTCAGCAATTATAGTATCTATGAACATTCACATAGTAATTACAGTATTCAACAGGCATTTTAAAGCAGTGTCTATACCACAGACAGGTGAGATAAAGGATACTCAACATTCTTTAATTAACACAAACATCTGCTTCTCCAATCCCATGGTATCAGGAAACCTGGTTCTCAGTCTGCAGAAGATCACACTTCTACAGCAACACTCCATCACTGGAGTGACATCACCGTCACTCATCACAGTGAAGCACCTCTGATAATACCACAAGTCTGCATGACCACTACAGCACCTCTAGCACTTAACCACTGCAGCAGGAAGGTAGCAGAGCAGCATTACCCAAAACCCTCTGCATATTCAGCCATCAGTTATTCAAAACAAACTACAAACTACATGAGACACCTGAGGAGTTACAAAACTTCAGCTATGTCACACGAATGTCAGCATAACAAATGCTGGCCAGCACTAGGAACCTGGGGAACTTCTGACCCCAGATAGATACAAACACATCCATTTCTCCAAAACCTTTTCAAACTTTTCCTACAACTTTACTAGAAAAAAAAAAAACTTATTGGAGCGGCAATTACATATCTCCTAAATTAAAAGGGGGAAAAAAAAAACACTCAACCCTACTGAATCCTACAATTTAGGAAACACAGTTAATCTACAGAAGAACCAGGTCCAAATCCATGCTGTGAATCAGATGACAAAAGCAGATACAAGACAGTCTCTTACACTTAAAGGCAGTATGCTAGCTGTTAGACTATTAACTCAGTTTTACCTTCCAGCTTTCACTCGCCTCTTTGAGATCATCCACTTCACAGAGACAATTAAAAATATTTCTCAAAGATATGACAAACTACCTCTGAATGAAATAGAAAAATAGTTAAGCTCTTCTAGTATTCTAATCCACTATATATTTTTTCAGGTGTATACGATTTTATCTCAGAGCCATGGGCATGTATAGGAATAAGACTGCCTTCCAATTAAGTTCTCTTATTTTACTTTTTCTTTTTTTTAAAAAGTAACATACATTTTTAAAGTAACATTTTGCTTTTGGTTTGTGGCCCCCAAATAAATTCCTCTTTAGATAGTTTTAATGCTTCTGAGAGTGAAGTTGTATAAGCCTGCTACATCCCAACCTGCAGAAGAAGAGTAGGTAATCTTACAAGCTGTGCTAAGGAAATACACTATACAAGAAAACCTGTGTTTTTCCTATAGGAGGAGCAATTTGGGAATCACTTGGTTCAGATGATCTTTGTTTCATTTTTCCCTCTCCTACTCTCAGTAGCAAAGGTGTTTTTATTTGAAGCACTCCATTTCACTGCCTGCCACAGCCTTCTATCATCTGAGAGGCCAGCTAGGGGTAACTGTATTGCGCTGTCTGTTCCCAGCTTAAAGGTACAACACACTGCTCTAGCCATGGGCTCAGGAATGGTAAATAACTTCAGACAGCTTCCAAGCTTTGCCCAGCTCTCAGCAGAGAGGTTTCAGCCAGGAAGCTTGAATGACTGCATCCAGCCATTTGCAGATCTTTGTAGAGACGTGCATCTGGAGAGTCTCAAACACCTGTGCTTTAAGAATTTTGGCTGAAAATTATGCATGTCAGCCCAGTAAACACAGCAGTAGCTGTTCTCCTGCACATAGTCTCCAGCATGCTCTAGCACTCCGTGAGAGCCTTCTCTGCCATGGCAGCAGGTATGTTGGCTGGCTTCTAGAAACGTCCTCACTTTGTGGCCATTTTGTGACCATATTTAAATGCCTCATTTAGTGCAATTCAGCCAGACCACAAATTCTTCTTGAAGAAACTACCAGTTTTAATCCTTTTTTCTTCTCAGATTTTATCATCCAAAGCTCTGTTTTCTAGCTTAGGCTGACTAGAGCTCTTGCATCTATTTTACGCTGATTTTCTGCACAAACCAGAAAATCTGTGCTTTTTTTTTTTTTTTTTTTTTTTTTTCTCTCTCAGAAAAGAAGTTACCTCCAGCTTTCTGGTGCTTTTCCCTCAGCTGGATATTTAGCAGCAGCAGGGAGCTTATGTGTGGCTGATTCTCTCAGCAAGGATGCCAAGATCCTTTCTGTTATTTTCTGCATTGCACATATACCTGCTGTTCTGGAAAAGTCTGGTAAAAATTGCATCTTCTTCACAGATAAAAACAAATATTGTATTCTTTACTTATCTCTTATGCTAAATTAGGAACCTTCCCTTGTACGATCAGCCTTACTTTACCTGTAAAATGCATTTGCTATAGCATGACCGTGATCTCAGGCTAAAAGATGCTTTTCTTTTCCAATACGCAAAGGTAATTAGCAGAGACTTTCCACAGCACCACACTCTCCACGAGCTTTGTACCTCACATCAGTAGTAAATTGCATTTACAGTGCCTCAGTCTGATTGGTTACACTCACAGTAATTCACGTTTTTTTTTCCTCCATTCCATCCTGCTCATTCTTCTCCAAAGCTTGCAAGTCAAAGAGAGAATTCACCCTTTAGATAGCAGTTTCTTGTCATGTTATACTTTATTTGATCAGGAATGTTAATAAATATTATTTCCGAAATATGGGGAAGTAATTGCTCATTTTTTCCTTATTCCTTCATGTTAACATGTACATTCATTAAATGCAATGATACCGTAACAACATATTTTATATGTAACTTTGTAGAAATAATTTCTCTTACTCCACCCCATCCCCTGCTTCTTGTTATACGTCTAGGCTGCAGATGGAACAGAAAAAAAAAAAAAAATAAAAAAAAATAAATCACTAAAACTGTAAATTTTAGTGAAATAATATTCTTTACATAGCATACTTGCTTTTTTTCAGAATAATTTGGTTATGATTTTTCATGCATCAGCTATAAAGTTTCAGCTTCCCTGCTCAGCCTTCCTAATGGATAGCTGGAGCATTACAAGAGTATATCAGCTGAATCTGACTTAAAGAGAAACATGACAGCAGTAGTTCCTTAAATGATGAATTTCTTTTAAAATAATGTTTACTAAAGTACATTAGAAACACCTACTCAGATGTTTTTACCTGATGTGTATAAGCATACCCTCGTGTGTAAATATATGGCAATACTGTCATGATGATGTCAGGAAGAAACAAGATGCATTTGAATCTATCTGACAACAAGCTTGTTTCAAGAAATAAGGAATATATTTAGCCGGATTTCAGAAGTTGCATATTACAAATATTATTTCAACTGTAAAATAGCCATACACATTAGCACGTGAAATTCTTATAGAAGACTTTGTGAATATAAATCATTTTACTTCATTTTCTTGTGCTGCGTAGCACAGTATTCTATTTTACAAGCAAAACTGCTGACAGTCGTGCAAGAAAAGGGCTGTAGAATCACACCTAGAGCAGTTTTCATAAATATACAATGACCTATTTTTGATCTTGTCTGAACTTATAGTGTCACTGTTTCTTCAGACCTGTCCTGACATATTATAAAAACTTCAGTACAAAAACCTAGCCTCATTAAAGTAAAAAAAAAAAAAAAAAAATGTAGTTGCAAAATGTTTTCTGTGCATTCAACAGTATAAAACACAAATACAAATACAGATACTTTCTTGATTTCTTTGCTTCTTGATTTGTTTTAATTTTGTTCAGTGGCCATGTATTTAGGGAAAACAGTATGCAAAATTCTGCTGTAATAACTAAAGCAGCCATGCATTTATGGGGCAGAAAGAACAGCACTGAAGAAAGCTTCCATTTCATCAGTGGAAATTACTGTGTGCAAGAGTCCGAGCATTCACGCAGACTAGTCACTACAGTTCCAATTTGCACAGTCTCTCCTCTCACAAGCTCCTGTTTTCAACTTATAGCAACAGGGTGGGAAGAAGTAAGGAACAGTTTGACCCTTCAACTGATCATTTCTTTGTAATGAGTACAAGGAGCGACAGAACTTTGCCCAGAACTCTCAAAACATCTAGGCAAAGGTCTAGAGCTTCTGGGCCTAAGACTATAATCCTTTCAAATGGGATTTCCAATGACAAATATCCTGAAAGCAATGGCACATACAAATACTGCACAGCTACTGCATTTTCCACTTCAGCTATCCTAAAGATGAATGCATTATCTAATTCATATTTAAGTATAATAAACAGAAACTAATGTAAAATGCAAGTACCAAACCGAGCATTTCATTCAAATCGTCAATTTTTAAAGCTCCAAAAGTAAAATAAATAAATTTATAAATATATATGTATAAACCTTGTGTTCAAAGTGATTCATTCAGGTTTCATTTAGAGACTAAGATTAAGAAACTGAATCACATTCCATAAAAAAAAAAGGTCAATACCACAAGAATTATTTATCTAATTAATATAAATATAACGGGTGTTCCTTCTGCACCAGTTACTGAACAATTCTACAATATCCACTATTTTCATAACATTACTTTGCCAAGGTATCCACATAAATATGGAATTCTGATATTTTTCTCAGGACTCTTATTTGCCTTTTAGCAAATATAAGTGAATCAGTCAATTAAAAAAATAAGCAAAGCAATACATAAGCAAGTTTGGAGTTGTCTATTTTTGGTTATTGCAAGCTTAGCTGTCCGCTGGGAAAAGTACTAATGGGTTTCAATCAAGAAAGTCATTTTCATAATTGAAAATATAGACAAACAGCAGGTATAAATATTAATCTCTAATCAAATTCCTTTATGATTAACTCATTTACCTTTGAATCATATTCTTGTCATTGCTTATTTCAAGCTAAATTTCCATAAACATCAAGATAGATGAACCAGCCCAAACACAGATTCTATGTTTTTCTACAGCTTTACAATAATCCTGTTTGATATTTTGTTCACTTGATTGACAAATCAATACCCCAACAGCCATCACATCACTGAATTATTTTATAGATCTGAGAAGAAAATAAATCATTTTTCAGGCACTAGAACAAATGTGAAAACCAGAAGAATTGGCTAGAGAAGCTGGTATTAAAATCATGTGAGGGAATAAAAGTAAAAAAGAAAAAAAAGCAGATGGATCTCAAGTGAGCCTATAACAAGGATAATTACTGAAAAGATCAGCCAATGTTCAATCCGCAATGAAGCCTTGCTTAAGAATGCTCATTAGTCGTCACACAATCTTTTAATTTCATACTGATATTTCACTTTAGAGAGCATGACAGAAAGAGTTTATTTTAAATTTTAGATGCAGTTCACTTACTGTGAAATCTTGCCACATATGGCAAACATATAAAATCCCTATTGTCATATTCCATACAGATGTCTAATTCAAAAATGGAGTGGCATTTGTGCTTCCTGTACTGTCAGCATTCTTCCCCAGCAGGGTTAGACAGCTGGAGATGCAGATGTTGATGGATCCTGTTCTTCAGTATACAGCTGCCCCCATGATCTGGCAGACAGCCTGAGCACCTGACCCCAAGGCTCTGAGTTCCTCTGGGGGGCAGATGAGCAGGAACACTGTCATGGGGCAGAACCCACTGACCAAGTGTAACTCCTAAATGCTCAGTGTACTGAGTTGTCTTCAAAAGGCAATAATCTTACAAAAAAAAAATAGAATAACAAATCACAGCTATGAGAAATAATGTAGTTGTGTATTATGTCAGTACATCGTTCAAACAAGGAGTATTTTCAGTGTGGCTGCCTTGAAATAAATCCAAAATAAGAACTGAACCAGTGATTTAATACAGAAATCTCATATATATTTCTAACCCCAGATACTTCAAAGCACATCTAACTTTACTAAATAAAATTATTAACATATTTTGACATGATTTATAGCTCACAGACTTGACAACAGAAGTATCATATTGTACCATCTGGAACGAGTAAAACAATATATGTCAAAAGAGATAAGAATACCTACTAAAACTGGGGAAGGGAAAAGGTAGTAGAAAAACCAGGACAGTCAAAATAAAGGCAACTTATTTCCCAAAAGACTGGAAAACTTATCAGAATAAAACTTGAAGCTACTTTAACTATTATTCTTAGTTGAGAACAGGAGTACCTCCTTATGCTTCATCTAAACAGCATCTCTGAAACATTTAGGAGCAACAATCCTCATCTTAAATTGAGCTCAACAGTGCTTACCAGGCAAGCACTGTCCCTCTGTGTCCTCAGTCATTTATGAGAGCACCCCTACAAGCTTCCTACACTTGCTCAGGCTTCTCTCCAACCACTGTTCTCCTTGTAAGATCCTCAAGACCTTTCCTTTCCCTTTGATTCTTTACATATTTCAGAATTCTGATGGTTTTTGTTTTGTTTTGTTTTTAATAAAAAAATAAAATCTAGCAAAGATCTAGTTTCATAAATCTAAAAAAAATACCAACACTACCCTAGGGACCAGGGGAACAGAACTTTTTGCCAGTTCTTTCCATAATTCAGCAGCTGGGTACATCCTTTAACAGCACTGTGGCAAAAGTTCCCTAGAGCTCAGTGCATCTTAAAGTTTTATCTCCCATGTCAAGTGGACTCAAGGCGACTGAGCCATTTTCTCTCAATCTCAGTTCAAGTGTTTTTAATTTCATAGGTCAACAAGCAGTGTCAGGGTACAATATGGACCACACAGTGTCCTCAGACGACATATTGATGTTACGCAAAGAGGTGTAAGCTGAAATCATTGCCAACACTTAAAATTACCCAATAGAATCTATGCCCATTACTCTGGTAGAATTGTTTAATCGACCTCTGCAGTACTGGAAAACGCAATCCTCTTTGTATCCCAGAAGACCTGTCTTTAAGCTTACTCCTAAGACATAGATGGCATACAAGTTGTGGCTGCACTCACATTAGTTATCATAGGTCAGGACAGACAATAAACATACATATCACTGCCTATAACCAAAACCTAATAATCATATTTTTAGATCCTGTATTACAGATAGAATGGGGACGTCTTTCAAAGCATATTCCAAATATTTTCTAAATTGTTAAACAGTGCAGCACCACTGAAGCCTTTGACCAGGAACTGCTTGTAGCCAACTCTCCACTCAGGCAAGACAACAACAGATTGAAGACAATCTGCTTTCATTCCCCATATTTTCTGCTTTCATTTTCTGTACAGTCAGTCATTTTTGCGTTTATTTAATACAGACATTACAGACATTGGAAAAGGCTACTTCTCAAGGAGAGCCTATGTTTCCCTACAGTAAGCGCTGACTTGTAGTGTGTGACTTGTCACACTGCTTTATTCCAGAATCAGCTGAAGCATGCCATGGTCTTATATACAGACTAGATATTTGGAAAGCAGAAGCTTGGTTTCCCTTCAAACATGATACTTCGTGATTACTCTGCTGCAGATGCATTAGTTTGCTCATGCTCAAGAAAAAACACAGGTACCAGCTTTTTAAAAAAAGGCATTTCCACAATTACTTCTGGGGTATGTAACAGTCTGGTTGCACACCACACATACCAGGAAAATTTAGCAGTCGATCACTCAAAAAGGGATAAATTATATCACTATAAAATCCTCATCAGCAATTTCTTGAATATCTGCAGTGAAACAAATGCACATACCTTTTGAAATCGTCTCTATTTCTCATGAGAACAAATGCACTTATATTTTATATCCAGGTGATTCAGGCTTCCCCTCTATCTCAGAAACAAAACAAGTGTTTGTTATCTAAAAAAAAACGAGGAAGTTTGCTCCAGTGGTAGTGAAAAATTTCAGTACCTATTTGTCTTTGCTGCAAAATCAGAAGAGAAAATTACAGTAAGCACACAAGATATGCTGGCTAATAAGCAAAGGTAGGAAACTGAAACCCTAAGCTTCTGCAGCTAGATGGATGTTTTCAGATTCATTTGCCTGGAAATAAACTTGTGCTTGTATTTTAATACTGATCCCAAACAATGATAGATACAGCAAATAAATGACAAAGCCTTTGCCTGGCTTTCTTCTTCATGCTCACATGCACAGATAAAGACAAGGCAGTTGCAAAGACCTGCCAATTTGCCAATATTTTGCCTCACTTGGACTCATTCTAAACTTGCATGACACGTTTCAGCTGTAGTGAAGGGCATATGAAATTACAAGTTCTGGAAACAAAAAACTCCATGCTACTTAGAAGCCAATTTTAAATGATTAACGGAGATGAGCAGAAGAGAAGTCATACATCAACTGTCTTCCTCACATGCACCCTGTATAGTTTTGTGGTGGGATCTGCAGAACATCACAAAGGAAAAAAAACACGACCAAATACATATGTAACTAGTCTAATGTAGGCAAAAATTCCCATGTATAGAAAGACTATTCACAATGAATATTGAAAGAGAACATGCCCAAATGCAACCAAAGACAGATTTAGAAAATTTGCCATCTTATGTGTTAACATGCAGGGGTATCTATGAACACTATTTTAGCAGCTTCCCCCCCCTAAAGGAAATGAAATACACATCATTCCATAAAGGAAATGAAATGCCTACTAGTAGCTCATTTCCCCACAGATACACTATTGAGAGAAGATAAGAATACATGCAATCTAACATATTTCATCTAGTTTGAGGAAACCCCTGTAAACTACAGAGGTCAGTGGGTTACAGATTGAACACGTGAAATTATGGCATTCATCTTTAGCTTCCAATAAAGTTGCAAGTTTAATCAGAAAAATACAGTTCTGTGTGTAGACAACAATACAAAATGAGAACACTAATGATACCACAGATAAAGAAATGCTCACCTCAGTCCCCTATGAAAAAGTTTTATGAATACTAGTTGTTTCTTTTGCTTTCAAGACCTCCAGGAATAATTTGCAGAAGTCTTACCAGCACCAAAAGTAATTCTAACCTATCTGCTATAGTTATCCATTTTTCATTCACATGACTCAGATGCACATACGAAAAGCCCAAGCATAAATAATGTTTTGGTGGATGATGCAAGCAATTGTTATTTTCTAATTGATACTACAACTGGCATAAATATTTTATCTTTTTATAAAAATATCATAGATTGTCTAAAAAATTAAAAAGTATTAAGTATTAAAAATTTTCATGTATATTTTCAACATATACAACAGTTCAACTCAGTATTCAGCCTACCATTCAGCCATTAATGACACATAAAGCTGAAATATCATTTATAGGAAGTATTTCAGATGTACTTGAAACATGCAAACACCAGTAAGCATCTCCTTTGTATTAGCCATTCTCCAAACCAACTCTTATTCCTGGCAATTTGTAAATCCCATCTTGCCTTTACTTACCTGAAAGTCTCATTAGCAGTTAATAAATAAATAAATAAAATCAGCTTTACGCTCTTATACTTAAAGTTAAATGAAAACCTCAAAAAAAAACTTCTTAGCTTGTATGAAGAATTTGGTGCTTTTGCAACAAACTGGGAACCAAAATTGCCTTTAAAAATGGACTTGGCGGTGTCTGTGTTTTCAAGAGAAAAATGTACAGACTCAACACGAGTATAAAATCTCAGGAGAGTTACATAACTACAGGAGCAAGTGGAAGGGGGTAATTTTCAAAGTGGTAACAGCCTCCACGGCTAGAAGATTAAAGTGAAAGGTGAGATGAAGTTCTTAATGTATTTACAGGACACATCCATATAAAGATGCCACAATTGTTATAAAAGATTATATAAGCCAGCTTGTATCAGCGTACATTTTTCCTTCATCCATAAAATAAACTGTACAGATGTATCAGCAAACTATTTGAGGATTAGGAAAGGAGGTGCAAAAATCTTTGAATTTATAATCACT
This sequence comes from Centrocercus urophasianus, assembly GCF_019232065.1. Classification (NCBI taxonomy): domain Eukaryota; kingdom Metazoa; phylum Chordata; class Aves; order Galliformes; family Phasianidae; genus Centrocercus; species Centrocercus urophasianus. Next base: position 67,655,598 of record NW_024884253.1, read on the forward strand.
CTTTTCCAAGATTAAAAAAAAACTTCAAAAACTACATTTGTTACAGTCATCTTCTACATATTGCCAAAGTCCCACTATTAATTCTGATACTGTCTAGATATCATAATTTAAAATTCTTTTTTTTCTTCCTGAGTTATTTACTGTAGGACTACTATTTTGACTTCTGATTTTTTATTTTAAGCAATATGTGAGAGTTCTCAGAAAATTCAGCTTTCACCTTAGGCAATGCTTTTAGGCAATTTTTTACTGTTACTTTTTAGGTGAGTGATAAAAAAAAAAAAAAACCTCAAATGAAAACTACATAGATTCAGGCTTTCAATAATAGAAGAAAGCCTACATGGCTACCATGCTGAACCGAGATGTATAAAATATTTGTCATTCTACAACTGTAGCCCAATGAGGGCTTCTTTCCTAATCCATAATCACCATTCACACATTGTTCTGACAGTCAGCTTTGAACAAATTGACTTCTAGGCTTCTCCAGCAAGAGCTTTAAAGGGCTTTCACTCTTTGTATTCTTCTTTATTCTCCCACACAGAGAAAATTGCTGAGACACATCAAATACCAGTTTGTTATAGACACTATCGTATTGAACTTGCTTACTCAAACAGGCTTTTTCTATAAAGTACAGAAAACAGAATCATGGCATGTTGGATGACATCTTTGATGCATCCACAATGGGCAGCAATGGCTCGTTATCTTGTGTTAGATACACATCCTGTCTGAGGCAATCTATTAACATTTTAACTCTCACTTTTACAAGGGATTAACTTTCACTAAAGAAATGAAAACAGAAACCTTTCAATGAATGAACTCTGTTCTGCATTTCTATTATGAGAATTTAAAATTCAAACATCTATTTTTCTTTTTAAAAATGTTATCTATCATTCATAAACTATTTCCCAGGTACCCAATTTAAAAAAAAAAAAAAAAAAAAAAAAAAAAAAAAAAAAAAGCATCTGTATATATTTGATACATATTGGCTTTTTTTTTTTTTTTCTCCCACAACTGTATAAACACAGATTCATTATTCTACTCCATTCACTTTTAGAAAGATTTCCCATTACACAGTTGTTTCTGATAAAAATGCAATGTCTGATAAAATTACAAAATAATATCTTACCTGAAAAAACTCTTTCAAGGATACATATAATGAAAATTGTAAAGATGACATACGTAGATGGACTTGAGTGGACTGTTCGACAAAGAACTGATTGTGAGATCGTACCCAGAGAGTGGTGGTCAACGGCTCATCATCCAGATTGGAGATCAGTGGTGAGTGGTGTCAGTACTGGAACTAATGCTTTTTAACATCTTCATCAGTAACATAGATGTGGGATCAAGTGCACCCTCAGCAAGTTTGCAGATGACACAAAGATGCGTGGTCTGGCCAACAAGCCCAAGGGATGGAATTCCATTCAGAGAGACAGACAGGCTTAAGCATTAGGCCTGAGAGAACATCATGAGGTTCAAGAAAGCCAAGTGCAAGGTATTGCACCTGGATTATGGGCAACCATGACTATCAGTACAAGCTGGGAGATTTAAAGAAAGAACACAGCCCTGTTAAAAATGACTGGGGGGTACTGGTGGATGGGAAGTTGGATATGAGCCAGCAATGTGCCCTCACAGCCCAGAAAGCCAATTATGACAAACTCCAGTGGCTACTTCAGCATAACAGATGAGGAAAACTTATAAAAAAATGAAGTGTATCAATGATCAAGATTAATTTATAAGCATTCCCTTTCTTTCCTGAAACACGCTATAGGAAAGATTAAACTGATGAATCAAGACGAAGCAAAGCAGAAATATAAACAAAATAAAGAGTTTCAGAAGTTTAATTGAAAACTGAAAAAAAAATGCAAATTGTAACAAAGATCCTCACTTTTTTGCTGGAAGTACCTGCTGCACATGAGGAACAGTCAGCAATTTTCCTCATCCTTCATACATACAGTAATGAGAATAAAGTTCAAGCAGTGTTTTAAAATAATTAAACAACAAGTGTACAGGTTACACTGTTTCCAGACCTTTCATATTTTTATTATTCTACACTGAAAATACTGTACAACTAGCACTTCGCCATGCACCTTTTCTTCCAGATGTGAAAATAACTAATTAGTCTGTGAAACATCTGCATGTTTTCAGAAAGGCTTCTTCATGCATCATAATCAAATAAGCAACATAAACAGAAAAATTAAAACCGTTTTTATGCATTAGACAACTTTGTGAAGAAAAAATGCTGCAAGAACAACTCTCTCAGTTCATAAAGTGTCAAAGCGTTCAATCATTCAGTGAACAACTGCTTACTAGCTATAAGATTTTAATGAACAAAACCACAGCATGCCTTACTTCTCCTGCAAAATTCCACCATTCTGTTACTCAAGGATTTCATATCCTTTTAACCATTTCTCATTGTTTCCCTACCTCTTTCAACCACAACAAAGTTTAAAGTTTAAAAGATTTGGAACTTCAAATGCTGCAGATTTTAGTCATTAACTTGGTAACATCCTCTAATCCTATAGCCATTCTGTACAGATGTAAAAGATTCAGGTTCCACTTTAAAACATTTATTTACTACGAGTGACTGAGAACACATATACCCTAAGGTTTCAGAAATTGAGGCTTACTTCTGTTCTTCTTTGGGCAAATCCTATGACACCTGTGGATGACAGCATTCACAAACTAGGATTCTGTACTTTTCTAGAGTATACGAAATGTTTGTAAACTTCTATGAATCATTTGGTAAATACAGTTTTGGATTTAGGTGAGTTTCAAGTTCATAGTTGATAAATTCTGGTGAATCCTGAACTTTCCTATGGAAGGTTATGCTTATTTTAACTAACAGAGCTTTCACACTTTCTAGTGTGAGACTTTCAGAGATTGCCTCTCTATCTTAGCTTTCTCCAAAAATACTATGGCTAGTTGTGGAATCACACTTGGAATTGTAGGACTTCCTACAATTAATCCCCACTGATGGTGGAAGTGGTAATCACGGTGCTGATCTGGAGGGAGGTACCTGAAGGGACTTACTTTTATTACTGCATGATCAATGACAACCTTCCTACTTTCCCTGGAGGACTGCAAGATGACCTAAATGTAATACACATTACTCCTGCTCTACTTGCATCAAAACAAAGGCTTCAGATATCTCTCAGCTCACTTAGAGCTGCCGTAACAGACACGTTTCCCAGCCTGGAAGAATCCGAGGAAATACATCTTCTGATATATTGTATGTAGGACAGCCCTAGAACACCTAAGAGGACCAAATGGAAAGCATAGGGGAAGAAAAGGAAGAGGTTTGTGAAGGACAAGTATGGAAGAGTCATAATGATAGAGTACAAAAACAGGAAGAAAATTTAGAAACATGGAATAGGGGTAGAAAATATGCTAGTAAGAAAAAATACTGGCATACTTTGTTTTTTAGAAATGTAATCCCAAACTGTTGTAGGAAAAGGCAAACCAATGATGTTACAGCATTAACAGGCTTCTGTACAGTCAGACGACAAAAACTTAGTAGTCCAGCAGAAAATCAACATCAGGGTTTCTGTCCTAGTATGAAATCACCATGGGGGTGATGTTTGAATAAGCAGTTACACGCTTCTGTAGAGTACAGATTTCTCCCACTGTAGTGACCTGAGTCTACTGATACTTACCCTAACAGAGGAAAGCTAGGTTAAACACTGAAAGAAAAAAACAACTAAGCCAAAGCAAGGAACACCACTCAGAAGATTGAGAGAAGATGAGATAGCAGATATGTGATAAATTCAGCGTGGAAGTTTCATAAAGAAATAAACTGATCAAGAATTATCACTTGGCTTTGACACCTAAGTGCCTCTTAAAAGCTTTTAGTTTCTAGTTCCAAGCTCCAACAAGTTTTAAACAGCAGATAGCTGCCTTTTATACAAAACTTGGATTCTATTATCTTTGTTCCCATTATATTACCTCATTGAAAATCTGCTGTTTAATTTACCTAATTTTTCTTCAGTAAGTATGAAAGAAGCTTTTAGTTTATCATTATTTAAAAAAAAAACATTTCATCCTTAATAATAATACATTCTGCAGACAGAACCTTTAACAAAGTCCACAATCCAAAGTTAGAATATTTTCCTAGGAGAAATAATCCTTTTTTCCAGTTTCCTTTTTTTTTTTTTTTTTTTTTTTTTTTTTAATAGATCCATGCTAACAAAAAATCCCAGCAGAAAGTAAAGCAACATCAGGTCTGTATGGCCTGGGACAAACACTAATCTAGAATTAAAATGGATTATATGATTTATATAATACAGCAAAGAGGACAAAAATAGCTGAATATTTGTCTGTGGCTAAAAGCTTATGAATATATCACAATTATCTGCTCTAAAACATTCGCCTAACCTAAATAAGACAAAGAAAACACTTAACATACCTGTATTAGTGAGAGATCCTCGAGTTGCAACCTGAAGAGGTAGTTTCTAGAGTTCAAAAATAAAAGAAAAAAATAGATAAACATTTCATTAAATTGTTGCTAGCATTTAAAAAAGGGTATAATTAATGAATATTAAAGAAAAAAATGAAAACATGACTGGGACTCAGGATTATTAAGTCTTTGATGGACTGTCATCTAAACACTGCGCTTTGGCTAAAGATTTATGGCAATTTCCATAACTGATTTTCAGCTTGAAAACTATATATAAGTGGATATTTACACTGCACATATGGATTTCTGGACCATACAGTCCAGTCCTCCATTAGAATTAACTGGATGAAACGCAGTTCTTCAGCAGATTCATATTACCAGCATTGATTGTCTAAACAAGAATAAAACAGCACGTAGGTTAGATCTATTTCTCTTAGCAAAACAGGAACCTTAGCTCAGCCACAGATATATACAGTTTGAAGCAAAGGAACCCATTACAACAAAATCTCTACATAAACCACAAAATCGTATTTTTCATCCTATTTAGAGCCATTCTGCCTTTTCCAAAGTGACTATAGAGTAATCCTTTTAAGGAAAAAAAATTAAAAAAAATAAATTTTTGAAAATAGAAAATGTAAACATGACTAATTTTTGTTTATTCACAACAAATGTGTAAGATTATTTTAACAGGTTTCAAAAAATTCATTTGAACAAAGTGAACAAAAATAGATAGTAAAGCAACAATTAAATTTAAACTTTGAATTTAAATATTTGCAACAATTGCAAAGGATCAGCAATATTACACTCTGAAATTGGTAGAGGTATAATTTAAATTGAAATCTGGACATGTTTTTGGACATAACAATTCTGATTCTTTCCAAACAGGCATGAGATATTTCTAATGGGCACAGACAGTGAGGACCTGTATTTTAAATGAGCCTTAGAAAAAGCAGCCTACGCCTAAAAAATTAAAAATGTTATTTATTAAATCACATATCTGTGAAACACAACAGCTATTCCAGTCAGCTCTGTTTGTTGCCAGCAGTTCGCATGCATCTATATTTATGTATTGAGTCGTATGTGGTCACATATACACATATGGTCTTCTTAAATTGTGTGTGTATAGCAAACAAGGGAAATCAACTCTCCCTTTAAAAAATACTTATCTATATTATATATTATATATAAATATATATTATATATATATAAATATTACTACAATGCCTGTGTTTGAGTCACAAAGAGACTTGAAAACAAAGAAAAGGGTACAGTGTTTATATAGAGAGCTTCATCCTCAAGTGCAAATTAACTTTAAAGACTTCCATTGAAGTCAGGAAATGATGCATATAGTTTTCTAAACCATCTGTACTATCTCTGTAAAGACAAAAATTACCTTTATATTTTTATCTTGTTCAGATATAGTTAACAAGGAACATGCATATACTAAGATGGGTTCATACCTCATTGCATATATGGAATTGCTTCCATCAACCACCATTGATCGTGCTTCTTTCACTAGATATCAAAAGCTAAGAAACCTGCTGCTTCATCGCTGTTGCAAATCTTTCTTTCATTTACAGGAGAAGGACAACTTTTTTTCTTCCAGAGAAGTTGAACTGCATCCACAGCAGGTATAAATTGTTTTCTTAACTCAGTGGTATCAGAGTCACATCTCACTCTACAAATAAATGGATTCGCTGTTCTAGGATATATGAGCACAGTCTCATCTCACACTTCTATTTTTCAGGTCAGTACTTCCATACAGTGTCATGTCAGCTCCTATGGGTACTTCGTCTTGAGGTAGCTACTGAATCTTTATAACTGATGTGGCATCACAGAACAATGATTGAGGAATACTGTATTAATAACGATGAATTTCTATGGTGTTTCAATATGACATCATTTCAACTTATTAAAAAGGGATCCAAATTGGAAAATAAATAAATAAATAAATAAAAATGCAGTCCTAGTGAAAAAGGAGGGCTGAAAGTCATTGTGTTCCTAAGAAAATGACATTTATGCCCCATGCAGTAGAGCACAATACTTCTCCCAGTAATACACCCAGCAAAATTACAAATATTGATTCAGTAAGTGTTTGAAAGAATAAAATGTCCACGTTCGTGTGAATGAATCAAGAGCCAGAGCGAATTACTGTACCTTTCCACATTTTCCAACTGTATGTGGCTGCCAACAACCTATTACATTTCTCAGTTTAGTAAAACCAGTTAAAAGAAAAAGAAGGAAATCAAAGTGCAATAAATTGCAAAAGCATTAAAACTTGTAACATGAAGGCAGATTGGGCAAATGGATAGCACAGAGTGAATGTTACAACATTAATAAAGTGAGGACAATTAGCAAATCAGCACTTGGTTTGCAATCAAAACTATTCCTACAAAAACATCTCCACCTCTGTAAAATTACTAAGTCTATATTTATCGCTATACATATAACAGTTTAACATATGAGAACTCATTAGAAAGGGTTATATCTGAGAAAAATCTAAATAAATAAATGTAAGAGTAAAAAAACCACACTGAAAATATGGTACTAATAACTTTGTCAGCCCAAAGGAAAAGCCAGCGCTAACTTTCTTGCTATATGCAATCATTATGCCTCTCATGAGACAGGTCACAGCGCTTATTTAGAGATGTTAAGTTTATGCCTGGGATTGCTATTTTCTAATCTGTTTTGATTCACTGTGCAGCATATATACTTCAAAGGCAACAATGGACGTAAAATAAAACTGTTCAAGCACATTTCTGAAGCATAGCTATAGACCTTTTAGCATGCAGGTCCATCTCTTGTCCAAGTATGGTGGTAATAGAAGTACGACCAATACAATTTCACAAGTTGGAATTCAACTGATTTTACATTGTCTGTAATTAGTAAATTTGTTTCCATTTTGCATTTAATGAATGAAGAAAATGAAAATGTTACATAAATCTGCAAGGAGAAAGACACTATAATGAGAAAAAACCCATAACTGCAAGAAAATGTGCGATCCTACATTACTTCAGACCCTCAACAGACAAACTTGCTTTACATTCTCAGTACTGAACAACTTTCCTGGTTGCGCTACCAATCAGAATTGGTTAATCATGAGGCTGCTTAAACTCAATAACAAAGACATCAACTGGCATCAGTGGGAACCTGAATGAAGCACTACAAAAAACAATCACTAGTCCCCATGTACTTCAATTTATTGCAGTGAATGCATCCTGCATGACTTCAAGTAAAAGGATAAAATTTATCTGCTATGTGTTTCATGTTCCAAGTCCATGTCAAAATCAACTGAAAACCCATCCACTATGGAGTGTAATGAGTGTTAATGGTTGTGAAACATAGTACTTTCCTCTTTCAGTGAAACAGCAAGGCATAAAATTTGAACAATAAATACTGTTGTATTAAGCACAGATGTAAATTAAAAGAACATTAAGGTGGCACACACCCCTTCGGAGAATGTACTGTAGGCTCAATTTTTGAAAAAAGCAAAAACAAAATAAACAAAAAAACAAACAACAAAAAAAAACCCACACAAGCACCCATATTCCTCTGCAATTGAGTGCTCAAGTCAGAAACTCAAGGCACGACCAAACAGATATGGCCAAATCTCCTGGAAATAAAACAGCAAAAAACTCTTTCCTGTGGACATTTGAAGAAATTATTTCACATGAAGGAACAAAATTTAGCATAATTTACTGGAAGGAAAAAAAAAAAAAATAATCAAGACTACAGTATAAGCTCCCTCAAAATTAAATATTAAGCAAAAGTCAAAAGTCATTATTTCGTAATTGAAAAAGGGAAGCTTTGGGTGAAAGCCAATTCCAGTTCTTCATTGCAATAAAAGTAGCATTTGGAACTAAATCAATCAGTGGAAAGTAGATAACCTATATCATAAACTTACCATGTAGGTAATTGACTTGGTTCATTAACATACAGAGAAAAAAAAAAAAAAAAAAAAAAAAAAAAAAAAGCATGAAAAAGTTAAGAATAACATCTCAGAAATAAAAAGAAATCTATATTAAATGACAACAGGAAAATCACAATAACGAAAAGTAAAGTTAAGTTTTATCAATATTCAAAAGGACAAAGGAAGGATGAGGTTATCATAGACTGACCAGTGGGCACTCAGCTTTGCAAAGAGAATTGGCATAAATTAGGAAAAAAATGGTATTATAAACTAAATCAACCCACTCAACAAGGAGCTTAACAAATCTGATTTATTTCTATGATGATTACTTGTCAGGATTAACAAGTCTTATAACAGACACCTCCCTGTTACTCTACACACAGCCTCAACAAAGCATGCCTTACAGAGGACCAATAACAGTCAGGCATCGCTTCTAGATATTTCATGCCAACTGCTTCTCCAGAAAAAGGAGGAAGGTACCAAGTGCAACTCTGGAGCTCACTTTCCTTCTGAAGTCCCCTCAGGCCATGTCAAACATATTACAGTCTTCTTCTGTCAGCTCAAGCTTCCTTCATACAGCACCTGGGCTCCCAAAGCTGGAAATGATCACAGTGTATCTGTCACCTGCGCATCTCTTATACCTTTAGATCACAGCTTTTCTGGTTATTATTCTTTAAATACATACAACTTTGTGAGCTTACTAGTTTTGTTTGAAATATCTTTGTTATTATCAAAAACATTAATCAGGTATGTCATAACAGTAGACCAAGTCTTTAATACTCTTGTGTTGCAACACTTCCAGTACATGCCTTCTATTTTTATGTTTTGGTTGATACAACATACACTATACAGCAGCCTACCACATAAATAGTCGTGAATGTTTTCTGTGGTCTTTCACTATTTGAATCTTTAATATCTTAAAGTCTCACTGCTGCTTTCTAGGACTTTTATATCATGGTATCAGATTCTTAGGCAGCAGCTCCCTGCCCTTCATTCCAGTGCCGTAAAAGTATGCAGAAGGAGGCAAGGTCAGAAAGCACAATCTGTCAGTAAGGTTGAACTACAACAGCTGGATTGAAGACCATTAAAGAAGGAGTAGATAAATGGCATGAGAATATAGTCTAACTGGGAAGGAAAGGAAGGCACAAATTGATATATCCCATAGCAAGGGTTGTACTACAATTAGCACAGATCAAGCATGTACACATAAAGACAATTACTTCAATTAAAGACAGGAACCTTCAGAACACCTTTCTTTTGATACTATTTCTGAAGATGGTTTACACTGAAATAACATGGTCTCTGCTAAAAAAATCTTCATTTACACCTGCCATATTTCCTTTTGTCTTGTCCTAGGTCAACCTCTAGTGCTCTTCTAATGCTGCATCATGTTTGTACAGTAAATAAAATGGCAAAACATTGAAACAGCACAAGAAAACAAACAGTTTTTGCAGGGTTAGAGAAATGCCTAGTCTTACTAGTCTTACTTTGCAATCAAGTTATCAGCAGACCTGGATGAAAAAGTGTCATAGTGGAGAAAGACATGAACAGGAGAAGGACAAAGCATTAGCTTTTAAAAATATTTAAAAATCCACTTACAAAGGCAGAAAAGGGAGACAAGGGGAGAAAGACCCTCCTTTTTCAGTAGGATGACAATTTCTCTTAGATTTAACATTAAACCATACCTTAAATTAGATCTAATCAATCAGTGGAAGGACAGACATTGATTACTCTGAACAAAGTGTTAAATGAGCAATAAAACCCAGATGGATGTTCAAAGCATGCAGCAGCTAATTCCTGGTGCCTATATTCTCCCAGTATGCTCAAAGCATCTCATTAACAACAGACTCAGATTCTCCTGCTGGGAGCAGACAACAGTAAGAAGTGAACCTGTACAGTTATTTATTCCTTTATTAGAGATCTGTAAACCACTGTTAATGAATCCCTTAATTTGCCTTTCTGTTATTGTGGCAAGTAGTAGTAATGATTCAAATTAACGTTCCCAAACACACATCTAATTAAGTGAAAAGGCATACTGTTATAGTCCTTCATCAGCAGGATAAGGAGTGACTGAGGCAATAAGCCACCTCAAGCAAGTGATAAACCTCAAAGCAAGTTTAATTAACTTGAAGAAGAACATACAGGAGAAAGCCACTGCTGTTAAAAAGCTCTGCTTTAAAAAAAAAAAAAAAAAAAAAAAAAAAAAGAAAAGAAGAAAAGAAATCTACTTATATATTATTCTATTTTTAAAAAAAGTTGGATAATAGCTTTAGAACCCATTTTTTATAAGCAAACAAAAGAATTTAAAGTATAGTAAAAACTAGCCAAATTTGAATTGTAAAAACTTTAATAGAGCACTTCATGAACAGCCTACAGTCAGGCTCTTACCAGCCCACAGTTTTAAGCAGAAGATGCTTGGGAAGAAGAGGTTTACTTTACTCTCACTTTAAACAAATAACCTTCTTTTGGTATAACCTGGTACAGTTTGAATAAAACAATTTTGGAAAAAGAAAAACTAACAACAGAAAAAGAACAGATGGAAAGAAAATGCAACTATTTCAAACCGCAGGATTTCTCCTTTGAACTATGGGTTTGAGACCAGATTCTAGTTAACTGTTTAACAAGATGCCTGGAAGAATTTTAACACTTTCGGATTTATAATAACTAGAATTGTTAAGTGTTTACTGTGTTGTCAGGGAATAAGGAGAAAGAAGGCAATGCACAATTTGTCAATACAATTTCAACACTGCTGCATCCTCTCCCTGAGAAGGTCTTCCCCCATTTATTTGAGCTTTCCAGGAGGGAAACAAAAAAAACACCACAGGAGATGGAGCGAAGTCTGTATAAAAAAAAGAAAGCAAGTGGGGAACTTCATGATCTCCATGCTTTCTAGCTTCCCAAAATATAGGATTAATTATCATATTTGATTGTATTTGATTATGTTATATTATTAAGTAGGTCCACTAAATAGCACACAGATAAATGTACACCTGAATATTTTATTAGGATTTATCAGAATAAGATAAACAAATGGCCTTTCATTTCCTTGAGCTCAGTGATGACCTAATGTCCTAAAAGTAATCCTTCGCTGATGCCACTTAATTACAAAAAAAAGTGTTTTGATATATGTTTTGTTTTGTTTTTTTTTGAAGAAAACAAATGAATTCCTGTGAATGTTTCAGATTTTCAGAGAACTCATTTACTTTGTCTGTCAGGTCATACATGATGTAACGAACAATTTCTGCGGCAAAGCTTAGAGATAGGGCAATTTAGCTATACTCCCATAAAACTCAACATCAAAAGCCAACAGCCACCCTATAATGTACTAACAGTTGTTTTGCATCCATACAAGTGCACAGAGTCTCTTGTGAAACTATTTTATTTCATTTCACTTAAATGTATAATCTCATCCAATTTAGCACATACCTATTAGAAGAAACAATTCATTTTACACTAAATCTAGATCCAATTGACATAATACTGAAAAATCTGTCATATTCTCCACATGCTAATTTTAAAACCTAGCAACCAGAATAGAAATAATTCTTCTTCCCCTAATTCAGCTTCAGAAATTGAAGTTTAATCTTTGCTTGTCCTCACCATGCGCTTTGGGCTGCTTCATCAATGTCAGGTAATACAGCTTCTCCCTCTATCTCTACACGTCTGTCTCCACCTCCTCCAACCCCATTCCTCCTATTTCTCAAAGCTAACTAAATTAAATTTTCTACACAGGCAAGTTGTGGGAAAAGGTCCCAAGCAATCAGAGCAATGGAATGTTGTTACTGAGATCCAGGTTAATTCATCCATCATTTTAGAAGACACTCCTCTCCCTCTGAAACCCTCGCCAACAGCGCACATATATCTCAGTTTGCACAGCAGGTTGACAGAAGACACAATTATAGGGTTTTAAAAGAAAAGTACTACACATTTGTGCTTCAGATTCAATACGTTATTAAGCAAACGTGTTACACTGGAAGGGGGTTAATGATTGTCAACTCTTTGACATGCAGACAAGTGCAAGCCTACACTAAACACTAGCTCTGCTAGTGTTCTTTTAACATTGAAACAGAAGGTATAATTGAACATTTACTGAACAGCAGTATTCAGAAACTAAAGCAGTCACTACTAAAACAAGTTGGACTTCATGATAGGAAAATCATTTAAGTGTGACCTAGGAGGTCAAGACACCTCCCATGGTTGAAGTACAAGATTTGTGAGAAACTTGAGAGGTGATTAACAAAAATTGACTGCAGTTACTTTATTCTATTGCATTCAGAGAAACATAACTGTGCACACTCTAGAAATAAGCCAGACTGAGCCAAAAAGAACCTTTACTCAGATTGATAATTTCTTTCTAGAATGGGGGTGGAAGAATGGGGGAAATGGGGCAGTTGTTTCAAGTTGTAGGCAATACCGTAGCACAAGGAAAATTCTAGTGCTAGGGTGGGTGGGATGATTAAAATGGAAGTGTCAGCTAGCATTGGTCCACTTCAGATAGTTTTCAGAGATCTCTGTGGGTGGTGCAAGGAAAGTGAAATGAGCCTAAGATACTCCTAATTAATCAACTCAAAACCTGCGGGAGAACTGGACATTTCACAAAACAAAATGTCAGCCAGAGATGTCTCCTGAGAATGGGAAGATAGCTGTGTCCAAGAGAAAAAATCAAGTTTTTTTGCAAAACAGCTGCAGAACATTCACAGACAACCAGAGGATCACCTTTATTTCCCAAAATGAGTAGGCAAGACTAATTTTAGCAATAAAGGATTGCAAATAGCCGTCCGGCTAACTGCCTGCTATGGAAAATACTCTTCCTCCCATATATTTAGAGATCTCTATCTCAAGAATAGCTATTTTTCTTCTTTACCAGTTCATACTGGTAAAATGTGACAAAACTCATTGTTTCTTGACTAAATTACCCATGGCCAACTTCAAATAATTTGGTTTATTGCCAACACTACTGTACAGTTAATACAGCTATTTCCTCCACTAGATGTACCCACTGATGGATTTACAGGCAGTCACCGCGCACAGGCTCAGCCTTTTCTCCCAACACTGATTCCAGTTTTCTTCTGGCAGCTCTTCCCTACATCTCTTCTAAGCATATGCAAGCAGAATTATATACGCTATTACAGTTTAATTCTCTCAAGAATCTTGTGCAATAGTATCAATCTTTCTCTGTCACTAGTGGAGACAGTTTTTAATGACTCATAGGATCATATCTGCCTTTTTTGCTTAGCCTCCAATGAGAATCCAGTGTGTATCTCAGCTGGGATCCTCTCCATCTTGCTCATTACATTAAAGAAGTCATAAACCTCTATGGAGGCTATAGAATACGGAAGATAGAAGAGCTCTGGGCTTTGAAAATCATTCTTAATCAGCTCAAATAAAGAAGAAGCCTAGGGGAATAAGCATGACCCCTCAGTTTTGTCTGGATGCTTGAGAAATAATTTGTAATGGGAGTACTTCTCCTGACAATGTAAATCAACTAATATATAATGCAAGTTTATTCGTATCTTTGCCACGTGCTGCACTACTACTGAATGACTGGGTAACATGTTAAAAGATTACAGACTATCATTTTTATCACTAAAACAGGAAATTTTAATTGGCCTAATCTTAGTGAAATTTCATTTGATGTAGTTACTAGTTTTTGAATACAAAAGTGCTAGTACAAGAACACAAGATAATAAAAAACTTATAATTTCTTGGAATAACTCAAGACAAATGATTCTGCAAATGATATTGCACAGGAAATGAGAAATTAACAGTGCATTCTTCTCACTGTCTTTTATTAGAGCACATTTGCAGCTTAGGACAAAAAATTTCTCACTGCTTTTAGGACATGTAAAGCCAATAAAGTACACGAGGAAGAAACTTGAACTAAAATTTATCCACAGGCCTTAGCACAAATATAATAATGTCAATGCTCTATTCAGATGACTTAGAGTGAAGCATAGATACAAACAGTGCTTCAAGGAAAAACTCTGGGAACTCATCACTCAACAGATAAAGTTACACACATACACATGCACTCAGAAATTTATTTCCTCTTCTCAAATTTTGCAAAAATTCACATTTGTAACATCCTTGGAACCATTTGTGACTACAACTGGCTGCAAGCATCACTCCTGAAAAGGAGCCGGAAGCTCTACATCACATTCTCATGGAGTGGATTCACTCTACACAATCAGGAGGACTCCACGTAAAAGGTACATAATCAGTAATACCAACTCTTGCAGTTATGAGCCTGCAGCACCCCAGCAATAGCTTGCTCATCAACTGAATCTGTGACCCCACAATACAGAATGTCATCATACAGTATAGCAAGTGCTTCAAGAATAGTACAATATGTGTGCTAGACACAGAAAGGTTCACCTCTTGCAGGGACAAAAGTTTCTCGCAGTGCATTATACTGCTCTGTCTGGTTCAAACTCATTTTCAATTAGGAAACAAACTGGGAAACAAACATACTCCAATGCTAAATCTAACAAAAAAATTACATGACTAGAACTTCAAACATTTTGTACAGTAAAACATATTCAAAAGGGAGACTTATTATTTAAGTCTGTTGGTTAAGATCTTTTGCCAAGGAAAATGTTTTACTATAGTTTGGATGCTAAGAGAAAAAAAAAATGGTGTATAAGGACTGACAGTGCTTCCAATGTTGACAGCTAGAACAGCATCATTATTTATCACAGCTTGCAAAGTACCATTCTTACTGTGTAGAAATGATGATTATCACTGACTTCAACACTAATTCTGCAGTCTTCAGCAGATTGTAATTGGCACTGCACTGAATAATTATTAGAATCACCCATGCAAGAAGAGGGATATTGTGTAGCCAAATCATTACAAGTTTTTTGTTATACTAACTTCTGTCACAGTGTCATACAATATCTGCCTTGTTTTACTGTATGCATCCAAAGTTTGAGAGTACCCCAGGATATCCCTCTTAAAAAGGATAAAAGAGTAAGACACTGTGCACTCTTCAATAGCAGGCATTCCATCTTTTAACTTGGGTCAGGAATAAGTTAAATAAACTAACAGTGTTTAGCTGAGTGAGTGTGGAAAGGAAAAGAGTCATACAAGAGAAACTTGATGTCAGAATTTAGCTCAGTATTACTTATCAAATAATAAAATCAAATCTGATGCAACATGAAAAGAAAACACATTTCTCACCTTGCTCCAGCAATAAGCTCTTTTTGTCCTGGATCAAATGTTAATTGTGAGAAGTCTACAGCATCTTCTGCTCTGAACACGTGTAACCAAGGGGCAATTTCTAAAACAATGAAGAAGAAATATATTTGTTATTGTAAATATCATAGTTACAGTACATCAGGTCCATTTGCAGATATCATGGGGCTGTGAGTTCTCACTATGGTCTGCTGAAGAAATACAGAATATTTCCACCACCTTGCCATATAATCTTCACTACAGACTTATAAAATATATCAGGCATTTTTATAACTTGTCTTCCTCAGACCAATGCACTACTACATAAAACACAGGGCAGAAAAGAGGGCAAGCTGCTGAAAATCAACAACAAGCTGTATCTGCATTTCCTATTTTCAAAATTAAACACACATAAATAACCAACTCAGTAACCAGTAGAACACCAGCTCTTTATATATTTGTACTGCTATTATTCTTGCATCCATATCACTAGTTTGACACAATAGTGTGTTAATATCACCACAGAAATGACAAACTTTGTTCTGGAAACATAGTAAGATTCACTTATTTTTATGTAGACATATTGAGAATATAAACGGTTCTTTAAAGAAAGTGTAGTTGCAAAGAAGTACAACCCTCAGAATTTTCTCTTAATTTTCACAATATCAAAAGGCTATTTTTAAACATTTTTCTGCAAATCAGTCACATGGAATGTATACAAGAGTAGAAGAAATCTACTTGCATATGACACAATGAGCTGCTGAACCATCCATTTAAGGACTACAGTTACAAAAAAGTCAATAAAAAAACCAAGGCTGAGCATATGGTCACGCCATTTGGAATACAGTCAACACCACCCCCCCCCCCCCCCCCCGAGAATATTACAGCATTGTCATTTTTGGAACTGACATCCCCAGCTGCAGTTCAGGTTATCAAACCCATTATAAACTTTCTTCTTAACTCACATGGATATTTTTACTTCTGCAAAAGACTGGATTGAAACAATCCATGTCTTATCCATGTCTTCTTCCTGTTTCTGGATGATTTGTTCTTAATTTAAATATTGAAGTTTTAGCACAGGTAGGTCATCCATGCCTACAGAGAGAGCCCAGGAGAAAAACGTTGTTCTGTGCCCAAATTCTCAGTCATTCTCAGCCATTGCAGAGAATCACTGAACATACTGTGCAGAAGCTGCAGCATCATATATTTGGAAAAAAAAATAAAAAAAAAAAAACAGATGGAACCACACAGTAGAATCACTTGGGTGTCAGAAAACTAACTTCTGCATTTTTAATGACAGCCTGTATGCATCTGGGAAATTACCAGCCTGTAATGTCAGTTTGTACGCGTTCTGCAGAATTTGTAGCTGTTTCCATCTGTGCTGGATAGGTTATCAAATCAGGTCATTGGAGGGGATAGGGCCACTTATTAAACAACTATGTACAGCTGCCACCAGCTACCACTACAGATGCCGTGTACAGAACCTAGGAGGATTCAGCAGGGAAAAGAATATATATACACATTAACACATTATAGGCCTGTATAGCTGTATATGCTATATATATATATGCTATATGTATTTATCTATTTATGCTTACACCTTAGAAGGCTACACAGGAAAGCCCAAAACAGGCATTTCCTAACTTTCGGATACTTGATTTTGCAATCTCAACTATTCAGTGATGCCTTCTGTATGAAATGATCAATACCAAAGTTGTAAAAAGTCAAGAAATCGGGTAGGACATAGATAAAGAAATAGAGATGCAAGTCTTTAAGAAGCTCACTTACTCAGAGCTTTAAAACCAGGCCAGAGGGCAGAGGATGCACCAAAGCTGGAAGAACAACCCTAGGACACGAGTTAATGGCAGAAGTCTCCCAAAGAGACCAAGAAGCAATTCTCTTCCACTTGTCCTGTTGTCTCAGTACGGTAAAATAAAACTTCAAGATACAGCAAGGAGGTGATCAACATCATTTCCAGGTTTGGAGCAGGGAGGGCAGAGGTCAGGCAATGCAAGGCAAGTCAAGGTGAGGGAGCGAAAAGAGAATTTAGGAAATCTCGCTGAAATCTGGTTCCCCTCTGCTCCTGCAAACAATAAATTATTTTATCCTTTCTTTGTTGCATTCAGCATCATTCTTGCTTGAGGGAATAAGGTCAGGAAGATCAGATGGCAGCAAGAATTACTTTCTTTTCATCAAAAACTCTAAAACCATGTCTTGTTTGCCACAGTAGCATCATGTGTCGCATAGGAGCAAACTTTTATGGGAGAAAACTACACCACTGTGATATTTTTGCACAGGAAAGCAAGCAAATAACAAAAATAGAATCAAAGCCCTTTTAAGTGGGAAATAAAAGCTTATTGGTAGAATACTGCTTCAAGTCACACTATAAAGAATTGATGCAACTGTATCACAGAAGAAAAGTACCCATACATCAAAATTTAGTTGAAAACCCACAGGCGAAATTCTTTCCATTCTTTCACGAATTCTCCTTAAAGTAAGAATTGTATAAGAATGTATTAAACATCCATAAAATAATTTTCTTAGAATTGAAAACCCATTATAAAGTACTAAGAATAATTTCATTTTTGAATTGTTTTCATATAGATGCAACATGACATGTTTTCCAAAATAACACAGCTATATATTTTGTATACTACAACAAATAAAGAATGCATAAGTTAATTAAAAGCCGTCTGTTGATATGACCAAGCTATGCTGCGTGCTGATCACAGGTGACAAGTTACAGCAATCCCACTCCTCCCCAGTTCTCTCCAATCCCAAGTTTTCCCTCCTCTTCCCCCAACTGTATGTCATGTGCAACAGTTAAATACGCAGTCCTTCTCTGAATCCTCTCTTCTCACACCTAATATTTAAAAAAATTATTCTGACATCTTCAATCTATCTTCTCCCCATCTTCTCCTCTTTTAACGGTGAATGTGCACATCTACTTTTCCACATAGTTCTCAGGCTTAAGCCTGTCCATGGAAGAGTAATGCATTGTATGCTACTGTCATACCATCAATATCTGCCCCTGAGTTCATGGGTCAACATAGTAAGATAGGAGGCACATTCAGAGCCACCCTTGTGGTACTAAATTTGCAAGTCTTATAATTCAAAAATGTTTCCAAAATTGATCTTTTCCCATGAAATTAAAAGATAAATGTGGAAAGAGTCAAGAGATTTATGTGGAAAGAGTCAAGAGATTTTGAGGTACCTACAGCTCTTTCACAAGCTGTGAACTGCAGTGGGTTTCCCTGGATCTTTCAGGGTTTGGTTCTTTCTTTAGTAGCTTAGATTTAATAGGAAGCAAAGTGTGCCATGGTTCATAAACACATGGAACAAAAAATGCACTGTAGTTCCCTCCACTCGTAGAACAGTCAAGGGAGTCTTCTAACAGGAGGTTAACAATCAAAGCTAGGCAGGAGGGTGTTAGATAATCATACAAATAATGGAAGTAAAGAAATGTGCCTCATTTTTACTTTAATATTAGTGTCTGTTCAACAGGCCCTGGCTTGTCTGGTGTACATTGCTGTGAACTAGCCACAGGCTGCTGAGCTCTGCAGTTCTTTGTAAATGAAATGGTCAAGTTTTCTCTAA
Source organism: Centrocercus urophasianus (assembly GCF_019232065.1). Lineage (NCBI taxonomy): Eukaryota > Metazoa > Chordata > Aves > Galliformes > Phasianidae > Centrocercus > Centrocercus urophasianus. Next base: position 67,674,668 of record NW_024884253.1, read on the forward strand.
CCTAAGTTTCACTGTTCAGCCCACCAAAATTGAGTTACGGCAACTAAAAAATAATTTGAAAAATGACAAATAAGGGAGGAACAGTATATTTAGAAATGAATTCAGAAGTGATCTTTAATGGAAAATAGTGAAATTGAAAGATGAGACCTCCAGTCTCACTAGAAAATTAACACAGATATTAAGAAAAATTAATAGTGTTCATGATGTACACATATGCCTCTTCAAACCATGGTGCCCTTTTGGGTAAATAAGAAGCACAAAATTAAACATCTGTGCAGAATGACTTTTTGAAGATATTCTGTTAGCAAAATAATAACTGAACTACTGTGAAAATGAGATTTGCAATATTAATAGAGGTCTCTGGGTGGCATCAGTAGTACAAAATCACTAATCTTATCATAAGAAAATTAAAATCTGCTACTGAAGTAGCTGAAGTTGTTTTCTAATTAAACATATCTAATCTAAGTATGGTACATTAATCCTCATCTTCCTGAGATTGCATACTGATTTTAGCCTATCTTAGATTTCACCTCCCCGTTATATCTATTTGTACCAAATCTCTATTCTCCTGAAAGTCAGTGGGACATGTCAGAAGCTCCTCCATGATATCCCATGCTGTCCTGCTGCCAGCTTCCCTTCACCCCAGTGTGATCCACCAGCAGAGTTACCAGAGATTGCAAGAGGCCATCTACCTGCTCATTCCACAACATGCTCTGGCTTGGGGTTTCTCTGTGGCACTGTACTCTTTAGGGACCAACAAGGCACACTGGGAAACTTTCTGCTGTGCCATTTCCAGAATCCATCAACGCTAACTATTTTAGGACAAAGGCTGAGAAAACAAGAAATTCTTCAGTAATCCCTGTGCAGCATCGGTATCAATTTCAGCGTGATTGTTATGCCCTCATTTTAAGCTTCCCTTTATTATCTACTTCAATGAATAATGAATTCATTCAAAACAACTTCAAGAAAATAAGCATTTCTCTGTGCTAGGGTAAAAAAAAAAAATAGAGAAGAAAAATGGCATGCTGAAACCTGTTGCATATTTTGTAACTCACTGCTGTTTACACATTTTTTCTTACATTTCCAATCATCGCTCTTTTTAAGCTCTTCCATCATATCATCCTCAACAGTAATGAACTAAACACACTCTTATCTTTCTGGTAAGTCATCAGCTCATTGCACATGAAAGTACCACAACTCAAGTGAATAATGGAAATAAGTGCAAATACTATTCCACAGGTGCCAAAAGAACAAGACATTTCAGGCAAAGAATGGCTGTACTCCGTCCAAACCCACTCATACTTCATACCTACTGATCCAAAAGGGGCTTTAGTGTGTCAACAACACAACTTACTTTCCTAGGGTTTATTCAAGGTACGTGTTACTCAGCACTCACTACAATGACTTCCAGATTTAAATAACTTTTAAGCTTTAAGGTTTTTTAAAAAAATCTGTAATTATCTAGAAGAAAGTTCCTATGTTTACACACATATCATAAACAAATGTTTGTTTCCTCAGATGAGCTTCTGAAAACAAAGCTACGTACAGACTTCTCTCCATCAGGCACCATGGCTTCCCTGCAGGTCAATGAAGTGAAGAGGAAGCCAGGCAAGACCTGAGAAAATGGCTGTGTATCCTCCTCAAGCTATGGAGACCCAAAGCTCCACAACAGCTAATTCATTCCACTTGGGTTGCACAGTGTTCCAACTATACATAGTGAATACTTAAATTCTGTTTAAACCCATACAAATACAAGGAATTCTTTACATGACTTTAAAGCTATCCTTCACATATTTGTACATCATATACATTACTTCATAACATTTAGTCACTCTTCACATATTTTTACTTATTTTAGAGCAAATTCTTCTTTGACCTATACTAATCTAGCACTGTTGCAAAACAGGTCAGTATGAGGTTTCTCTGATGGGTTTTCTTAGTGCTGGATATAGTCACAATGAAAACATCATTAAAGCTAGCCCCTGCTCATCTTACAACTGTAGTAAGCACAGTAAATATTTTCCTATTTCTATTACAAAGCAAAGACTTGTTCTAGGAGTTAGAAGTAATAAGCAATACATTAATTATACACTTAATAATTATAATATATATAATAATATAATTATTATATGTCTCCAATTCTGAGCACAAATATCTGCCCTGTTACTTGCCATACTTCTGTAAGCTGGAAGAATGAATGGTAGAAGCTGAATGCTTTAAACATAGCAGTGTACTGCAAAGCAGAGAACACCTGCCTGTTATAGACTGCTTTTCCAAAACCTTTAATTCTAGACATATGTTTTCTATATGTAATGGTATGTTGGCATCCTTAGCTTTAGATCCTGACTGCTAAGGTAAGTTGTCTTGCAGAACTGTATCAGTAAAACAACCATGTCTTGCCCATGCTTCTACAGAAAATGGAGCCATGATTCGGGAAGAACCTGCAGGGAGATGATGTAGAGTCCTGCCTCCTGGACTGCACATGCAGACTCCCCATAGGACGCAAAGCCATAAGCACTCAATATAGATACAGATTCAGGTCAAAGCTCTGGACAATCATTAGCCCTTTCTACAGGATTTACAGTGCTATCCTTTACCATGCATTTCATTGCATTTCATAGTCAAATTAATTATTAATGCATCTTACAGTAGCAGAGTTTAAAGACAGTACTTAAAAACATTGTATTGTAGTACCAGAGTTGAAGTTGCGCACTTCCTTGCTACTTCCGCATAAGTAACCTGACTTTTAGATAGCAAGCACATATGTAGTCCACCCACAATGAAGAATTACATTCAAGGAAGGTGGCTCTTGTTCCTTTTCTTAGATCTTTAGCATGCTAGTAGGAGAAACTACTGCATTACAAATATTAGCTAAATAGAAAAAAAAAAAAAAAGAAAACTATTTATCATTTAAACTTACAGAAAGAACACATAAAAAGATCTTTTTTTGTCCTGAAAAATATCCAAAAGTCAAGCCCATCCTCATGTCCCAGTGAAATTCCTGATCCACCTGTTACTTAGATTTGAACATGTTTGCCATATCCTTGTGTATATGGTCCAAATATCCAGATGTCAAATTTAAGGAAGGTGATGAATGTAACAGACCATATAGTGTTTGCTACCAGGCAGCTCTACTAGCCTAAATGGAATACACCAAAAGCACACTAAATGCAGCATAGGCAGAGAAAAGAAAAAAAAAAAAAAAAAAAAAAAAGGTGGTATCACCAGGCACCAGATCCTCTGTAAAGTGAATGGCTTAGGACAGACAGGCCTACTATACATACTTAGTACTGTTTTCAATGAGAAAGTCACTCCATGTAGACCCCCATCAAAAAGAGTACATTTATGAAATAAGAAAATATGATTTCTGCACACCAATGGATGAAATAAAAACAATTGCATAAGCAAGTTTAGCTAATGCAATACAAGTCTTTATAAAAGAAAAGACGGAGTTGCTATTTTGCACATCAAGATTAAATCAGCAACCACAAACTACAGATATTTCTCTTTTAAGTCTTACTATGCTACATTTTGTTCCCCTTGTGAAAACATGTCAGACCTCCATCTATAGTTCAGAGCTCAAATTTGCTTATAGGGGAAAAAAAAAGAAAGCCAACTTCAAAACTATGGCTTCTTTTCACAACCCACCATTCTGGAGATCTCTTTAGATCATGAGCAAAGCAGCTACCTTTCTTCTATCATCCAACAAACACAACATATCATGGTCCTGAAGCCTCACCTAGAAGCTCTGCCAGCTCCTCTGCACTTTAAAATATATGTAATAAGATAGATCCTAAGGCTAGAAATGCTCTTGATGTTATCCTGTAAGTTCACCAGCTGCTCACTGGGCCCCCAGTTTTTGAACAACTATTATCAGCTTCATAACAATTTTGGACATAACACAGCAGGGCTATAAGTAGTTCATTCATTATTAAATTGGGATTAAAAAAAAAAAAAAAGTATATTGAAGTATCTGTTTCTACACTTAAAATAAGCCATATGTTATAGAACAGTGAACCAGAACTTCTTTCTTACACTTACTTTCTACCCAGCTCCCCATTTCTTCTACTACTGTTCTTGTTATTCCCTAAGTCATGACCTCAGCTGCTGGCTCACAGGGCAAGGGAGATACAGCCACAGCAAATGCCCTGCCCTGGTTCCCTGACCTGCTTTCACAGCCCACACTTCTAACCTCCAAAGTCCCAAGGTGCTTCTGTTCAAGAAACGTTTAGATGTTGCACTAAGGGATGTGGTTTAGTGGGGAAATACTGGTGGTGGATGTTTGGACCGAATGACTTTGAAGGTCTTTTCCAACTTTGGTGGTTCTATGATTCTAAGGTCTACAATCTAGCCTGCATTCCTGTTTTCTTTGCATGGACAAACCTCCTCCAGCTAGAAATACATACTTCTGCATTCTTATGTGCGTGCAGATGTCTATTACTGGGATAATTAAAGGGAATTTGGGTTCTGACTGTCTGTGCCCCCAGGGAAGAGACAGTAACATCTGCTACAATGACTACTTATTTCTTATTTTTCTGAACAAGGATTTTGAATTGTTTATGTTTCATTGTTCAAACACACGCACGTTGCATACAAACACAAGTTATAAGGGAAAAAAAGACTTAACTCCCACCTAGATGAAAGCAGTTTCAGTGCCACAAGCACAGTTTTTACACACTTCAGATCACTTTAGAGATCTGTAGAAATTAAATAGTGACAAGGCATCAGCCATGATATCCAATTAGAGCTTTTTGTTGTTAAGTTTTTGTTTGTTTTCCCCTTTTTTTTTTCCCCCCCCCCCCTCTCTCTTGTACACAGAAACAAGAAAACCAGAAGGGGAAAAACAACAATAAAACCTACTTAGCAAAAGTGTTCACTAGCTAGCAGGAAGAACTCTCATTAACCACACTCTCCTCATTTATAAGGAAAAAAAACCTTGACTTACACATAGAGCATCTGATGTTATAACGTTTTTAAATTACACAGTATAAGTCATCTTAGGATAGCACTGTAGTTAGAAATAATAACTAGGTAAGTTTCACATCTGTTTGAAGTGCTAAGAACTGTGTCTAAAAAACTTTCAGTTGCCCAATCTTCAGCGCTGTATTTTGAACAAATGTTAAGTGACTTACAGACTGTTGCTTAAACCTGAAGTTGAAATATGGATTTCCAAATCCTAGTCCACTTTAAAGCAAAAAGCCTGCTGATCTTCACTAACGGCCCAAACTAGGAGCCATAGAAATATCACAACGCAGACTACCATTAAAAAACAAAAGTTATGAAAAAAGGATATGGGTAGAGTCAAAACTAAAGGGTCTGGGAGCTTAGTTCTGGGTTTTTCTCCATGATGTGTTGGAATACAACACCAACTCACATTTGTCTACTTGAACATTGCATTCCGCTGTCGTTCTTTTTCCATTTTGTCACTGCACTCATCTGTTCTCACTATTTTGCAGTGAAATACTCCAAAGTATCACTCTGAATAACACCACCTCGATATAAGCTTCAGGCCACTGACATAGAAACACAGCAGGGATAGCAGTCTCTGTCTCTGCCATCTCAGCTTTTAGGACACTGCTGTCCTCACAGTAATCGTTACAAATTTTTGATTTTATGATGCTGTCAGCAGATTTAGAAACCACCCCCCTTTTTGAATAGTATTATATCTGGACACACAACAAACAGTAGCTCAAGGGCAGCATTAGAGAAAACAAATGCAACAAAAAGAACTTCCACAGAGAGGCACCTGCAGAACCACAAGATCACTGTTAGCCGTCATGTTTGTAAGGGCAACTGAGGAGCTATCTCTATGGCAGTTCACAGCTAGGACGATTCTTGTGTATTACAGTAAATTGCTTAGCATATTATTCGAGAAGAGTTTAAACAGGTAGTAAAGAGATCTGAGGGATCACTGGAGGCTATTAAAGCCAGTTTACTCTAGCAGACTACAAGTATTGGAATGGTTTACTGGTTGTAAAACTTCAACCCAAGAACGTCACGTGTAAATACACACACTCAGGCCAGGAAAATAAATTGTGTACAAACTGCATTTAAAAAAGCAGTGATTGTTAAGACTAAAGGTGACCAGAAGTCTGTCATCAAATGAGAGGTGGATTTGAGTAGAAGTGGGTAATGTTCAGAGTACCAAGAAACTATGCAGCACAGAATAATAATACAGTATTAATTAAAGGTGCTAGCACAAAGATACAGAGTTTCAGAAAGTTTTCAGGACATTTTCTAGGCCAACACTACCGTAGTTAGAATACAGTAAGATTAAGTTCATATATAAGAAGAGAAAGAGGGAAGCATGGGGGACAGCATGGAAATTAATTTATAGAAGACTTAGGTAGAAGGCATAGAGAAGGAGAACACACTGGGGAAAAAAGAAAACAAATGCAGGAGGTGTCAAATAGAGAGACAACCTCAGCAAAACATAAGCATTATTATCCTGCACCAGATGCACATTCCTTCTACTTGTATATCCTGTTCACATCAGCTGTTAGTTCAAGAAAGCCTGGGAAAAAAAGGCATAAGGAATCTCTGTACACAGCAGTGGTATTTTCAAGTCTTAACATTATGGCTTAATCTAAGGCACAAAAATGAGAAATGGCCTAAATCTGAGACGTATAATTCAAGAGCAGAAAACCAGGAGAAGTTTCAGAAAGCTAATCAAACCAAAAGATATGAAAAATAATTAAGTAAATAAACAAAAATGAGAAGGGTGTGAGAAACCTCTGTAGAATTCCCAAGAGAGAGAAAAAAAAACTTCAGTGAAGGAGGTTGAAGCAAAGGAAACTTTTTCCCACTCTGCAATGTAAACCACCTTGCACGTATGCTAACCCACACTTCAGAGTAGGGAATCATTCAGCAGCTCAGATGCAGATGAGTGCATTATCAAAACATGGAGTTTTTCTGAGCTGTGAAAACAATGCCACCCATCTCAGCTGTTTTCACATGTGGAAATAATACTAGTTGCATCAGACCTTCCCCACACCAATGAGAGATTTGTTCCTTACTGGGGCAGTTCTGCTAGTCAGCACTCCAAGCAGAGAGTAGCCCACGTTCTCCTCAGTAAGCACAGCTCCCCCTTCCAGTTACCAGCTCCAGCACCCACTGCTGTCCCTGCCTGCCTTCCCCTCCCTGTAGAGGGGCTTAACTTCTCACATTTAACAATTAAAATATGGCTTTGGCACCCAGCCATAGAATTTACCTTGAAGGAAACAATGTTGTACAATTATAGGAAATGAGTATCTGGTCTTAATGAGGAGTTTCACATAGAAACCTGCACAAGTTTTATTTATTTACTGTAATGAAGATAAGCGTAGGCCAGTTGCCTGTAGATAGTTAAAACAGTACCATGTTACTTTTCTGGGCAACACCTGTTTCAATTAGCAAGACTATTTCTCAAAATGAATGTCCTGCAATGACACCTAAGGTGGCATATTACAATGCTAAACTTTTTTTTTTTTTTTATTGCAATGCTTTAGCTTAACACAATTCCTTGATTCTATCAATTCTGCCCTAGACAACACCTCTTAAAGTATTTTCAGGCCTGAAGATATTTTATGCAGGGGGAAAAAAAGGGAAAAAAAGGATATATGGTAACACAGAGAGCAAAGGAGACAAAGTCTGATGCTAATCTCAGTATGAACTTGGACTTGGGACTTCAAATTGGAGCACACACCCCAGCTGCTCCAAAACAACAATAAGGAAATAAAATAAAATTAAAAAAAAAAGACCTCAAACAAACAAACAAGAGTTGCTAGCAAGCGAAAAACAAACAAACAAACAAAAAAAACCACCTCCACAAATTTTCTGCTAAAGAACTCTGTCAGATTGCAGGTACTTGACATTATTATTTCAGTCATCGTACTGTAAGATCTAACAGTACAATCATCTCCTAATCCTCAGAAATTGTAAAGAACATTTTCTTAGTGTAGAAAGTCATAACACTGGACACACTACAAGGCAGTGCTACCATTCAACAAGATCTGGACAGATGGGAGCATTGGGCAGAGAGGAACCTGATGTGGTTGTGGTTTAACAAGAGCAATTCTAGCATCTGGGGAGAAATAATCACACGCATCAGTGCAGGTGAGGGGCTGACCTGCTGGAGATGAGCTCTGCAGAGAAGGATCTGGGTGTCCTGCTGTACAACAGGTTAGCCATAAGCCAGCAGTGTGCCCTTGTGGCCAAGAAGGCCCAAAGTATCCTGGGGTGCATTCAAAAGAAAGTTCCCCCTCTTCCCCCCCTCCAGTCTGCCCTGATGAGACCACATTTGAAAAACTGTGTCCACTCTCCAGTTTAAAAAAGACAGGGACTCCCCAGGAGGAGTCCACTGTAGGGCCACAAAGATGATAAATGGACTGGGACATCTTCCTTATGAGGAGAGACTGAGTAACCCGGCTCTGTTTAGCCTGGGGAAAAGAATAAGAGAGGAACTGATAAATGTTTATAAATACCTAAAGGGAAGTGGGAGGCAAATGGATGAGGCCAGGCTTTTCTCAGTGCTACATAGCAAAAGGACAATGAATAATGGCCTAAAACTTGAATATAAGAAATTCCATACAAACATGCAGAAGAATTTTATAGTAATGGTGATGGAGCACTGGAACAGGTCACCCAGGGAGGATGTGAATTCTTCTATGGACATACTCAAGACCCATCCAGACTCCTACCTGTGCAATCTATTGTAGGGTACCTGCTTTGTCAGTGGGGTTGAACTTGATCTCTTGAGATCCCTTCCAACATCTGCAAATCTTTGATAACAAAACTTGGAGTACTATTAGTAGAATGATAAGCTTATGACAGGTCAGAGTACTGTATCACCCGAATATGATAAACTGCCATGTTACAAATGAATATCTACCATGCTCAGCCATGCAAATAAAATCAGCTGTTCAGCATCCTCCAGTCCTGTCAATAGCAACTGAAAGGTGCCACAGAAGTGAGGCAGGAAAGAAAGCATGTGGAAAAAAAAAAATCACCTTAAAATACTGACTGCTAAATGTTTAAGAGTTTTGTAATTCTTTTTCTTTTTTTTTTTTTCCTCCTTCTCCTCCAAAGAAAAAAAAACAAAAACAAATAAAAATATGTATGGACAATGAAAAGGTAGACATGAATGGGCCACACAAAGACCAGCTAAAAAGGGCTGATTTTCAGCTCCTCACCTGTGTGATGCTAACCAGCCACACACATGCTCTCCTTCAGTAAACCCTAGTAGCTCTGCACAAAGCACTGAAGACCCTGAAGAAGAATGGGAACAAAATTCACCTGAATCAAAGTGTACATTATGCACTGAGAACTTAATCCTTTGGCAAAGCCTAGTTTACTCTGTGCTAGTTGATTTAGAAAGAACGGGTACGCTTTTGTTAAGGCCTTTCTCAATCAGTTGAATCAATAGAATGATCAACAGAATCTTCACGCTGACAGCATTAATTAAAGAGATAGAATATTCCTGTAACGTTTTTTGAAAAAAATTAAATATTATGTAGTGGAAAAAAAAATTAATCAGAACAATATTGTTTTTCAATTTCTCTTTAAACACACCAAAGCTTGTGAAAGATTATACAACTTTAGCTACTCAGCATCTTTATTTCTTGATTGTCCACCTGTTTCTTAAATACAGCTCAGTTTGGAATCTATCTTCTACAGTCTTTCTGTAAAAATGCCCACATCCACTAAAAATTTGTATCATTTGAAAAAAAAAAAAAAACAAAAAACAAACAAAAACAACACAAACACCACAACAGAAAACAGATTAATTCTATTTGTAAGCTCTTTATCAGTAGTGGCAGGAGCTTCTCATTCTGCTGCTTTGCTTACAGCCAGGAAATTTCACATGCTCTAAACAACCACACTTAGAGAAAATCAGTCATGGAAAAGCTATGCAAAGGCTAGAAGGACATGTTTGTACAGCTGATTAGCCATTTCATTCATTGCTGAAGTTATTAACATTCTAAGATGGCCCAGCACTTGACTTGAATGCTTACAAGAACCAAAGGAATTGAAATTTGACACTTGCTTTAAAAAATGATCACTTCTACAAAGAAAAATAAGTTATCTAGTATCTAATTATTCTTTCCTTCAAGAGCTTCCCTATCATACTCTGTTTCCTTATGGAATTGGATAACGAAGATGCAGGCTGATTGAGACAAAGAGTAAAGGGACAGTACCTTTCAATCTTGAATTCTATCATTTTTTTTAATTAACTGTAATCAGTTGAAAGTTGCCATTCCCTAGTGGGTGCTTAGTCTCCTGTACAAAAATAAAAGCAGACTTGATTTTGTTAAGGAAAAAAAAAAATATGGAGAAGGTATTATTTTCTTTCTTGAAAGTGGCTGGTTATTGAGAGGATAGCACAAGCAATCTCATAGCCCTGTCATCTGGACAAACCAAAGTTGTAATATTAGCTAGCCATTAACTTCTCTTCACTGATAAGTGTTCTTTAAATAAAGAAAAACCTAAAGGGAGATAAAGGATGGAAAGCAACACACCTCAATCCCATTGCTGAATCTGGCAGGAGGTCTTTAAAGATTATTTTTGAATAGCAGTAGAAAAAGAAGAAAAGAGCAATAAAAACCAAGCAGCTTAAGTAGATATTATTAGTTTAAACAGTAGCTTGCAAAAAGATTAGGGGAAAGAGATGAGAGTACAAACAAAAACAAGTTCATACAGCATGTACTTTTTTTATTCAGCCCGCAAGTTATTTCCTCTTGGCGCATGTTAAGCATATGTGCTCCATACAGAAACCACATGACAAAACAAGCAAAGATGTACTGAATCTATATTACTTAGACAAATACCAACTGAGGGAATTCTGTGGTGGTTAGACAATAAGGTTAAGAAAATATATTTCTTAGGATTCCCGAACCAAGAAATCAGAAAATAACTGTGCTAGTTTTCTTTTCTGGTTAACCTCAAGTAGAAATGAAGGGTTTACTTTCATTTCTTTTAAGGACTGAGACATGTTATTTTTAAGCAAGTTTATTTAACAGATAAGTTCTTTACAGCCCACCATGTATTCAAAATATCACTAAACACAGCTTCTAAAATTGTCAATTGTTTTGTTTTGTTTTGTTTTGCTGAGACAGCACAATCTTAAATTTTTATTACTTATAGAAGAATAACAAAATGAAACTTGCCTTAGAGCAGATGATCTCAGTTATACTCTGAGCATCAATTAAGTTCAAATTCACAACTGTAAATTGATGCCTATAAAAAAAGAACCTAAGAAACTAGACTTTATGCAAGTGAATGACAGGGCAGTAGATGTTTATAACCTCAAACCTGAAACCAGTATTGGGTCAGTTTTCTCCTGCTTATACTTCTCCTAATAAATATAAATGAGATCTATATTCTAAAATTGCTAAAATATGTCACGAATCCATCAGCTAGCCAGCATTTCATGCCAGTGCCACTCTACATATATATGCATGAGAGAGTATTAAAAAAAGAGATGGCAGCGTGAAGCTGTAAGCCTGAATATTCCTCCAAGACAAGCCACAATGGAACAGGTCACTGCATCCCTTGATCTAGCAATAGAGAAGTCTTCAGTCAAGGGTTTTGCATGGTTTGCACAAAATACACTGTGCTAAATCATTCCACTCATTTAAATTGCATGAGATAACACAGCTAAGTTTGCCTGAAACAAAACAAAAGGATGGCTACCTGAGAGGAGCAGGCAAGCTCTCGGGTAGGTCCCTTTAGGTCTATCTAGAGGACTCTACCAACAGCACAAGCCTCCAGTGGACTGTGCAAGATTGGGCAGGTCAGACAGTTTTCAAGTTCCACAAATATATTGGCAAGGGGAAATGCCACTGCAACTACTTTTGTACTTAAAAAAAAAACATATCTGCAGTAAATTACCTTCATCTAACACAGCTTCTCTAGAATGTGTGGCTAAGTGCTTTGAAAACTATGGAAATATTTAGACAAGCTTTAATCTTCTCAACTGGTTTGCTTTGTTTTCTGAATAAGAACAGCTCAATTTTGACAAAGACATCAATCTTCACAGGCATTTTATTTTTCTAAATATTATTTGCAAACAGTTTACTTCTCACCGTCCTTACCTACAGGAAGTCTTGTTTCATAGCCTTCTCTAACTATTCAGGTTAAACACATTCATTTACTATACTGAGAGGAAAAGAAACAGTAAGAAAATGTTGGCTATCAATAAAATCAAGTATACTTTATAAAAATTAATGTTTCATAACTGTGTGCACATAAAAGCATGTCCAGATAAAAATTAATAAGAATTACAACTGTACAGCTCTATCTTTAAAGATTAGCTTATTTTATGCTTTTTTCTGATTAAACACTTCAAGTTATTTCAAACATAAACATACGTATTTACACACACTATAAACATATACACAGATAAATAATCTTGAGCACTGGATCTCTATGTCCGTTGTACAACCTGCATTTTGTTTCCTTGCCTTCAAACCTACAAGATGCACTACAGGATTTACAGCTTCTCACCTCTAATTTATTTCCAAAGTTTGTGCTAACATACGTGATGAATCTTCAGCGCATACATGTAACATGAGCAAGCAGAATCAAGTTAAAAAAACAAATTACAACAGATTAGTGCACATTTGCACATCTGGAGGCAGACTCCTTGGAGAAAAAGAGATTTAAAAGGACTATGCGTTATTACAGGTACTCTCAAGGGTGCATAACACACTGAACTGCAAACTACTAAGATGATTCTGTCAGTCCATCCCAATTTTTATTTACAGACCTGCTTTTATCTGATCCCTATAAAAACCGCAACTAACTTTAAGAAATAAGAAAAGGAACTTCCAGCTTCCAAGTGAAACACAAATTGTTTTATTCAACTCTAGGAAAGCCCTATGCATTCACAACATTAATTATGCAGATAAATAAATTACACTATGTTTACTACTATAATTTATGAGACAAATACAATGGAAGAGTGTTTGGGGTCATGTCAAAAGTCATTTGCATGTGCATATGCAAGTTGTCTTCCCTTTCCTCTGCCTGGCACATTACTTGAGTAAAGGTTCTCAACTGGTGTGCATAATTCTTGCCAGTTAATATGAGATGATACATCACAGGCTTTCAGCTAAAAATGATTTTCTCAGCTAAATAATTATAGAAGTTGCACATGCCTCTACAGAAAAGGTAGCTTGACAGGATCATCACCTAAGTGTTTTTTGATGGGCAGTAGAAAAAGAAAGCAGGCTCTTGCAAGAGATGTAGTCCCTATCTATATTTTACCATGACAACTCCCTGGGACTACCTTTTCTTTCTATTGTTTTTTTTTTTTTGCAGTTGCTCATCCATACACACTACAGTAGGTTCTCACTCCATTAGTTTTATTTAATAGTTCATACTCCACCTATCATGCTTCTCAAATTTGTAGAATGTTATGGGGCAGTGTGTCAAAGGCCTCACTGAAGTTCAGATAGATGATATCAGTGGCTCTTCCCTTGTCTAGTGACACAGTTATACCATCATAAGAAGTGACAAAATTCATCAAGCAGGATCTGTCCTTGGTGAAGACATGCTTGTTATCCCATATCACCTCCTTCTCTTCCACGTGCCCTAGCATAACTTCCAGGAGGATCTGTTCCACGATCTTCCCTGGTACTGAGGTGAGGCTGACAGGTCAGTAGTTCCTTGCCTTTTTTCCAGTCATCAGGGACACCTGACCACCACGACTTTTTGAACATTATTGAGAGAGTCTTGGTTAGTATACATCAGCCAATTCCCTCAGGATTCTGGGATGTCTGTTATGGGGCCCATAGACTTATAGATGGATACTCATGTTCCTCAGGTAGTCGTGCTTCTAATCTTCACTTACAGCAGGAGATACATTGCTCCCTAAGTTCCCATCTTTGATCCTGCAGGATTCATTCATGACATAGTTCTCTCATACATACACCTTCATCATAACTTGATACTCCACGTATTTCATTCCTTACGTACATTTTCAAAGACAAACCTCTCTTACTCATATTTTCTCTTGGTTTCTCATCTGTTTTGCTTAACTAGCAGCCCTGTAATTACTAGTCAACTGCTGCGTGCCTGCACTAGTAATGTTACCCAGTTATTATATACTGAATAACACATTGCACATACATTTCTACATATAATTTCAAAGATTTACTGATTACTCCCTTCAGATTATTTTGCTAAGTATGAGCTACAGCTTATCAGAATATTTTAAGTGAAGGAAATTTTTGTCATGAGTTCAAAGTTTAGATGCATCACAGATATGTACTGATTAATGATATGTATGTGTGTATATATATATTTTTTTATTTTATTTTATTTTTTTATTTTTTTACAACAAAGGTCAGTAGTCTAGCATGGAAAAATATTACCAAATCTCATACGAGCAATCTGAAAATAAATGTTCCTACATAGCAGCATTCTCCACATCTATTTACAGCAAGACAGAACTGTTCAGTACATTAATGATGGCTACTTTGTAAGATGCAACTGAAACAAGAGAACAAAGCACACCTCTGTCTCCAATAAACCTTAGAACAGATAACTAAAAACTGAAAGAATTCACTAGAAATCAAGTATATACTGTAGTAGTCTAAAAGGCAGGATAAACCTAAATTCAAGCTGCTCTCCTATATGTGGGCTGAAATTTATGGATAAAATCAGGCTCAGATCAATGCGTTTTTAATCAACCTTTAGCATGTGGTACTGGTAACAAATTAAATTATTTGCCTTCATAGTTGTATATAAAAAACATGTAAATGAAACAATCATTTAGTTTGTTAAATTAAGTAAAGTGCCAGAATTTTAATTGTGCTTCTTTAATTTACAACTTTGTGTATGTATGTTATGATAAAATACAAAATTATCATTTAATTTTTAAATCTAAATTACACACACTATTTGAACACTAAGAAAACCTGCATTTCAAACTAAATCAGACTACTTAGTCCATCAATGAGAGATAAACATCCCCCATTCACATTAGACAGATAATTTGCAATTCCAGTTTAAAAGAATATGACAAATTTAGTTCACTCCTCAACATATTGGAGAAAAGAAAAGCTGACATCATTACTCTTATACCATTAAAACACTAGAACAACAAAAAAGACTTTCAGTGCAGAACATTATATAAAGAGTGGAAACAAATCTTCTTGTCAATTAAATTTCAATAAATCCTAATTCATCAAAACAAAAAAAAAACGTTTTCTCTTAGTGAAGCAAAGAATGCAATAGGTAATATAAAACATCTCAATCCTTGCATCTTCACAGCTACACACTATTTACAATTTGTTTTAAATTATAACATTAATGTAAAATAATTTAAATTCAAAAATATAAAAGACAATCATAAAAGTTATTAAATGCCCAGTGTTTTTATAGACTACATTCTCTAAGTGTTCTTCACTTTGTTTCAATTATTCCTCAGCAGTTCATCCCAACACCTCAGAAGGTAACTAATGGCTTGGCTACACAGGCAGTTCAGAGTAGAGCTCCAGTGCAAAAACACAATACGTAAGAGGTGGAAGCAGGGACAAAGTGATCAAGGAGGAATTTAGAAACACTGCATAGGCATGTAAGAATCAAGTTAATAAAAGTTCAAGAGCAGTTAAAACTTGCAAAGAATGTCAAGTCAACAAAAAGAGCTTCTAACTGCTACAACAACAACCAAATATCAAACAGGAAAAATGTGAGTCTCGCTGAACTGGGCAGGTGACCTAGTGCCAGCAGACACAGATTAGGCTGAGATACTCGACACCTCTTCAGTTTCAGTCTTTACCAACAAGGTCTCACAGGCCTCCGTATTTAGCAAAAGAGTTGAAGAACTATCAGTTATAAATGTAACCTGAACCAGGGATAACTTGCAAGATCTAAGCCCACAAAAATCAAAGAAAGAAGACAAGCCGCATCTATGACCAATGAGATAACCTGCCACTCTTCATCTCTGAAAAGAAACAGAGAAAGTAACAGAGAGAAAGAAGCAGCGAATAAAACATGAGAACCACAGGACAGCCAGACTTTCTTCAATTCCTGAGAAAGGTCACTCAGTCTCCACAGAATACTCTTTCATGGAAAGATGGAGAAGATGGTGACAATGAATAGTCAGCATGGATTTGGCAAAGCAATGTCAACTCCTGGCCAACCTGATTGCCTTCTATAATAAAACGACTAGTTTCGATAATGAGGTGAGAGCAGTGGATGCAATTTATCTCAACCCTTCCAGCATTGTCTCAATGCAAGATAGGATGTTATAGCCTGTCTCTACAGATGGGCAATTAGGTGGATAAAAAAATGCTGGTTGGATGATCAGGTCTGGAGAGAAGTGTTTAAGGACACTTACTCCACCAAGACGCTGATAACAAGTGAAGATCTGACTGATCAAAGACTGATCCTGGGACCTACTCTGTTTAGCAGGCATTTTAATCAACAACAAAGGGGAGGCAAGGCAAGAAGTGACACGTTATTGAGTTTACAGATAACTCCAAATTCATTGATAAGGGCTGTCATCCAAAGGGACCAAGGTGGGCTGGAGAAAAAGGCCAAGAGCAACATCAAGAAATTCAGCTAGTACACAGGCAGAGGCCTGCACTTGGGAAGGAGCCACCCCTCAACACAGACTGGGAAGGAATTGCCTGGCTGGGGAGTAGCTGAAAAGACCAAAGCATCTTGGTAGACGTGAAAGAGCCAGAAGCATGCCTGTCTAGAAAAGAAGGCCAACAGCACCCCAAGCTTTATTAACAAGAGCATAGCCTGTTCAATAAGATAGAACCAAGGAAAGAGATCACAGAATCAGTAAAAGCATCTAAAATGTTGCATCCCATTTATGACCTCACAATACATGCAGAGTGCTGATAAACTGAAACAATTTGCGTGTCCTGTTGGAGAGCCAACAAGATGGCCAAGGACTTGAACATGACTTCCAGTACATTCAGTGTGAACTGGGCTTTGTCTAGCTTAGAGAAGGCCTTGAGGGAGACCTCATGGTGGCTTCCAATACCTGCAGATACTTAACAAGAAGATGGAACCAGGATCTTCACAGTGGTGCATGGTGGAGGATGTCCTGGTATATAATTAATTTTCTTCATAGTGACTGCTATATTGCTAAGTCTTGGATTTAGGAGAAAAACAGAGTTGATAACACATTGACCAGTGTTTTAGCTCTTGCTGAATAGTGCTTACACTAAGTCAAGGACTTCTCAGCTTCTCATACGTGACCTCCTCTAACCTGAGCTACATACTCTATGATCTTAGCTTTATTTTAATCAGAGAAGAAAATGAGTCACCACTGTAAACTGACACATTCAGCAGCAAACTGCAAACAAACTTTTCAAACTTAGTTGTATTCATCCTGTGTTTGAATACAGTCCAGGTAATTTTTATTTTTATTTTTTAATCTTTTTTAAACAGCACTGAATGCACTTTTCTTTCATAACATGGTACATTACAAACAGAAGTTTTCAGAAATTAAAAGATTACACATTCCTTAGCATAATTATATATATATATATAATATATATACATATAAAATTATGCTAATTTTAATCAGAGAATAATTATATATATATATATATATATATATATAATTTTTTCTAGAAAGAAGAAAGGACATATTGCTCTTACTCCTTACCCTTGTATGCAATAACCGGGTGCACAGCTTTGTGACAGTGAATATCTTCTGCATCTGGCTCCAGTATTCCCAATACTCCAAATCCTGCCAACAGTAGTACAAGAAGGCAGCTTCCTTTCATGGTGGTCACGTTGTCCTCCATAGCATTCACTTCTTTTAACTAGACACTCTTCTCGCACTCATGGGGGAAAAACACCTAGAGAATTCAGAGAAATTTACTCAAGCACAAGAGTAAATACAACAGAGAAGTTAAACAATTCTTTGTGTTGTTTTTTTTTTTTGTTTTGTTTTTTGATTTTTTTGTTTTGTTTTTAAATAGCAACAAAATCACTAATGAAATCATTTTCTCTCTTTTTAGGATTTGACTCTCTGATAGCATGCAATCACAACTGTTCCTATAAATCCTTTATAAAGCCATCATCCCTAAATAGTTTAGGAATATTAATTTCCTCCATCAAACGGAAGCATTCAAAAACTTGTTTATTACCTCCCTACCCTCCTGGAAAGGTTTCATTTTGTATTTGGGCTACGGGAAAATAATGAGCATTTTTTTGTTGTTGTTGTTTTACTTAGATACAACAAATGAAATGGTACTTTGTAAAATAAAATCCATCCCATAACTGGGACTATTTTATAAGACATAAAGCAAGCTCTTGTTAAAAATAACCTGTTCAGAGTAATTGTTAAACCCATTTTTCCTCAGCTACCTTCTCATAGATAATGAAAACTGAACACACGCTTGGGGAAAAACAAAAACAAAAAACACACACACTAAGATATGCACTGGTAAGGCTTTCACCAGCTCTCAGAAAGCGGAGTTGCAGACATGCCATTTCTGCCCAACCACAACAACACAAAGACACATTCTTGTAGAACTGGCCTTCAATCCTCTCAAACATGCAACTTGCCTGACGCTTGAGGCATCCCTGTAGGCTTCTCTCTGAGAAGGAAACAAAACCCAAGGCTGCTTTGTGCAGCCACCACTGTTCCCAGTTCTACGGTAACATTAGGTAGAATAAGGTGTCCAACGTATCACACTTGTTATTATGCTCCAAAAATCTTGTAAGAGGGTCAGTTTTAATTTTATTTTTTTGCTTGTATTTTTTAAAAGAAAATGTCATGTGACATCAAGAGATCAGAAGTAATAGCAGGTTGATTCTGTCTGCATTTATAAATGGCTTTTTCATGGGCTTCATGGAATGAATAGAATGATGTTTAAGCTTCCCTATCACCATTCTAACTCCATAAAATAGAAAAGGTTCAGAAAACATCAGCTGTTTTCTTGTTCACTTTGTCTGCTCCCCCTCAACTCCCTTCTCACAATGGAGAGTGATTTGATTCCTTACAAGTAGGAAGGAGAAAATAAATTGTTTTTTCAAATTACTGACTGATCTGCAGAAACAACTGCCCTGAAACACGTATTTTTTGTTTATCCATACAGTGTGTACAGCATAGCACAAATACAGTAGGACAAGGTTGACCTCAATGCTCTGACAAGGTACTTTTGCTTTACAGAAGAGAGGTTGCTAGTTCTGACATTGGCCTAATCTCTGGCCATTTGCTGAGAATGATGAACAGGTTGCTCACTGTATATTCTAATGCTGAAGACTCCTTTCTAATAACCAAAATAATGGTTTTAATTCACAACAAGAATAAAATTAAGTCTAATTTCCATTATATTTTTAAATGGCCAACACTTTTATAACAACAATTGTTGTTATATATTAATTGTGCCAGTATTATCTGAAATCCCGCTCAATTCCTTCAGCTTTACCACAACATTCCAAGTAATAACAATCTAATGATGTGACTCAAAACACTTTTGCCACCAGCAGCTTTACCAAGTCCCAAAGGCTTGCCTGATGATAGCACACTTTTTTAAGGCAATATTGACTTTGAGAAGTGGAAGACAAGAGATTCAAGACAGCTCCATAATGGCAGAAATGCCATTCTGCAAATTAATGAAGCCATTCAGGAAAAAAACGATCAGTAAAATTGAATCCTAAAACATATGAGCTCGTTGACTTTTAGTGTGTTATTTAATAAGATGGAAATTTTCTATTTGTCTAAATATCCTAAAGGTTGAAATAAAGTATTTCAAACAAATAGATACTTCATAATAAGCCTAGTGTTTTAAAAGCTGTGCTCAGAAAGCAGAATGGTCAGTAAACATTGCTCTCTAATACACTGGAACCGCTGTCATAAGATAAACTGTGCTTCTCTTACTACTTTATTTTACTGCCTTAAAAATCCTTCCAGCCAAGACCTGGACCCATCCAATCCCCATGAATTTATAGCAAAATAATTAGATCACAGACATAATACATCTGAGCGCTATGTGAATTTAATAGTAGATTACAGCTTTTATGCTAAATTTGCTTACATTTCACACACACACACACACAAAAAAAAAAAAAAAAAAAGTGAGAGGGATGTTTCTAGCCTGTTAAATTCAGATTCCTATTTTTTGAAGTCATATATCTTACAATACCACATTCCAGTGTGAATCTGTTCCTATAAATTGCTTGTGGCTCACAGCAGGCAATACCTGCTTATAGAAATTTTGTGCACTCACATATAAAGGGGCATAAAACTCCTGTTTCAGTGCTTTGGTAGTTCATTTTCTGCAAGGATAACATTTCAAGCATTATGCATCATTCGGATCCAAATTCAACCAGTTTATGCAGGTTATATCATAGCTAATGGATATTACTAACTTACAGATAGCACCAGTATATTACTACCAGGTGGTTCTAATTCAAGTTTCTGTAAGATTATGTATATGTATTTAGGAAGGAAAATGAGGGACAGATACCACATCACAGGTTTTCAGAAGCTGTTTTTCTTGTTCATAGTTCAGCAGCAGCTATTCCAGCAATTCTAGCAATGTGGTACTTTTATATTAAAGAAACAAATTTTCTTTCCTATAATTCACAAAGCCCCAGAAATACCCATAAATATGTGAATACAAAACTGAAATAAATTAAACAAGAGAAAATAGAAAGCTCAGCCTTCTCTGGCTCTCTGGCTGTAAATGCTGTATACTTGTACAGTCATGTTACAGAAGAATTTTAGGGCAAGAACTTTTTTTCTAGCCATGCTGTACTCCTTCTCACACTACATGCTTTTCATACTGTGAGGATGGAGGCAGGAAACACTCCCTCTTCTCTCAAACAGAATATCCAAAGACAAGTTTAGCCTGTGCAGGAGACACAAAGAAAGTGAATGCAGTTCTGATAATATATCTCAGAGATAAACAGTAAAATTTAAGTTTCTTTCTAGCTCAACTACTACCTTTTTAAGTTAATTAAATGTACTAATCCATTAATTCAATTTCATTTAATTAAATGCATTCATTAATACATTTAAAGTAATAAATTCAAATCAAATACATTGTGGGTAACTGCAAGTAGATGCTTACTTGCAACTCAGAAGAGTTTCAGCAACCCTAGCCAGACAAAAGAACAGTAAAGCAAGCTGGAACCAGATGGAAGTTTTATCACCAGGTCTCTCACAAGAAAAGGATGAGTTTTATGCAAGCTGAGCAACTGGGAGGAACAGAAACTCACTAACCACTTCATTACTGTATGGTATGGACAAAGGGAGAAAGGAAAAGGACTCTAGAAACCACAAGCTACACTAACACACAGCAAGAGTAAACAAAAATTAAAAAATTTTAAAAGTAAAAAAAATAATAATAATACACCTCTCAGCATGTATGAACAGCATGTACAGACATCTTAGAAAAGCCTTCAAAAACCAGTTCTTTTCCACAGATTTTGCAGGAATTAGATTGCTCCCTTTTGCTCATCCTGCAGTAATGGCCTCCAAACAAGCTCCATCTCTCATCTTCAGATCCTGCCTGCAGGAGCATGCTGGTATAGGCAATACCTGAACTCAATGCCTATGCAGCACTGAAACAATGCAACATATTCAGAAGTCTTGAAGCAGACAAAGGACTGGCCCTTTCTCCTTAATATTGTTATACCAAGAACTGGCACTTGACATAGGGCATTGGACCAACACCAGCTGAATGTTAAACACAAAACTTTCAGGCTATTTTCCTCCATGTCTGCACAATGTCTATAGGCAAATCTCTCTCAACAGTGAAATGGTACAGTCAGCATTCTTCAGAACTGATCAGGAATAGCCACTCTGACCACTTTTTAAACTATTGCTACACATTGGAATTGGCAAGTTAGACGTATTATACAGTTTTTCTAGCATGGCTTTTTACATTAGACTTCTGACAAGTTAAATTTTACAAGTTTCTAAAAGACATGAGGATTTAAAAAGAAAAATGCAGAATTAGAAAATTCAATATATTATTCTATTTCTATATGTAAGGGGTTTTGTGCACTCTTTCCCTCATCTACTTTTCTGGACCATGTTTGACAAGAAGAAACGTAAGGTTTATTAGGTAAGTGTATTATCATTTACCAAAGTACTATTTAGTTTATCCATAAGGTACATTTGAGAAGGAAAAAATAATTCAAGATCATCTTTATTGGTTGAGCCAACAAAAGATATCTACTGCTAAAGAGAAAAGCTAAGCATGGAAGGCCTGTAAAAGCTACATTAGTTCCATGCAGATTCATTAGAGATTGTTCACTCCAAGCACTAAATTCATCTATTTAGGATGCCAATATTTCTAGATTTAAAAACAAAACAAAAATTTCAGTCTACCTCTGAATTATAAACTGAGTTTTATTTTATTAGGCTAAAACAAGCTGCCGTATAAGACACAGAATTTCCATGCAGTGCCAATATTGGCAACAATGCTTTCAAATAATTATCTATATTGACTCTCTGTCAGCTTAACAGCAATTTCAGTGCATGACAAAGTGAACTTAAGTCAGTGTAAGTATGGAAACAGTATGGTTAAAAGATGCTAGTTTCAGTTTACACGCAGTGCCTGCTATTGGAGACACTGCTCATGTAACTTTCTTTGGGAAATCTATTCCACTTTCTCTGCCTGCTTTGCTACACTTCTGGCACTGCAAAACGGATAAAATTTGATAGAATTATACAAACTGCACTGGACAATGTACACCTTGTGCATAAGCATGAACCAGAAATAAAAGTACTTAGCTAATTACAGACTACATTACATCACACTATTGCATTAGAATAGCATTACGAATTCAAATAAATACCTTGTTCTGCATTATTACTGCACACTTTAAAATATTTAGCAATAATTATTTCATCTTCAATCATATCAGTACTGCTACAAATATCAAGTTTGTCTACTGTACTGTTAGTGGGACATCTTTACAACTTATTTGAAGAATAGAACATTACTGCAAGTAATGCAGCTAGAAGAGGGAACTGCTGTTTTCTTTTTAATAAGAAAATCTTCCCATGGTTGTGCATTGCTAGTAAACATTCATAAAAATCCTGAAATTATATCAGCAGCTGCATGGCCATAAAACTGGAATTTGTGAACACCCCTAGGATGTCACTCAGTGCCTTTTTTCTGTGATGGCTTGATTTCATAAGCCAAACTTCTCAAATTCATATAAGCCATTTGAGAGGAGAATTGCTAGAAAAAGGAATACATAAAAAAAACTGCATCATCTAACAAGTACATTTTAAAGGGGGAAGAATAGCTGTAAGGGGCATAGAGAAGGAAAATGGCTCCCTAAAACCAGAACTTAGCAGTCAGACATTACTTGTGTTCAAGTTGAATATTAGGAAAAACTCTTTCTCAGAAAGAGCAGTGAGGCAGTGGCACAGGCTGCTCAGGGAGGTGATGGAGTCACCATCCCTGGAGGTGTTCAAGAAGCATGTGGATGTGGCACTGAGAGGCGTGGTTAGTGTGAAATAGGTAGCTGGTTGGTAGTTGGACTGGATGATCTTAGAGATCTTTTCTAACCTTAATGATTCTATGTTTCTATATGGGGTGGCTAAAATAAATAAATAAATAAATCTAGTTTAATTTTCAGAAGATGTCTATGTTCTCAATTGCCAGCACTGGCAACAGCACAGGTGAAATACACAAGTTAGAAGGGCTAGAGGCAGTTAGAGGCACCAAGGGGCCACATCAGCCTGGATTAACAGTGTTCCACGCTGTTCCAGTAAAAAATGCCTGTGTCTTTACTATGTACGAGTTAAATTTCATGTGTTTCACAAATTAGCTGTGCTTTTTTTAAAAAAAAAAGAAATCTCTCCTAAAATTACATTGATACAATTTGAAAACTCATTTAAATCTTGTTTATAAAATATAGTTACTACTGTGATTAATTCTGTGTTCCTGTCAAATCCACAAATAAAAGTTATACCTTCTTATGTTATCACTTTAAGACAAACCCCGTATTCTAAACAGCTTTAGAAATGTGTGCATCACTCAGATACTCGATTAGATTAGAGCAATAGCTCAAAGATAACCTCATTAAACACCAAAATGAAACTGGAGGCTCCAGACCTTCAATGCAGAAGTTGAAGCATTTGTCATCCTGTTTCATCACCAGATCCAGTAACACAGACTGTTTGCTATGCAACAGACCAGGTCCTTCTAATTTGTATTCTCATAAAGTGAGACTCAGTTTCAACTAACAAACTGATTATCAAGTAGCTTCAACTTTTTTTTTTTTATTATTTTTTTTGTTAATGTCACCACTCATTTCTGCAGTGGTATGAATTTTAAGATCCGCAAGAGGCAGTTACCCATCAGCTGTCATTGACTAACACAATTAAAAATAAAAAATAAAAATCAATCCTTAAACTCACAGCGACATTCTGCCAAAAACCTGCTAATGTCTGTTGCTTATGGTGACAGCAAAAGAATATTCTGTCACAAAAGCTAGTTCTCCAGGGCTGCTCGAAGAGATGCAATATTTGTGATACCCATGAAGGTAGCTTTCAAAAGATGAATAAAGTTTTTATGATGCTTCAGATCTCACCCATCACACAATGGTCATGACTGCCTCATCAGTGGGCAGAGTGCTTGTGAATGGCAGCACCCATATCACCAGCCAACCCAGCAGGTCCAGAACAGGATCAC
This sequence comes from Centrocercus urophasianus, assembly GCF_019232065.1. Taxonomy (NCBI): domain Eukaryota; kingdom Metazoa; phylum Chordata; class Aves; order Galliformes; family Phasianidae; genus Centrocercus; species Centrocercus urophasianus. The sequence goes on from NW_024884253.1 coordinate 67,699,285, forward strand.
AAAGATAAGAATGAAAGTAGTTATACTAGTACAGTGTCAGCCAAAATTAGATCAAAACCCCGCATTTTGGGGAGTTTATTTTTCCTCCCCAGCCCCTGCTCTGTTAAAAAACCCTTAGTTCCCCAGCATTTTTGGGATCCTCTCAAGACCCAGATCCCAACCGTTAGTTTCCTTCCCCTTACAGCCAGTCCATCATTGTGGTCACACAGAGCAGCCTCCCCAACACATTGCTAGGGATATTCACTGAGCTGGGATTTTCTGTCTGGCAACTAGAAATCAGTCTGAGGAGACAGATGGAGAGATCCCAAGGGATAACACAGACCTTTCTTTAAAAAAAGTAATTTTGTAGGAAAACAAAAAATAGTAATCACTGCTTGAAAATAAAAGTCTAAGCAGTGGAGAAAAATTGGAAGGAGAAACAGAGGAAGTTTAGCAGCCAAAGGGAAAAAAAACGAGGTGAGTGAAATGAACCAGAAGAGGGCAGAAGCAACAGGCAGTGCAAGAAAACGACACAGAGGGGACAGCCCATAGCGATTCACAGATCCATTGACACACCCTTGCTCTTCTTGCCTTTCTAACAATACCAACATCGCCTGCTCCTTTTTCAGTTGATACTCTTATTGGAAAACTATATGCCTTTTCTTAGAGCCCAAGAGATAGCCAATACTATCAACACAGCATAAAACACATGCTGATCTACGAGAAGAAAGGGGAAAAAAATCTTACACATAGCTGTACAGTACTCACAGGTACAGTGAGCAATAGCAGTTCAGTAGACAGTCTTTGCCCCAGTATTCTGATGAATTTAAAAATGACAGAGCTTTGCAGAGGGACTGAGCACTGACAAAGGCCACGTGTGGGGTGGGATCCTTGCAGCCCAGCCTTGTGTCCAAGCACTCTGCAAAGATCTGAGCGTGTACTGCATGACATTCATAGGCTTCATTTTACTAACTTTTATTGCTGTGTGGTACATACAAGTCAGTAGTTACACATTATTTATAAAATCTATCAAAAAGTGAATATGTCTGACTGCAAAGCATAGAAAAATGCATTGCATAGCCTTTTTCAGATCACATACTTCAGTGCATAAGCCTTGGCTGCAAGATGAAATAGCACCCAGATACCCAGTCCATTGCATTTTTTCTTTATATTCCCTCACTAATCTATTAGGAAGCCCTACAGAATGGAAAGATATCTGTCTCCTGGTTACAACTGAGTCAACAAAGGCCTCAGTATCAACAGACTCCTCCAGGCATAAAATGGACCTTCTCACAACTGCCATCCTTCACAAAACACAATATAAAATTAAGCTTCAGAAGTTTTTATTATTTTAGCCAGCAAGGCTGTTAGTGACCCTTATACAAATGCTTTCTAAATATCTCTGACATTTTCCTGAAAGATAAAATAAAATACAGACCAAAGAATTTAAAGCAGCATATACTTTCAGAGACCTGGTAATACTGACCCAGAATGATGCTCTACACCTCATTAAACAAAAATTAATTTTGAAAAATCTTACTCAGCCATTAAACTTGAATGCAATAAAAAGATGTCAGTCCACTACACTGAAAAGTTATTACTAAGAAAAACAAGTGACCAGAAGATTATTTTTAACATTTATTTTTAACTTATTTACTAGAAAACTCAGCCTCAGTTCAAGTCATTGCTTTTCCTTCATTTTAGGCTACATAATTATGTTTATTTCACAAAACTAAACACTTTAGAGAAGGGCAGAACACGCCTTGCTTTAAAGGGAAACACTTCAACGGCAACATTTCTTGAATAGTCTTCAAACTCCTATTCTTCCCAGAAGTGACACAACTGTTAACTTACTCATCGTAATAACGTGGTAAAAAGGCATCCACCCTCCTTGTAAGGGAGCCACAGAAAAAGTCAATTGTCAAGTTTCTCTACCGGGAATCAGTGATGTATACTAAACCACAGCTATAACCGCAAGTAAAGCTGTGATTATTATTCTGCATTACCAGTGAACTGATACTTCATTTCATATAAAATGTCATCACATTAAAAAACCTCTTGCTTGTAATCTGGCCATGTGTCTTACCTTCTACCGTGATCTTTACCAAGATGCAAGTTTGATGCAAGAGACAGTATAGTTTAGGATGCTTTGTCATTCTTCATGATGCTGTAAACCATCTTGTGTTGGGAACTAAAAAAATGCAGGTGTAAAACCATGACTTGAGTGAACAAAAATGTTGTAATTGATGACTGGGCAGAATTGCATGCAATGGAGCAGCAGAAGACAATGGACTTAAATAACCATGTGAAAACATTTGGCTAGAATGAGAATATATTTTCAGTCAATAGAAGAATAAGGAAGGTAAAGGTTGGAGTTGGGTGAAAATTCATATGTGATCTAAAAGTTTGTGAAAAGTGGCTTTGAAAACATGGTAATAGGAGAGTATTGCAAGTTTAGCTCTTTAATCCTAGATAAACTGGGAAGAGAGCACAGATTTGAGTAGTGTTTGTTAAATAATTAAGACAGAAGATCATCACATCACATTATCATTGTAGCCATCTGGAAATGTATTTTTGTATCTACAAACTGCAGGAAAAATGTCAATTTGTACATGGATGTAAGCAAAAACAGAAGTGAGACAGTAATAAAGCAACTTCAAATAGTTGTGGTTTTGGGGGGGTTCTGTTTGTTGTTTTTTTTTTTTTTTTTTTTTTTTAGTTTAATATCTAACTGAAAACTATAGAATTTATATAAAGTAAAATCTAAAAGTTAATAAATAAACATCTACTGTTTTGTAAATCACTGTACAGAAGTGCTTGATAGTACTTGAAATTATCTTCCCTAAGGACTAATGTTTCGAAAAGCATTATGTTAAATCACAAATATGAAGGACAAAACTGTACTGTTAAAACAGAACTATCAGAGGATATTCTGCACATTAAAACTAGGCAAACTTCCAAAATACAGATTGTGTTCAAGTAGTTACTACTTAGAAGTACTGCTGGAGAAGCACTGGAATGTCATGAAACGACTGCTTCAGCCAAATAATTCAGGCAAATTTATTCTTCTGCTGGGTTTGGTCCTGCATTTTTTTGGTACAATTTCATAAAGCAATGGCTTTTAAAAATTTCAGCAAATTCATGGCGGCCATAGCTTTGACAACTGAGATTCAGTGGAAGGAAAGCACCTGCTGAATCCACTCACTACTGCACACAGGCATTTGCAAATGCATTTCAGATTCCCACCTCCTTCTAAGTCCTTCTAGCCAACTATTTCTCCCCATTAATAACCAACAGTGTCTCTCCTTACATCAACACCTTTAGAAACACTAAGGTTTATCACACTGATACAAAGGAAATGGGAAAGTCATACCTCTGATTCCACATCACTGTTAAGGAACACTTCTGTTCCCATCTCCTTATTTATATGTAGTTTTTTTTAAATCAAGACAAGCCCTCAAAACATCTATTCATCTCACCACGTTTCTGGTTACAACTTCAGTTCTTGGATAGGTAATAGAGATAGTACCCTGAGGAGAACATTTGAGTGAACTAAACCATGTAGTGTCTCTGCAACAATTACAGAAAAAGCCTATGGTAAGCAGGCAACTATCCCGCTTTTCTTGTTTACCACTGCAAAGATAATGATTTAAGTTTTTTTCTGCTTCTGTAAAAGTTTTCCCACACATTTATGTCAATGTCTTATGCAAATTAAATAAGTTTAATGTTTATTCCAATCCTATGATTAACATAGAAGCAATACTGTTTAAACCGAATCATCTATTTTATTTTTCCATACTATATTTCTTTAGTCAGAGGATAGTGAGGGCACAGCACAGACTGCCAGGAGGAGTAATGGATGCCCCATCCCTAGAGATGCTCAAGGCCGGGTTGGATGGGGCCTGGACAGCTGAGCTGGTGGGTGGCAGCCCTGCCCACAGCAGACGTTAGAGTTGGATGGAGTAAAGGTCCTTTCCAACCCAAGCCATTCCGTGATTCACTAATTCCCATGATACTCTTCCACACCAGATTTTGTATTTAGATCTCTGGTTCAAATGAGAACTGCAGCGGGAAAAACAAAAATCTCTTATATCACACCCAGTTGTGCTAATATTCAGAATATTTGAAGACATCACGCAAACCTCTTTTTTTAATTAGTAACATTAAATATGTGACTAACAATTCTATCTTTTGAAGATATCTATTAGAAGCATATAAACCCTCATAAAACTACCAGAAACCAAGAACAACCAATTTGAAAGGAAAATATTGGCTCTAGTTGTATTTTCCCAAACTATCGTCTATCTTTTGTTAATTTTTCACTATGTCTCCCAAGATCAGAGATATATCTTCTACCTCCTGAGAAGAATCAATTTCATAATTTTTTTCCTAAAATAAATGAGGTGAAATTAACAGTAATTAATTCCTATAAGATTTTGACTGTAGAATGGTCTTTTAAGATCAACCAAAGTAAAAGATGAAAGGTAAAGTTCAAAATTAATACGATGTTTACACTGAAAATCCCACATAAAACTGTCTCATAGATGCTAGGAACATCTCTGAGCACACCTGAGCTTCCTAGCAATGCAATCTTGTTTACTTTTGCTAGGTAGGGCAAGATAGAAAAAGAAATCCTTCTAAGGAGAGAAAAAAAGTAGTTTATTTTCTTCCTCCAACACAATTTTAAAAAATTTAAGTCACATTTTGTTTAAAAGTAGTAAAAATTGATACAACAGAAATTACATACTAGCTAGTGAATGCACCTGATGAAGCTGTCGAAGAACAAATACGGATAAGTTAAATAACCTCGGGTTATCTGAGGAACATTTCCTGACATATTTGTTCCAATACACAGAAGCCACTCGGGAGTCTCCTTCAGAACACAAACCGTGCTGCTCTGTGCATTTATATCTTTGAATATATATATATATGAATTACACATATACAACAGCTTTTCTGAGTATCCTTCTTCAAAAGTGCCTTTTTAAAGTTCATTTATATTTCCAAAGTTTTACCTAATTGTTAACAGTGACTTTTTTTAGTCATTTGTATTTAAAAGCATTCAGAAAATAAGAAAAAAAAATCCATTCCACAAAGTTATTTCACAAAGTAACAACGTTGTGAAAATCCAATTTGTCTGGTGACATCTTCCCCAATGGTTTCTCAGCAGCTGACAGTTTCCATCAGTCAAGGACCAAATTACATAAAGCGTCACTGATGTCTTCATCATATCCAAAATCACTTTAGACTTCTGTAGCTTTGGATACATCGTTTTTCATTTATCACTTTGGAATCTTATAAGCATACAGTAAGTATGCACAGACTGCATATTTTGAAAAACTCTTAGCCTCTTTCTTTTGAGGAATCTAAGATTCAAAGAGTTAAAGACTTTGTCAAAAGTCACCTTGAGCTCACAAACAGAAGCGATAGGATGCTTCCATATTCTGTATGATTTTCTAAAAATAAAAGCTTTTTCCTGCTTTCTTAGACAGTTTTGTGGCATATAAGTTTTTCCTAGCACTCATGCAGGTGCCTAAATGGGATGGTTCCCATATATCCCTATGTTTTATGACACACAGTTCACCCACAGGTTTGAAAAACTAGTTTAAAAACCTTTGAAAGCTCTGTCCCCACTGCAACAGTTCTCCAGTACACTGTCAGGCAAGGCTGGATGACCTTCAGTCTGGAACACCCTTAGCTACTGTTGCTTAAGGCCACCATGATCTGCTTCCAGAAGCCATAAGGTATAACCAGGACCCCTCTTTGTTATGTTCATTAAAACAATGCACCTCCTATAACACAGACCTTCCACTTCACTCTTCCTCTCACCCTCCACTGCAGTCCAGCTTCTTTCTTCCCTGCCCTCCATACACCACAGAGGCAATGCAACATCCTGCTTCCCCTAAGCCATCCAGAGCCAAACCACTCCTGAGCTGGCTGCTGGCTAACCCAGGCTATAATACACACCATCATCATAATCTCATACAAGCTGTGCCAGGATCCCTCTCACTCCTCAGCAGCAGGGAGAATAGCACATATTTGAGTTCACTCCTGTATTTTACCTGGAGCTGCAGAACCACCAACTAATGCACAAACAAGCCAGACCAACCACTTTTCCTCGATTTCTTAGGCATTCATCAAAGATTTGGCATGCTACATTGGATGCAAGTGGTCACTGATAAAGGTGAGTTAAAACACAAAATAAAAGACTCTGCATGACTGTAAGTAATGCTGAGTACTCCAGCAAAAATAAAAAAGAATAAATTTACTCCCCTTAGAAATCAAGACATATTGATATTTCTGTCCTTCAACTTTATGAACCACTGCAAGCCTCAGCACCTCTCCTTTCTGACCCAGCCAAAACCTTTTTTGTTGAATATTCACAAGAGGATACTCATTAAGGAAAAAAAAAGAAAAAAGAAAAAGAAAATGCTCAAATATCTTTCTTGTATTTGTTTTTATTTCTTTCCTCAGAACTCCAGTGGTACTAAGTATGCTTTCTTATTTCCTTCTACTCCTTACCACTTCTACTCCTTCTGCTCTTCTGTAAGCCTGTTGCAGTTATATTTTTTCTCCCTTCTTTACCAGCTCTCTGCTTTGATGATGTTTGCACATTACTTTACAAAGATGTAATGTTAAAGTTGTTTACAGAACAGTTCCTGCATAAAGCTCTAGAAGGAATACCAAGTCAAGGAAAATGACTGTGAAAACAAGCAAATAATTTGCAAATACCCTGTCAAAGACACAAGGAAATAAAAAAAGTACAATCAAATATCTCAGGAATAAAGTCCAGCTAAAACCTGCCCTTTGGTTGAAGGTGTGGTGTTAAGGAATGATTCAGACAGAGCAGAAAAGTGCCAGTTTACACAGTGGTGTAATAAGACGCAAGCATCGTAGGCATGCCCCCTATTTGCTATGAGAATGGTCTATGGAATGGAATTGTTGGAACTCAAAATAAGAAGTCTAGAAAGAAAATGTCAAGGATGCAAGATATTTCCACCAAGAGCCTTGTGTAATAATGAGATGCGAAGTTTGACCTAGAAAGGGACTGAGAGGAAAATGGACTGGACACAACAGAGAAAACAAAGACACTTGCTGATATTGTGTGTATTTGGACAGGGAAAAAAAATTAGAAATTTAAATCAGTGTTATGAGATGCATAACTCAAAGACAGACATGATTTGAATGCCATTCAACTTCTCAATGAATAATAACATAAGTTACCTAGTATGGTGCACTTGTTACACTCTACCTGAGCATGCTTCACCATTGAGAGAGGATGTGATTGGCATACTACTCCCAAAAGTATTATTTGAAAGCAAAAACTTCCCCACATCCTTTCTCTTACCAAGCCAATTCTCTCCTCAGTTACACTTCCATGAGGTAGTAACAGAATGACCTCATGAAGAGCCTGCATTGCTGAAGTGATACACACCTTGACACATTCTATTTCTTAAATTGTTAACATAAGATGTCATTTTATCATTTACTTGTTTAGTCACTACAGCCTTATCAAGCTCAACAACTAACCAGTATGACTTGGGATAAACACATTTTCTGCATGGAAAATCCAGTGTGGACTTCACAGTCCTTTTCTCTTTAAAGATACGAACCTTCCACTGTAACAAATATACAATAAGATACGAAAGCATATTGAAACAGGGTTCTCACTGTGCAAAAATCTTTGCATACCTTCAGTGCTCCATAAATAACTCAAGCAGAGGTCATCTCAGCAGGTTAATCATGAGTCATATTGCCACAATACATAGTTTGTACAACTAGGCTGTGTTATCTAGTCCACTGATAAACATGGTTTTCAATTTCCAGGGCTGTCAATCTTACATGTTTTCCAGCAGTGGTTTCCAACATATTCTAGAAAAATGTAACCTGAAGGTGAGTGAAAAGTAAGTTCAGCCACTTTCAATGCTGTCATGCAGAAGGGCTTCCAGAGAAAATGGATTATGCAAAAAATTCTCATGTGCAGTGAAATAATGTAACAGAAACCACAAACAAAAAGAAAGAAAAAAAACACTGAATCGGTATCAGCAGAGATACAACGGTCAAACGGTCTCAAATGCTTTCAAAACAGTGCCCTTTTCTACAAATTGTCTTGATATTTTCAACAACCAAGATAAAGGAAAGCAACCCATGAGGCTTCAGGCAATTGAAAGATTTATGGCATACTTAAAAGTCACATCTCAATTGCAAAAAGAAGCGTGACTGGTGGAGGTACAGTTATGCCAGCACAGAAAAGACAGCCCTTACTGTTCATTACATTTTTGTTAAGGATGAAAATTAAACAGATTAAAATTACACATCAAAGACTATTTCATTTCACATCAGGTATTAGAAACAACTCCTAGCCACCATTAATTCTGGAGACTTGACAGCAGATTTTAGTGGGAAGAGGCTCATTCTCTGTGGCAAGAAGCAAAGAGTCTTTCCATTGGACACAATGACCTCATTCATCCCTGTCTGATCCTCCTTCACCTACTATGCAGAGAGTACGGCCCAATTCATCAGCAACAAAGCTGTTCACAGCTCAGCAGTCTGTAATTACGTTACACATCAGGCACAGAGCTTCTGAAAGAGAATGAAGCTCCTTCATCCCACCCAGAAATTTCTGTTGTTGTTTTGAAGCAATCCACATTACCTGTAACATAAGAAACATCCAACAACTACAACCACAAACTAGCCTTTCATTTTTATGCTTCATTTGTTGCAATGCGCCAAGCATGGTCACAAAGGGAAACCTCCCATTACCACACACACAGCACCACAAGCAAGATACAAGAAGAGGTAGAAGGGACATGAGGAAAGACTTCCCCTTACTTGGATGAGCTCAAAGAATTAGATGATTTGGGAAACATCTGAGTTAAGTAATACTTCTAATTGGTGATGGCCTACATTATACTCCTCTTTCTTTTTTGGTCTTATACTCTGATTCTCATCCATTTGCTCAAAATCACACCCTTGGTATCCTCTTTTCCTGCACATTACTTCATTTTTATTTCAAGTATCCTCGGAAAATTTCCTGGAGGAAGTACAGATACTGCTGTAGCAAATTTCTCTTTACTACTGGCATGGATCCATTCACCTCAAGTCCAAACCACAGACTGAAAAGGAGAGACATTGATTCTTTCATTCCCAGCAGCTGCTTCCTTCTAAGATCCTAAAATCCAGTTTTGTTAATTTTTAATAACTTTCTTCAGTACTTTCTCATGCTTGTGTCTCATCATTTAATACCTTCAATTAAATCTTATCATTATCCAGTAAACTTCTCCCTTGACCTTCTCTCTTTACCAGATGCATCAGTTTTGGCTGTTTCAACTGCTACCATTTTGCAACTCTATCACTTTTACTTTTGCCCCATTGACTGTCATAATAGAACTCCAACATTTTGTCTCTCATATTAATTTGTGTTCACAGAAGTATCTCTGAGTTTAGCACTCTCTTCTCACTCTTTATACCCTCTCTAATCTTTTCCATTTTATCTTACTCATCTCTTCCCTCAAATTCCACCACCTCTACCCAGAAGCAAGTTCCACTAGTGCTTATATACCAGTATGAGGGTTTTTTTTTTTCTATTAACTCTCTTTTTGACAGGCAGTACTGATTGTATAGGGAATGCAGTTAGAAAAGTGAGATTTTTGATGAGGCACTGAACCCTCAATGAAACATCTTGAACATATTAAACTAATCGAATGATAATTTATCAAGTGCCAACATAAGCATTCATTTTACAGTGAGGAAAAGTCCCTATGTTCAGCTTAAGACCTCAAATTACATAACAGCTCAGTATTTTTAAAAGCAGTTCTACCAAGAGTTCTATTCTGGGACTGCACCCTGTAACCTTACTATTTACGAAAGAGTGCATCAGAATTGTCACAGTAGACCAGACTGGATGTTTTGCCCACAAGGAATTATCATACTCATTCAGACTAAATATCCAGTCTGACCCACTGGCTTGCCTCCGGAAGCAGTCAAGAGCAGCAGTGAAAAACAGAGCAATTATGCAGAAATATGCTCCTCTGCCCCCAAAACACGTACTGCACAGCTTTTTACAATTTTCAGATGATTAACTACCCGGCCTAGAGCTAGCACCTTTGCATGCTTTTTTTTTTTCCTCCCTTTTTCAACTTTGTTCAGCAGCTCATTATACCCATGCAGTATGTACACCTTCCTGTTGCAAGGAAACCCAGAAATAACCTGCACACTGTGATTGCAAAGAAAAATTTCTTCCCTTGCTTTGAAAGGACTCCTTGCCTTTTTCAGCTGATAACTCTTCTGATACAAAAATAAGGCACAAGGAGTCTTCATTTCCCACCCACACACCTTACAGCTCTTAAAATTTTATAGATATGTACCATTATTACCATCTGGCCAAAACCTCACTTTCCACTGGGAGGTTCTCACCTAGTCTCCCAGTCGTTCTTGCACTGAAGCTGTTCCATGCCTCTGTCACCTCTCTTCATTCTTTATGTCCTTTTTTTCTGAATCCTTTCCTATTTTACTCCCCTCTTACTGAGATGTGAGACTAAAATGGTGCACTGTATTTCAGAGCTAAACACACCATATATTTAGAATAGCCTGATGATATTTTGATCACTAGCCTTTCAGAGCTACTTCTGACAACTTATGTTTTCTTTGTGACTGATGATTCTTTCATTAAAATACTGTTTCTAATCACAAGATCTCATTCTTGATGTGCAAAGGTCAGCACAAAACATTTTATCATTATTGCTCTGAATTAAGTCTCCCATTTTAATGGCCACTCAATTCTACAAGTTTCTTTTGTAGTTTTTTATTCCATTCACTTATTACCTTTTTTGTCTTGAATAAGGTAACATCTGAAACAAATGTCATCATCATCCTTCAACTTCTGTTGAAGCCACTTAGGAATGTAACAATCCTCCCAGGCACCCACAGAGATTTCTGTGGAAATTCACTGGTGTCACCAAGTACTGTGAGAAATAACCATGTTTTGTCCTGTGTCTTGATTCCAATCATTAAACCAATTATTTACAAAGTTGTCAGCCCTACCCTCTAACCTGTGCCTGTCTTATTGCTTCAAAGATTTATAGTAAGGACTTTGAATGACTTTTCAAAACAACAATACATCACAATCTTTTTCATCTGCATTCTTGTTAAGTCCTCCAGAAGACCACAGCATTTTAGTAAGGCTTCAAATAATGAAAACAACGGTTGAAAAGGATTTTTGGGAGCCATCCAGTTCAACGTACTACTAAAAGTCACAGTAGATCATATAAGCTATGGCTTTGTCCAGCTGATACTTGAAAACCTCCATGAGGAGCGACCCAAAACCCATCCCATGTAGCTCATAAGGAAATGGATTTTCCCTAAACGTCCAGTGTTCTAATCTGTAACCTAAGCATGCTAACTCTCCCCTCCCACTGCTACATAGTTTGCTACTACTAAGAACATAAGTTCTATCATCTTTGTGGGCACCCTTTCAAGTAACTGAAGGCTAATATCAGCCTGTCTCTTCATCACGCTCCTGTTCACAGAAATCAATGCTTTTGATGTATCATTATCATGTTTATCCAAAGTCCTTCCTAACACATCCACTAAATCATTACCTGAGTTAATCCACTCAATTTAAACAAAAGACTTACCAGTTTAGAAGTTCCTAGATTCCAAATAAATGCTTTCTAAAATGTGACATCAAATTAGGCATCTTCACATCCTCAGCTGCTGAGATGCTTTAAAGCTAGAGGCTGCACATCACACTCTAGCTGGTCTATTTCATTTTTCAGTTCCTTAAAAACTTGGCGAGTTATACGAGAACACACAATTGTTCCCACTTCTCCTACAAATGTTTTCAGTTGAGAGCAGCAGCCTCAACTGAAACCATCCCATAACAAGAGTTCCAAAACAGGAACTATCCCACACAGCTCAGTGGAGAGCACATGCATACACACAATAATTATGTAGTTTTCTGACATGGCTTTTTACTGTACCATTCATTTCCTGCTGTCTCTATGTGTAGGACCCACAAACTCTTAACTGGCTTCCTTCTACTGAATTACTTTGGAAAAAAAAGCACTTATTAATTCAATGTTTACCTTTACAAGGCAGTTTTTGTTTTGTTTCCTGTTCTTTTCGTTCTTTTTTCCCTTTTTTCCCACCTATTTTCCTCCTTTGAACACAGCCTTACCTTTAATAAAGATGTCCTCTTGCTTTTAATAGTCTCTTTTACCTTGTCATTTAGCTATACAGGCTCCTTTTTCCTACGTCTTTTTTAAGCCAATGGTAAACATTTGTGTGTAGCCTCCAAAATAGCATCTTGAAATACTGTCTCTGCCACCTACAAATGTTTTAGTCTTACAGTTACTCTTTCATTTTTTTTCTTTAAATAAACATTCTTATTTTCAGCTTCTCTTTTCAAAGATGAGCATAATTAAACGGAGGAAGAGAATGAAGGAGAACTGCAGGTTCTGTTTGTCTTGAATTCCTCCCATTTCTATTTTTCCTACTTCCTTCCCTTAGTTTAGATATAGAGAAAGTCTACCTTTTCTACAAAGCTGTCTCTCAGTTTTTTTCCAGATAGCATCTTACAATCTAATCTCTCCATGATATCAGCATCTACTCACTGAACCAAATGCAGTCTCTCACCTACCTTTCAGTCACCATCCCTCTTCAGTCATCTACCGTCTCTATTTTGTGTTTGTGCAGCACCTAGCAGAGGAGTCCTGGGTCTACTTCATAGACTCCTAGGAAATTATTAAAAAAAAAGAAATATTAAGTATTGAAGAGACAGCTCATCAGCAATTCTCAGACATTTAAAGCAGTAATAAAACACCTGCCTTTCAAGACAAAAGTTAGAAATGAAGCACTGAACTGCAGTGGTGAACCAAACAATGAGTCAGGAAAAAAAAGAATTATTAAGTATCGGCAGCTTAGCTAACTATAAGAATCAGAAAAGAAGAATACTTGTCAAAGAATTAACCAAATCCCTGAGATTTTGTAAACAAAAATAAAATAAAATAAAATAATTTGTTTAGTAGTATTTTAAGAAGAACAAAAAGTTTACTTTTTGTGTGCATGAGAGTGCTGAAGGGAGGAATGTTGCATTGCCTCCTACGCTACTGACCTTAAGCAGGCCAGGACCAAATAACTGCACTTATACACCAATATGATGGACAGCAAAATGGCGTTTATTGCATGTGAACTCTAGCTTATATACCCTATGTGCTTCGTCTACACCCCTAAAGCATGTGACACACATCAATCATAGAGCTGGGGAGGTCCTGCCGCATCACATCTCGAGGGGGGGGTTCCCAGTCGCCTACTGCAGAGGAAATAAACCCTGTTGTAAAAATCATCCTTGGTGTTTTAAGTACTGATAAACAAGCCTCAAATGCAGGCTGAAATCTGGGCCTAAGTGAAATTCATGACAAAATCTAGGTGGACAAAACTTCACCATTTTTTCACCTTTCCATAAACTAGAAGGTTCACAAGAAAAGCATGGTTATTGTTTCGTATCTCAAAACAGTGCAAAATGCACAGGACAGAAGTGATCACAATGCATCTCTGTTAACCCACCATAAACGCAAAGACAATACATTCTCAACAACTCAACAAAAAGGTACTTCAGAAGTAAGAAATAGTAACAGGCCACCTAATTCAAGCGTTCATTTCTTTGCTTGAATGTGTACAGAACAAATACACCAGCAGAAGTTCACCCTTGATCCTAATCAAAGAACTGAGGCAAGAAGGAATCATTGTTCTGCTGTTTACTCACTTATATAGAAACTAGACTTGATTGAAGGTGCTTGCAATTCTTTTTCCCCTTACTTTTTTTAGCCTATCAAAGTCTCCAAGAAGTTTGCTGAATGCATGGGCAATACAGCCTAAAAAGCATTGTATAACAAGGAAATACCACATGTGCAGGATGATCTGGATTCATGGTTACAGTGCCCAAATTTCTCACCAACACCCTGTTCCTGATCATCAAGAACTTGAAATCTTCATTATTTACATATTTGCCTCTAAATTAAGAATGTATATCATACACGCACCCACAGACACCTCTCCATGAGATTCTGTGACTTTCAACTCTGCTTTAGAAGCTACCAACAGGAAATTTGGATAGTGTGTCCTCGGTATAGGGAACAACTGAAGCTAAAGATGGAAGGTCATTTTGAATTTCAAAGTCCAAGGTGATAGGCGAAACTTACACATTTAAGAAGACATTGCATCACCGTTTTCTTTGCCTCCCACTTTTCTGAAAGACAAGGACAAATTTAAATCTTGGAAGGGGACCAAGTTCTACTCTCTATATTGCTATGTACCAGAGAATGCTTGAACCTTTCAGCCCAGCTACCTGCCATCCATGCACATTGATGACAAAGTGCTCAAAGACATTCAGCCTGTCAAGTAATTAATTATAACAGTTACCATACAGTAAGCTGTACAGACAACTACAAGCATCACATCTCTAAGATGCAGTGTGCTCATGATTTATGCATGCACTGGCTACACCAGAATGAGAAGCTGAATTATTACGCTTTGAAACATTAAAAGAAGGCTATATACCTCAATTTTTCTAAACAAATCTGACAATACTAGTGCTTTCTATACACACTTAAACTCATCACTGTCTCCCTACAACTCATCTCATGGTTTATATTTCTACATAAAAATCTCAGATTTTATTTTAGCAAAATAAAAGCTTTAGCAACAATATTTTTATCCTTAAGAATTACTTAGACAAAACTGGAAAGTAGAGTTTGAATTCATCCCAGTGAGTTAGGGAAAATACACACATGGAGAATAAAACTATTGAAGTTTGGATTTCTGCAGCTTTGTGTTTTGTTTCCTTAAAACATTTTAATATAATAACCATGCTAGGCACTCTCACTGGGCAAGGTACGATACATACTGTGGGTAGGGTAACACCAGCAATTAACTAAAATTAATACCCAAGGTAAGTTCTGAACTAGCCTGAACAGCAGCCTATACCAAACCAACACCTGATAGGAGTAGTAAAATGAAGTCAAAACTAAAAGGCTGATCAGAAAAGAAAAAAAACAATACCACAACAATTCATTTATTTGGCCATATTTAGGAATATTTTACATTACTTTAGCGTCATTTGCTAAAGATAGACCAAGGTGACAATGCTCTCTGCCTCCCACCTTTTCCCTTCAAAAGGACTTTTGAAACCTCTAGGGAGAAGGTTTATTTCCTCCCACTTCAGCACTCTCATGCACACTAAAAATAAACTTTTTGTTGTGCTTAAAATTCTGCTAAACAAATTAGATCTTTTTCTTCTTCTTTTCTGTTTTTTTTTTGTTTGTTTGTTTGTTTGTTTTGCTAACAGGCAGCAAGAGAAAAATAATAACAAAGCAGAATACCAAACTGGGGAGGGGTAGGGAAGAAGGTATACAAATATCTGCCCTTCTCTACCCCTCCTCCAAAATGTGCCTGCATTATGCAGATAGATTCCACTTCCAGGAGAGAATGGTTAGAACATCTGCTAAATACAACCCTGTGCTCCTACTACAAAATCAAACAATTCTCTTTATAATGCAGGCCAGATAATATTACCACTTATCTCTCCCTTTTTCCCTTTTCATGCTGAAAAAGTCCTCAGATAAAAAAAGATCTCATTAAATCAGATTATTTGTTGGACTGAAGAACTGGCATGGAAAGATGGCAATTATTAAGCTGAAGTCCAGGAATAAGGACCATGAAATAAATAGGAATATTCTTTTTCTGGTGCTGCATTTTGTTTATAGGTATTCCAATTCACAATATTCTTCTGAGCAAAATAAGGACAAAATAAACATAGGATTTTTTTTTCGAGGAAAAAAAAAACCAAAAAAGCAAAAATGAATGAAACTCAGGTTTCTACAGATGCAGATGTTTGAAACTTCACAGATGCAAGCCGCACAAACACACACACCCCAAGGATAAAGGCATCCATGGACACATTCCAGAGCAGAAAATCAACACAGGGAGTACTGTAACTGCTATTCTATAATGCACAGTGCCATGAAATGTCCAGGCCTGCACAGAAATGATTCTGGTTCAACAGAAATCACATCTGGACAAAGGAAGAGCATCACCAGTACTTCTTAAAAAGAACTTTCGGCTTGCCAGAACAAAAGCTCCAAGTTATTAAGAAACTTGAATGCCCACACACGTGCATACAATCTCACGCGCAAATCACAAAAGCAACAGATCTGACTCATCCATAATTTGTCAGGCTTAACTTGCGTGCATAGTAAATCCAACATCATCAGAACATGAGACACTCACAGCCCACACGGAGATCATCTCTGGAGAAAAGGGGGAAAAAAAAGGGATCCCATAAAGTAGAATTAATTACTGCACGCTGTAACTCATACCAAGACTCAGAACTAAAAGCCCTGGTCATATTTTGCACATTGATATGCATACTACTGGTCACCCTACCTCTTTTCCAGTTTTTTTCCAAAAGGAAGGTCTCGACAAAGATTCCATAAGTTGGATTATTAATTAATAATTACTAATTCCGTAAGTTACCCACAGCTTTAACTCCAGTTAAAGTAGCTCTTTATTCTCTATCAGGCCAAAACAAGAACCAATGAAGAAACTGGAGAGCCGAGACAGGAAATGTACTGTTGACAGGGATAACATCGATCAGAATACACGAAGTCACCAGTCAGCCACAATCTTCTGGCTGAAAATTATAAAACAGAATGACACATTTATTTGGCTTTTCAGGGATTTGACTAATAACAGTCCTTTAAAATATGCTGAACTTGCCCTACTTTCGCTCTTTAACTCCACCTAGGTCAAAGTGACAAGACATGTTAGTGCAAATTTAACCTTTTAACAAACCGCTGCAGATTTACAGCCCAGTAATCAGTGCTTAGTTCTTGCCAAAAACCACCACTATTCCCAAAATAGTCATTTTTAAAGTATAATACATTATTAAAATGTTGACAGAACGAATAAAATTACCTACTTTAAAATAGTGGAGATGGATAAAAACAATAATAAAGAAGAAATTATTGCTTCCACTGAAGTCATATTTTTCATGAAGACATTGAAGAAGGGGAGAAAAGATGGCCTTTATCCAACTTTGTGCAAATTATGCAACTGAGTACTTTTATTTCAAATAAATGGGCTTTGATTCAACGCTGGCCTCCTTGACTTTGAGAGCAAAACATCTTACGCAAATGCTTGCTCTTGTAGAGTGAAACCCTTCTCTTTTTTTTTCTTTTTTTTTTTCAAGCCTTTAACATATGAGACATGTCAAATGTTCTTTTGACACTGGCATTTGCTATCTAGATGCCTAGGAAACGCTCAGCTGGATTCCTGAATCTGAAACTAATTGGAATGATAACCCAGACAGAATTTTCTAGTTCTGGGATGCCAACAACAGTAGCATCTTTTGAGCCAGAGTTAGCATTGACAGCAGAAGAAATTGAGAGTTACCTGACCAGAGAAACTCACTATGCAATGAAACTCAATGGCCAAAATTGTTGAACTCTGAAGGACACTGTGATCAAGATTTGAAGGGGATGTAGGGTTGTTTTATGAGACTTAGATATATATAGTTTACATACATAAAATATCAAAAGAAGGAAACTGTGCAACAATCTTCTTGAGAAACTCATTCCTTCCTCAAAACACATTACTGTAGTGCTCCTACCTCTTCTGCAACTTGTACCTGCAAGAAAATAGCTTCAACTTTACTGCACCCAGACTCATAAAAGACGAACTGCCCATGAAATGGGCCTCTTCTAGAAGTCTGCCAAGAAGTTTCATGTCCTAAGTGATTATCCAACATAAGTCTCACACTCAAAGCTGATACTAACCATACAAATCTTATATGGCATACAATGAGTTTCAAGCTCCTCAGTATCCATGCCAATTTAGGAAAAAGTAAATTAGATATATCCTATAATTATGCAATTAGCCAGCATAAAACCAAATGCTTGATCCCTTTTTTCAGTACACAGATACTTTCCCAACACTAAAGAGGTCAAGTTAGCTAAGAAAGTTACAATTAAAAGTAAGAATCTTACTTTATCTTTTAAGTTTGAACTCAAGCATCTTTAGACACGAAAACATTAAATAATATATTTCATTTTATCTGACATTTTGCAAATGTCAGTGATCTTGAGCAGAGGAGCTGTGGGTTCCACATCCCTGGACACGCTCAAGGCCAGGTTGGATGGGGCCCTGGGCAGCCTGACCCAGTGGGTGGCAGCTCGGTCCACAAGAGGAGGTTGGGGCTGGCTGGGCTATGAGTTGCCTGGGATCCAAGTCATGCTATGGTTCTCTGAAATTGATTTTAGAATAAATAAATAAATAAAAATCCATTCTTCAGAGTAAAAAAGAAATTCATAACCCTCAGGAAAAGATATACCTGCTTTTGATTTGCTAGTTTGAACGATGTTTTCTGTGCTGCTGTATACCAGCTGGTATATTTCTTGTAGCATACTTAATTCAGAGACATCTACTTGTTAGTGAACCAAGGATGAAGCTTGGGCTTGTGAGACCTGAATTTTATTCCTGGAAAAACAACTAAATTGCAATGCAACCTTGCGAATCTTACTCTGTCCCTGCTTTATTGTTTCAAAATACAAATACTACTTTTAGTGTATTCTAGTTTCTTCAAATAAAATGCAAGCCTTTACACATTTTAGTGAGCTGTACTGTGAAAACTGTAGCTGCCATCACAACTGAACTCCTGAGTACAGTGACAACTACAGAAAAGCTTTGTAGCTTCATTCTCCTGGTCAGAGCCCAGCTGCCTTCTGGAGAAGAAGCACTGAACAGATTCATGTAGGTAATGCAGATGCCAAATAATAATGAGAACACTAATCCCGAACATTGGAGCTGCTGATAATGCTGATTGCCTAACAACATAGAAAGCATCACACTCACTATTGCCTTCAGCATGCAATGCTACAGATTAATATATATATATATATATGTATGTGGCCTAGGAGAAACCAAGATGATAGTCTGAAGAAGAAAATAACTCAGTGCATATAGCTGGAGGTTATGAAGAAAGCATCTGCTAATATGCAGCAGGCTCCCATAATTGTGCAGCTGAAGTAATATTACCCCAACAAAATACCATTAAAATGTGCAGTGTTTAACAACTCTGCCAATTTTCATGCATGTCAGTTTATTCCACAAGCTGGCTTATCCACTTTTAAGTGCTCCAAAATGATTTAAAGAAATTATATCCAATAAATTTTAAAGGTAGGAGACCATACTAAATCCTGGTTAAGTCAATTAATTTTAATAGTGACATATCAGGAGGAAAAATAAAAATGGATTCACAGTCTGCTTTTCCCAGCAAGAGGAGAGTTCTTGAAATACTACCGAGATTTTGTTCTTTTGTGAACATATCAACAAGCTTCAGATAATTTCAATTCCAGCCCTAAATGTAGGGTCATTTGTGATATAAAAATAAGCAATAAAGTTGCATATTTTTAATCTGCAGTGCTTTTCTATTCTGCCTTTTTTTTTTTTTTTTTTGCATATGTTCTTCTCCTTCAGCGATAGATGCTCTCTATTCTATCATCTCAGCATGCACGAGACAAAGACTAAACTTAACATCTATCATCAGAGCCAGAAAACACAGCACAGTCCATGTGCTACCATAAACCTCAAACAGAGATGCTCCCCCCTTTCCCCAGCAAGCTTCCTAGTTTGTCTATTCTCTCTGCAGCAAGAAGTTAGTACGATGTGGTTTGTTTTCTTTCCTCCTCTAGGTGGCTATAGCAAGAATATGGTGGCGGTGATCTGGAGGTATTCCAAGACTTCTCTGAAATATTCTTCCCCAGGGCCAAATGTTTTCTCCATCAGCCATGAAGGCATTCAGTGCTTTGGCATTCTTCTCTCAGCCTCTCCCTCCCTTTGCCACCCAACATGCATGCACACTCCCATCTCCCTGGCTGCTTGCAGTGCTGAAGCAATTACAAATGCCTCAGGCGAAACAAAGACACAGAGGTAAACATTTTAGTCCTGGGCATCATCCCAGTGAGGACACACAATAATTTTCAAGCTCCTCCTCAACAGATTTGTGTCTGTGTGTGTTTAGTGCTAAAAAAATTAAGGAAAGAGGAACGTTTAATGTACAAGTAGGATCACTATCAAGAATGTTTTTCTTCATAAAGTGTTATTTAAAAGAAAATACCTACAATAGTCTGCAGTGCATTAAGCTTAAAACAGCAGCAGACCCCAGATTTACCCTGATTTGTGCCCCCAACTTCCATCCTTTCACAGCCCTTCAATGCCCTCTGCCCAATACCTTCACTCTTTGCAGAACTTGCAACTTCCTTCAAGTGATATATTACCTTCACTTTTAAGTTTGGTTTGGGGCTTGGTTTTTTTTTTTGTTGATTTTTTGGTGGTTTTTTTTGGAAGGTTATGCCACTCAGAGTAGTGTGGCAAATGCAGAATCCATTACATACTGCTACAACATGATGACCCAAGGCAGCAGAAAAAGAATACCTGGATTTGACTGTGCTTCCTTACTTCAAATCTGCTTCAGATACCTGTTGACAGTAAGAATTCAACATAACAGAGAGTAAGAGGTTTTGGTAGCTAGAACTGGGGATGATCTAGGGTTTTCATACTTAAGAGGTGGTAAGAATTTACATAGAAGATTATGCAGAATCCTTAAGAACATTTATCCTGGAAGGTGTTTGTTTAAACACAAAGTTAAGTTTATCTGCTATCAGTTCTAACTCCCTTTGACAATTCACCATGTAGCACCACTTAAATGTTAATTTATAAATTAATATTAAAGAAAAAACAAACAGTAATTCCTAACTGCTCAAGAGACAACTTCTATTACAAATGTATGCATTCAACAATTCAAATTGCAACAGAGATGATCTTGCTTGGTAGGACAGATGGTAGGATGTATGTCCTTTCTGTAAGCACTTGTCAGATTCCATTCTTTCTAATCACTTGTAGCTATAGAAGAAAAAATTGCTTGATTCAGAACATCTGCATTAAAGTAAGTTCCTCAAGTTTCCCTAGAACAAGTGCAGGAAATAAATAGCACAAACAAGGAGAGAAAATGAAAGAACTGTGATATGAAAATCCGAATGTTATGGCTGATGCTCCCTTCAGAGTTACAAATAAGTCCGCTGGAAAAGTTAGCATGTTCCAAAATCCCCATTCTCCTTCAAAGGTAGAAGAGCTTGGAACAATGCAATAAAGAGAAAAGAAACATACACCACAGATAAATATGTGAGATAATTATGCTTCGTCTAAGAATGATGTTCAACACTACCACTGACTGAATACATACATCAAGCATACAAAAGCAGGTGCCCACATTGCACTTGTCAGTGCTTTTACCCATTCCTCACCTCAATTTATTCTCTAACTTTCTACATCAAGCTTTGAATTTTCTCCAAAACAAATGAAGTTGGCTCTCAAAAGCATTGTGCTGGAGGCAGTATTGATACATAGCGACTACAAATGAAAATTAGACCACACAGGAGGGTATATTAAATTATTCCAGAAAAAAAAAAAAACAATGTTGAAGTGGGACTTTTACAGAGTATCATTAAAGCAATAGGGTAAAAAAAAATTGCATACCATTATAAAAATCATTGTAGTACTTTGCATTCATCTCAGATGAGATGAAACTTAACAAACATGAAAATATCAGGAAGTGGGAAGACACATTTAAACTCCCAGTCCACTTGAAATTTCTGCTTTACCTGTGCTGTGTACTAAATGTGCATATAAATATTGCTCGTGGCTCCAAAGCAAATGCAGCTGCATTTTAAGAATATGTTGAGGTTTTCCTTCTCCCTCCCCCACCATGTTTTTCTTACTTTGATCCTCTCAAGAAAAAGGTTTCATAGCAAAGCCCTCATCTTCACAAAAAAAAAAAACAAGGAATATCTGACACATCATTCACTCGAAGGGAGTGGTTTATATGTCAAGTATCTGAAATATTTTATAATTTAGATAACAAGGGGTAGATTTCATAGCTCTTCCCCTAAAGTTGCATTCTTATTCTCTCATCCAGAAACCTGATTAGCTATGTGACATTAAACAGCCCCTTTCAAATTACATACTAACAAATTCCTCTTGCCACAACACAGAGCTATGTCTGCTCCTTTTTGTTCATGGTACCTCCACTTCCTTGGAATGAGGATCTACACACTTTATTTGCCATCATGGCAACACACAGTCACAGTCCAGACATGTGCATCATGTTTCTCATCCTTCAGGTCCCAAAGTTTCTTTCCCAAGGAATTTACATTGAACACACTGATTAAACAGAATTCTAACTCACACTTTCCCTTGCTTTAAAAAGGCTGAAGGATTTAACCAAAGGGGAAAAAGATACTCGTCAATACGCAAGCGTCTTACAGAGAGCCTCAGCATCCTATCAGAGCACTCAGCAGTGTTTTCAATGGAAACTGTAGAAACACCTTTGCTTTGTTCTGTCTTGTCTTAAAACTATGTACTTGTTCAAACTAGTCTCTGAATTGTGCTGTGTTGTTAATAGAAAAATCCTCCCTCCTCAAAAAGACAACATCAACATTTATGTTGGCATACGTTCTCCTTCCCCTTCCCACACCCCCCCCTTCTTCTGCCCCCCTCTCCCCCCACACACACATTCATGTTCTCTTTCTTATGCCCCATACCTTTCTCAGGAATGGAAAGAAAACCAAAACCAGGTTATCTGTTAGCATTTGTCGCCAATCTAAATAAAGCCAAATCATTAAAATAAAATAAATCAACCCAAGATGCCTTTTGTCTTGCTTTGTATTCATATCTACACATTTCTAGGCACAGTAATCTTTGGATGGTTCCCTTCATCAGGATTCAAGACAAAGTCCTCAGGTGTATTAGACCTGGGGAATTTATCTCTCAAAAACCAAATATACCCCTAAGTCACTTAAAATCATCTATGAATACATAAAAGTGTTCCTCATACAGCTTCAACTTCTGTTACGGTGCCTCCTCATTCCCTGCAATATCCTCACAAGGACACAGTTTTGTGTATCACTACTGGGAAATACTGGGAAAGAGTGAAAAATTTTCTCTGTTACCCTGTTGGAACCTCTTTTCCTCTAGAAGTGCTACAGATCTCATGCATTCTGCTTACGGTCTCAAAGTAGGTAGAGCAAAGAGTCGAGCAGGCAGCTCGTATGCCTCAGAAAACACAACTTAAAATTTCTGCAGGCACAGAAAACAGTGCAGGCAAAAGAAACAAGTACTCTATTTTTACATTATTGTGCAATAATATTTACTTGCTTATGGGCTGGCAATGTATTTCAGAACCGCTACAATGGAGTTCATAGGCACAAAACACAAAGCAGAGGCTACATTGTAGTGGCTTAGAAATAACTTTCCTTCCAATCCGCTAAACGGCAGAGCCTTTCATCTCGAAAAGAATATTAACAATACAAGACAGAAACAAACACTTTTTGATATGCTGGCATTAGGTCTACAGGCTACCTTACATTTTCACAGTGTGCAAGAGTCAACTGTTTTTGTACTGCATAGTTAAGGAAATACCTCATTTTCATACATAAGTATTGCATAGCCTTTAACACCAAAGTAGATCCCGTCTGAGAAGCAGGCATTAAGGCAAAGGAGAAAATCCTGATTCATTAACTAAAGATGATTTAGTATTATTTAGAATTTCCAATTCATTAACTAAGGAAAATAAAAACTAATACTGAAATGGAAAGAGTAAAACAGGTCAAGTGGAAGGTTAACAAACAGTACAAAATATTCTGCTCTTGTTTACACATCTGTACATGCATACAACTGCATTAGAGCTGTTTGCCGTTTCCTGCTGTCCCAACCCATGCTTCATTCCTGCATCTTGGGAATATTCCTATAACATAAGAGCCATTAACAGACAACTGATAGGTTAAATATTTGCTGGTTAAGTCATGCTCATTATGGGTTGTCTATCTTTTTTTCTTTACATAATACAGTATTTCGTAAGATTTCTAACGAAAGGTATCACTGGGATTTGAGACATTTTTATTTTTTAAAGGGTCAGAGATTTACTCACAGTTTGTAAATTCAATGAGCTGTCTCAATAAAAGCCCGAGTTACACTATTAAGCGAAAGTTAAAAAAGGATAGTTGTACTCATTACAGTCTTTTCTCCATAGACCAGAATCCTACTGAGTGACAATATTAGAAATGTCAAAATATGTATTTTGACAGCAGTATGGCAAAATGAACAAGCTTATTGTCCAAGCACCTCATCTGAGCAGTAAGATGCAAAGTCTATAAAAACAATTAATATAGTGTTCAACAGCATATCTGATTCTGATTCCCCAAAATGCATAGGCGAAATCTAGTGGACAAATTCATAATGAAGACCTACATTAGCTGTCCACCTGGTATGGCCAACTGCATTAGACGTGGTTATCAACCTGTTTTCTGCCCAACAGACTACATCAGAGCTTTATTAATACTCTCTTGATTATCTTCATCTGATAAAGTTTTAAAGAAAAGATGGAAGAAGTCAGAATAACAGCATAACAATTCCTCCATTTTTAGAATGTTCTTCACAGATATTGCCTCAGAAGGATGACCACCTTCATTTGCTCCAGAAAAACCAAGGGGAGCCATTTGTTTTCTTTCAGTTTATTTTTCACAGACATTATTTCTGTGCAGTCCACCTCCTTTGAGGAAAAAAAAAAAAAGGATACAGAGCTGGATGTTAAAGAAACAGAAGCCATGGTAAAAATTTCATTCAAGTCACTATCAGCATTCCTGCTGCTCTCCACAAAATAAAAGAAAACCAAAAACGATCAAGCCTGGAATTCATTCAAGTCCAGCTTCAGCCTTTCAATATCTATAATTATTTCCAAAGGACTAATGAGCAAACCAGATCTCTATCTCATAAGAACTACTGTCACCCAGAATGCAGATGCTTGGTGCTATGCTGCAGGTCAAGTTAGCTCCTACAGACTAGGAGAGGCAAAGAGAGAAGTGGAGTTAATTAATTCAACATTTCCAATAATTTCATCCTACAATAGAAGAACATTTATATGCTCAGCCCTTTTTCTCAGGCAGTCTTATTTTTAAACCATCTGTTTCATTGAAAAGCTCTATTTGTATAGCAATAATACAATAACGCCCCTTGAAGAACTTGAGACAAGGAATGGGGGAGAACTATCTATTGCTTAAGATCTGCTCTGGAGGAATTTTGATATCTTGCTCTGTTTGGACAAATTGCATTATTTACATTCCTTACCTACCCATTGAAATGAGGTTTCCATACTTAGCCAAGGCTGACTTACCTGAAGATATGGGTTAGCTCTTGTTTACAAGGCAATAATTATAATTGATCTTCAAAAATGCTGCCCAAGTTGCAAAATCCTTAATCTTTATTGAAATACTGGTTGGTCTACTTCAGTAGACAATCAGACAATTTACCAACACCTATGCTCAAGGATTCGCTGCAAGAATGATTCCACTGTGAAATGCATTATAAGCACTAGAATTTCTGAACTTCGGGCATATGACAAAAAACAGCAAATCAACATCTCTGAAATTTAATGCATAATCATTCACAATAAATCACCTTCTAAACAAAATGGTTCTAGCAAAAACTTGATTCACGGACCAATCTTAAAAGGCTTTTCAACATCTTATTGCAGCCTTTTAATGTTCTAATTTTAATAATGCAATAATTTGATCTTTATCTTGGGGCATCATTTTAAGATCTAATTTCAAAGAATAACAAAAACAAACATAAGCTGTCCCCTGGAGTTCTCAAACACTTCTCTGAATAGCAAAGTAGGTCAAATTAAACTTCAAATATCTCAGTAACTCTGAAATTCCTCTTAAATACATCATCTCTCACTTTGGAAGGCAAAGTGAACATCCTCCAACAGAAGTTTATTCTAATAAAAAAGGCTACAATATGCATTAAAATAACAAACAAAGGCAAAATGTTAGAGAACCTTAGCTTTCTGAAGTACAGGGACCTATGCTGCATTGGTGCTCACGCTTCTGCCACAGATGTCTCCAGAGACATGTGACATCCTTGCCTAGGATGCAGCTGAGATGCTGCCCTTCAGAAGCTCAAAAGCCTGACATGCCAAGACACAAAGTCATCTTGCAGGACAGCTGCCTTTCTGGAACTTGTGTTCCTCAACTGAGCAAATCAAAGCCTGTTATTTATGCAGGACTAAATGCCACACAACCCACTATTAACACCGCCATCGATAAACAGCCTCTCTTCATACAAGAGTGGAAAAACATGAAAGCAGCAGCCATGACTCAATGCAATCTGCAAATTGAAGATAAGAGCAGAGGGACAACAGAATCAGCAGCAACAAAAAGGAACAGCATTCAAGGTGTTAACCAGAACAGATAACACTGTTAATTGCAAGAAGTATTGTAGAGAGGCACAGAGATGGCCACAATCTCTGTAAAAAGCACAAAAAATCCTTCTCAAAAAAAAAAAAAAAATTAAATCTACAAGAATGATAAAGCATTAGGAATTATCTCATGGGATTAATCACGTCACCATCAAGATATTTAAACTAATCCATTCTCACTGTGCCAGACACAAATTACAGTTTACTGAGATCCGATTACAAAAAGCAGCTGTTGCATCAAAAAATGTGATAAACAACAGTGTAATGACAAGGACCAGCAAGAGCTCTATATTCAGTGCACATAATGTCCTCAGCTTGTAGTTCTCAGACAGTCCACGCAGAGCAAGGACAGCAGTAGGGAGAATGCCAGCAATGATACTCATGAATTCTTTTAGAGAGGAATTTAGCACACGTTATACCATTCAACTACATATGATGAGAAAGCTTCTTGAGCTTGATGCATTTGAAGCACATCATTTATGCTCATCCACCGTTTAAAGTAAAACCTAGATGCACCTTATGAACCCTTATTTTAAATCAGCTGCAGCCATCAGTATAATATTACAGCAGCTACAAAAGAAGTTGTTCTTTTCCCAATATAAACATAAGCTTTTCAATTTGGGTTTTGAAAAAGCTAAGCTCTCCTGCAAAGTGGCAGAAAATAGCAACTGCTTGATAGTTAAAAGCCTTCCCTGAGCAATGGCCACAGTTTGAAACAGTCCTATTCTTCACCAGATGGAGAAGGATCAGCAGAAGCTGCTGGAACCAAACCAAAAACTTACCCTGAAAAGTAAGACATAACACCAGTTTAAAGAGGTTTCTTTTACTCTTTGTGTAGATTGTAACAACAGAACTTTTCACTTTCACTTTTTTTTTTTTTTTTGGCATACAGCAAAGGTTCTTAAAAGCAATGGGCATAAATGTTATTACTACTAAATGACAAAAACCTCATAGTTAAAACCGCATTGAAAGTGTTGAAAATTTTACCCCAAGTCCCTTTGTAAAATAATCAGCATTTTACTTCTTGGAAAAAACTTCATGAGAATAGAAACTGATTTCCTAAAGGTCTGTAATTCCTGCAGACATAGTGGTCTAACAGTCCAAGAATTTTTTCTACTTCACATTTTTTGTGCATTTTTGTTTGCTCTTAAAAGTATTCTCCTCATTCTGAATTATAACTTCAGTTTCATTCTGAGTTATAACTTCTTAACTCAGCAGTCAGTTTTGTAAGTATCCTTCTCCTGTTCCTCTCCTTGTGGTGAGGTTCCTTCTCACCACAACAGGTGAGAATAATAAGCAACTTACTTCCCTAAGTCAGGGCAGCTGTCAAGGTCGTTCACTGCTTTAACTTGCTGTAGGCTCTCGCAGATTAAAGCCCTGGACAGACATCAGTGCAAGGAACACTACCTGTGGGCGTTCTCTCATGCCCGAGCAATGGGAAAGCAGCCAAAACTCAAGACCTTTTATCCAGTGTATCCTTTTATCCACACGTTTTTTGTTTTTTTTTTTTGTTTTTTTTTTTTTAAAGCCTGCTCCTTCATATCCGTCCACACAAAAACATGCTTAAAAAGGGAAACTTCAAGTGAAATTACTGCAACACCCCTCACTGACCTTAAAACACATAGAGAAAACCTGCTCCTATCAATTCACACACAGCTGTGAACAAGCCTAGTACATTTTTTTTAGTTGACACCATTTCCATACTTCTCCTGAAGGTTTCAACTGTGCTTAAGCAAGTAAATAATCACCCACTGATGTTTCAAGGTCTACGTGACTATTTTCTCCCCAAAACAATTGCTAGCTTTACCTCCCAGCTTCATTTGCAGCAAACTAGCTTATCACCAGGCCTTCCTCCCACTCAGTTGCTGCTCAGAAATGCTGCATGTCAGCACCTACAAACCCCTTCACTGTACTCCTCTTCCTTCCACACTATTTCACTCAAGCCTAAAAAAAAAAAAAAAGCACCACTATTTAAAATAAAAGACAAAGTTGCTCCACCCTTGATGGTTAGCAGAACAGTTAGATACTATTACAGATCCTCAATATTAAAGATCCCCTTTTTGTCCTATACTTAGAAGGCACGAAAATAAAAGTCAGGGACCACTCCATATGATAATTAACTCTTTGAATTAAAACATTCAATAATAAAATCTCCATACAGTATTTATAGTGAGCCTATTCAAACAGAAAATGAACAATTTTCTGGGTAATGGGTAAGTTTCAAAGCAATGAAATGAGGGGTAAGCAGCCTATATATGCAAGTAATACAATGTAAGTAATGTATGTCAGAATGAGAGCCACTAGAAAATGGCAGGCTGACCTCAACTATCAGCACGCAACCCAGGAAATACTGGAGAAAATAAAAACTCAATATTCCTTAACATAAACAAAAATAATAGGTTATCTCTGAAGAAATGAAGTGGTTGAAGATAAAAAGATGAGTCAAAAGAAAAAATCATCATTAATACATTGTTGGAATGCAGATTAAAAGCTGTACTAACTGCTTAAAACTTAATTTGGATATGGCAAGAAAACACAACAAAATTAACAGGATAAAAAGAAACATAATGGCTTTGCACACTTGCCAGAGCACGTCCTCCTATGTTTAAATCCCCAGTAGGTTAGCCTAAATCTTTACAAAGGGAAACTATCTACAAGCAATAGGAGATGAAGACTTAAGACATTTCTTCATACAAAGAACTTTTTTTTTTTTTTTTTTTTTCAATATAAATCAAAAATGCCTGTAAGCAGGAAACAAGATTTACCTTATTGTTTCCTATTCATGCTGATATTACCTCACGGTGATTAAAGACCATCTCGACCATAACAAAAATTATGTGGTTCCATATTAAGTACTCACTGAAGAGAAACTTCACCCATGTCCCAAATGCTTTCTAAAATTTCACAAAAACATTCACATCTATATTCAGCTCTTAGTACTTCAGTCATCTTATTGATTTCAAGAAGCTCAGTATGATATTCTATCTAATGTAATATTAAGTAATAGCAGGTCCCAACATGAAGCTGGAGGGCAAAGTGATCAATACAGTAGTCAGTTAAAAAACAAACATTACTTTAGATTGCATGAGTTCTTATAAATAATTGATATCTAAGTATTATAGTTTAATAAACTACATATATATAATACATTTAAAAGCGTTGCTCATGAATGCCATCAACAAAATCATAGAATTACTAAGGTTGGAAAAGCCTGCTAAGACCATCTAGTCAGACCATCAACCCAACACCCATGGCCATTAACCCACATCCAACAAATACTGGAGGTGGAGGACATGGCCCAGTTACTGCAGAAGGGCCAACTCCAGGCAGGAGCAGCCACTGGAGACAGACGTGCACCATAGGCAGAACCCAGAGCCAGCATGCAGCCTGCACAGGTTCCTGGCTCCCCACAAAGGCCTGTCAGAAAGTCCTCACAGCACAATCCCTCTAAGTACCGTGAAAGAAAGAATCAAAGAAACACAGCGAGGCTTCAAAGTTTGCAAGACTGTTTGAGAAATCATATACTTTTTACATAAAAATATAATCTGGTGTCTCTAAACAACCACATGCATCTGCTTCCTAATGCAGTAAGAAAGGAGACTTCCTTGACTTAAATCTTTCTCTTGATGAACCAATTAATGGTTCTCACTGCTTGCCTTTATTAGCTTCCCTCCTAACTCTGCCCACACAGTGAAACAACATGCATATATTTGTTACATATTCAAAACATACAATATACCTTGTACTACAGAGGCAGCAAAGAGAAACAAATAAACACTTGAGATATCACATAAACTATGTTAACATACTGCAAAAAGAGTTTGTCTTCAGGTTCCTTAATATATATATATATATGTATATAAATGTTAGATATATATTAGATTAATGCTTATGAGAATATATTCCATGGCATTTCCAGTTTCAATTTTATTTCTTTTTCTAAGACAGCATCTTCATAACTTTATATATACTACGACTTTTTTGCTTTTAAGCTATGATATACCTGCACAAACTCCTCCTGTGCTTTTTAAGGTGGTGTGTTACCATCTCACACAAGAAGTCACAGATCGTTTGCTACTCTAACTGCGTAGCAGACAGATAGAAACAAACATCACATTGGGATTGCTTCACTATGTGCTAGCACAGCAAAGTTTCCAGTACAATGGCTACTTGAAAGGTTACAAAGGAGAAGATATTACATGGAAACAACTTGCATTTCCTATGCATTAAACTTAGGCAAGTTTATATTAAAAAAAAAAAAAAGAGAAAAAAAGAGAGAGAGAGAGAGAGAGAGAGAGAGAGAGAGAGAGAGAGAGAGAGAGAGAGAGAGAGAGAGAGAGAAGTGTTCTGCTCATCATTTATGTATGCAAAACATTTTTCTCTATGAAACTGCCTTGGAGATCTCCTACTGAACTGCCCCATTTTAGCTTGCATTATGGAGAACAGGAGCAACAGACATGCCTTTATAAGGCACAGAGCCAAAGTGAGCGATACCTTACAATTTGTGTAATTACAGAAAACAAATTGCTGAGCTGAACATCTATTTCTATTTCCACTTATAAAAATCTGTCTCACCAGAAATAACTACATACTCAGATTTTGGTTTCATGAAAAGGGACAGGTATCTTCACCTGGCTTCTAACACAAAGAAGCATTCCATGACTCACTCAGTGCAAGTGTATCGTACCTTTTATTCCTTACATATACTGTTGTTTGGTTTGTTGTTGTTCTTTCTTTATTTATTTAATGTGCTGAAATAAATTGATATTGAGACCAGAATGAAGTCAAGTAAGAATCTGTGGTTTCAGCATTCATTACTGGACTACGATGTTCTCAGACAAACAGTTTGCATTTTGGAGGGTCCAGTGTGGAGCTGGAAGTTGGACTTGATGTTCCTTACGAGTCCCTTCTAACCCTTCAATTCTGTGATTATCATCATTTAATCAGAACAGTACCCTTAGAAAACTTCTACTAATCCAGACCTATTTTAAAATACAAAACTTCACGTTTTTTCTTTTCAGTTAACACAAACCATGACTATTTATAAATGCTTATAAAAAACACAAAGCACCAGCTTTAGTATTACAAACTGCTATTTACATCCACTGTTCAATGGCCATGATAACAGCATGATGTTTTTACTACTACTACTGGTCAGTCAAGAATGTCATTTGCCCCAGTTCTTCTAATAGGGTAATTGTGGACTTGAGTACAGAAGTAGAGAAAAGCAAATAGCCAAGAAAGAATACAAGTGTCTTCAGAATGCACATTCAAGTCAGCAATAACAGACCACATTAGCAAAGGAAATCCCACTTTATAGAAACCTGTACTCCTGTGGTATAAGTAACACTGCGGAAAGAACTCGTCCTCAAATGTGACAACATTTAGAACCCACATACAGGTTATAGGGAAAATAAGATCAGTTATTTCTCATAGAGCTTATCATCACATTTCACTAGCAGTTCCAGAGACAATGATACAGCATCTTGATGACACTAGTACCCTGACTTACCGTAACAAAACAAAGTTCATTTCCCTTTTTAAGGGTCAATGGCTTTTTTTTTTTTCTGATTCTGTAATTCATCAAAACACTTCAGAATTTGACAACTACTACAGTGCCAGACAATCCAAGGGTAACTTCAAATCATTCTGAAAAGCAAATTAAACACTAACATTTAATTATAATTGAAATTGATCTGTAGTGCACATGAAATTAACAGACTTTGCAGGAGTATTTTCTAGAGTTAGTCTTACAGGCTCACAGCTAGACTATTCCAAAATGATGATCTTGGCATTTCACAGTATCTACTTTTTACCAGTACTCCTGATACTAGAGCTCATAGAACTTTCCTAATTTTATTTTTCTTCTGTTTCCTATGTTGAACAGATATCAACTGCTTTAGAAAACCAACAGGCTTCATTTTAGCATTTCCTAGGTTGTAACTTTTCACAGCCGTAAGATAGTCATCATTCTACATTCTCCTGCTCCTCCAATATCTTTATTTTCCAAAGCATCAAAGCAGACTTAAAACAAAATTGGCTCACCGTCATGTTCACATTCACTGATATCACAGTGGTTCAATCATCACATATGTGTCTGCACACAATAGACAAGTAGATGCTTTTCTAGCCGAGTTCTCACACAAGCACCCTTTTTACTCTAAAAAGGGAACAAGCTCCAATATTTACCTGAAAATATGACTCAGCCAGTTAAAGCTGCTCAGAAATTCACTGCAAACATAAAATTGATTATACCTGACTTTTTATTGAATAGCAAGGATAAAGAACAACAGATAACACTGGTCTCATTGATTTATACCTTCCATAATTCTTCATTAAGCTTTTAAGTTTTTATGATAATGAGCTTCACAGCATTATTCCCCTTTGAGCTTTAGTGTTATGAAGGCATTGTGTAATTAGTCTAAAATATACGTTACAAAACTCTTTAATTGGACTCTATATTCTTAACACTCTATCAGAGCAAACACCTTTCTTCTGAACTGAAATTTCAGAAAAAAAACTAGGATAAGTTAGGAAAAAAAAAAAAAAATTGCATGTCACCGAGGACCATATAACTTAAAAAATGTACATACAGTATTAACTACAGGCTGTTAAAGCTGGACAGAAGCAAGGATGTAAAAGACAATTATCACCAAATAGCAGTAAACTACTTTCATCTGTCTCGTGATTTCCAGCTGACAAATCTGGGAAACTATCAAAGGGCTAGTGACGTATTGATATACTAAGGGCAACTGCACATCCCTCAACTAAGTTAATAGGTTTGATTTTCATTCAGTCCTCCTAACTTGCAGTTTGGTTTGGCCAGAAACATACTGGCCTGGAGAACAGGGTGTTTACATAGAATCAGAATCACCAAGATTGGAAAACACATTCAAGATCATCCAGTCCAACTGTCCACATACCACTGATATTTCCCCAGTAAACCATGTCCCTCAGTACAACATCTAAACATTTCTTGAACACTTTCACGGACAGTGACTTCACCACCTCTTTGCACAGCCTATTCTAGCATGTAATCACTCTTTCAGAGAAAAAATTTTCCCTATTTAATATCAAACCTGAATGTCCCCTGGCACAATTTGAGGCCATTACTTCTAGTCCTCTTGCTAGTTACATGGAAGAGGCTGACCCATGCATCACCGTAACTTCCTTACAGGTCTCCCCTCAGACTTCTCTTCTTCAGACTAAACAATACTAGTTCTATCAGCTTCTCCTCATAAGACTCGTGCTCCAGATCCCTCATTAGCTTCACTGCCCTTCTCTGAACACGTTCCAGGGCCTTAATGTCTTTCCCACAGTGTGGGTCCCAAAACCGAACTCAGTACTTGAGGTGCAGCCTCCCCTGCTGAGTACAGAGAGGTGATCACTTCCCTGCTCCTGCCTGCCACACTGTTTTTGATACAAGCCAGAACCACTGGCATTCTTGGCACTTGGGCACACTGCTGGCTCATGTTCAGCTGAGCACTGACCAACACTCCAAGGTCCATTTCTTCCACAGTCTTCCAGTCACTCTGCCCTAACCTTGTAGAATTGCCTGGGGTTATTTTGGCCATACCACAGAACTCAGCATTCGGTCTTGCTGAACTTCATCCCAGTGGCCACAGCCCAGTAATTCAACCTGTCCATATCCCTCTCAGGGCCCTTCCTACCCCCAGGCAGATTGACAATTTCTGCCAATTTAGTGTCATTTTTAAACTTACTGAGGGTGCACTCAGTGCCCTCACTCAGTGCCTCATCCAGGTCAAGCACTAAAGAACTGCTATTTCAAGGATTGGTTCATAGCATAAATGTAATTTGTCAGGTACTGGGAGGAGCCAGCAGGGCATGGCCAAGAGTCAGCTGAGAAATTAAAGAGGAAAATCAATAGCAAGATAGTCCCAATAGGGTTGGCACGTCAATGGCCACAATAAGGAAATCCTGACTTTCCATTTAACTTCTGAGTCTGACTTTTGGAAGTGATGTACATGATTAGGCAGTATCTCCAGAACAGAAAATACTAGACTTGGGGTATACTTATAAAAACCTCAGTACAAAATTCTGAAAAGTTTCAGTGCAGAATAATTTACTGGATTTATTAACAAATCTTAATTTATTGCAGAAAGAATGCTGGATTTCTGCAGCTCTGATCAAAATATTAGAACTTTCTAGTTGTAGGATTATTAGTCAAAATAAATAAATACGAATTGTTATGCATTTAATAGTAGGCAATAAACCCAAAGAAGTATACATAATACAATAAAATCTGTACAGCTACCTTCTAGTCTCACTGTAAATATGATCTTCGGACATAAATTCTTCCCAAAAATGTAAGACCAAATATTATACAAAACAGATATTAAAATTATTATCAACTGCATATCCACATAAAAAGATCGCAAATTGCTAAAAAATTGACCAGGATAATACGAACAGGCAGCATGCCATTACTACTTGTTTGAATTTTAAGTTTTCTATTCAAAAGACTCAGTAGTACTGCTGTTATGACTAATTCATCACACCAGTTATTTCAATCTCACTATTTGTTTTAAAAATGCCTACTACCTTATTTCAAAGGATCAAGTTGCAGCAAAGTTTTGTTTGTTTTTTTCCTATGCTAGGTGCCAGCTGGCCAGAACTTAGTACTGATGCTGACTATCCTGCTGTTTTTCAGGAAGGATACATTTTCTCAGCAATAGCCTTGATGTACAGACACAGCAACATGAATGTTTGTATAAACACTTACTATACTACAGATTTCACCCATTATCCAGCTCCTCATGATAATAAAATTTGTTCTGTGGGGGACCATATTAGCAGAATTTCTTTACACGAACACCAGGATTTGGCTTTTAAAAATCACAGACAGAATCCATTGTTGCATTTGTTTGAAGATTTCTTCTTACCTTTAATGTCAGGATGAGAATATATTAGAGTGGAATCACAAGAAACTCAAATCTCTAACTGCAGTAACTTGGAAATCACTTTGTCAGGTGAATGTAGCCTTGTAATGGCCAAAACCATATAGTTAGATCAATGTATACTGCAGTAATTAAAAACAATTGCAGAATGCTGTATTCTAGGTGGCTCATTTCTGAAGCCATAGAAAGATCACCTAGCAACTCAGACCAGAGTTAAATATGTTAAGTGATTAAAACTACATTTAATTCCAAAACGTTACCTTTTTCTAAGCAACCTTATGCCATTAACAGAAAATAATGGCCACGTACTCTTCTGAGAAGTGAGCAAGGCAGTCACCTCCAGCATGAAAATGTACAAAAAGTGACATCGAAAACAGATGCATTACTCTTCCTTTCATCTGTAAAGCAATCATCCAACCTCCAACACCTTCTTGTGGTCACACTATTACCATATAAACGTACACAAGAGCAGAAGGGGACCCTTCTGACTACTCATCCTCAAGGCTGTTTCACAATATATCCATTTCTAAATGATCCCAGGAAATTTCTCTGGAAGATCAGAGACTGCCAGAATGCCAAAGTACTATTACCTCCCTTCCCCTAATGAAGAATCACCCATTCAGGCTGGGGGGTACAAAATTTCAGCGGCTAGCAGCTTTCCCTTCGCATTGATGCGTTAACACAGAAGAATTTAGTGAAAGTCTTAAATCATAAACAGCTAAAAATGTTCCACACATCAATACCAGTATCTGCAGGGACTTAGCAGTCCTCAAGTGCCAGGTCAATGGTCCATCCAGCCCAGTGCTGCACCTCCTACAGAGTACTACAAAATGCACCCCAGGAATACTGAAGGTTCAGTCAATTTCTATAAGTCTACTCTCTCCTATTCCTCCAGCACCAAAACTCTTGAATGAAAGATTTTGGAGGGAGTCATCAACAAGTCATCATCAGCCCTGCCCACAGTGGCAGGTTGGAACTAGATAATCTTCCAATCCAAGCTATTCTACAATTCCATTCTATGAGTGTTCTTAGCATCTATTTCTGGATCTGCTGTCCATTAATCTGACAATCTCATTTTGTCCCATCCATCGCCATCTGCCTCCAAAACCTAACACAGCAGCAAGTGCCAGGAACTCACCATCCTCTCTACCTCATCGAGTTTCAAGTTTCTCTCAGTTCTCATATTGTGGGAACTAGCAAACAACCAGGGAAGTCTCACTGCAGTTTTCCAATAGTTACAGGTAGCTTATAAGCAGGAAGGAGATCAGCTTCTTACATATGCAGTCAATGATAGAATGAGGATTTAAAACTAAAAGATGGAAAATTTAGATTACATGTCAGGGGAAATTTTTTCACTGAGAGGTTTGTGAGGCACTGGCAAAGGCTGACCAGGAAGGTTGTGGATGCTCCATACTTGGAGGCATTCAAGGCCAGGTTGGATAGGACCCTAAGCCACACCTTTTTTCAGATATCATACTAAGTCATCGCCATGAAATCGTATCACAGAATCATATACTCATACGAGTTGCAAGTGACATCTGGAGACCATCTAGTCCAACTCCTTACTAAAGCAGGTTCTCCTTCAAAGGCTTGCACAGGAAGGCATCCAGGCAGATCTTGAATATCTCCAAAGGAGAAGACTGCACAAGCTCTCTGGTCAGCCTGTTCCACTGCTCTGTCACCGTTATACAATGCTCCCCTTCACAACAAAGACTCCAAATACTGTCAGTGTGTTTATCTGCTTTTTTAACCCCACCTATGCCAAGTTGTTCTCTAAAAGTATTTCTTTCTTTTTGTTTACCCCATCTAGAAACGTTCTTCCTAATCACTTGTACAAAAAGAAAAAATATTTCCCCACTTCAGGAGAGAAGCAAAAATTAAAACCAGCTGAAATTCAACCGTACTGCGGATCCACGCTTCAGTGCTTTCTTAATGAACACCATTTTACCAAGTGAATAGATAACGCAAGCTACAAGTTTGCAAAAGTCGTCATTGCAGCAATTTACTACTGATTGGAAAATATTAATAGCCTCAGGCAAATCAATCATTAACTGCTACTGATTTGGAGGGTGAAATAACATTAATAATTCAGTAAAAAACACTTTGAGCAATAAAAGCTTAGGGATATTTATTTAGCCAATTAGATTCTCTTTGGCAGCATCCCTGCTTCTGAATAAACCATATATGTTCTTCAATTAATCATGAGAACTGAAAACTACAAATCTGCAGTCTCTGTTTCCCAGTCAAAGAGATACATAGCACAAGAAGTCCAAAAGATTAAGGGAGAAAACAAGCATAATTTACATTCTCCTTTAGTGGACAAAAGAGAGATGGCACTTGAAGATGTGCTAATTAGCAAAGCTTGGCTACTGGTGCTTAATGATCTATTCCTCATTCACCACTTTCTGAATCCACTGAGAGACAGGTACAAATTGCACCTACAAAAAGTTATAATCCATTAATATGCATATGAGGTGCATCTTGTCATGACTGATGTTTAACAGTCCCCTCTAATATATGGGAGAGGCTGTACAATACAAATGCGTAACCAGATGAATTCAGATACACTGAATTACCATGCTCAGCATTTAACAGCTTTCTTTTATTCAGAAACCTCATCACAACAAGCCATTACCACACCAGCAGCCTAAAGTCCTATTGTTGTTTTTTCCCTGTTTTGGGAATGCTTCAGCTTTGTCCTTCTCCTCCAGGGAGCTGCTATGCATCTCACAATGCATATAAAGCAATTAAGTCTCTATGATAATTTCTAAGTTCCCAACAATGCATTCCAATGCAATTCCCCATTTTGGGTCTCTTCATCTGTGAGTACTCAACTTTCTCTTACTCATTTCACAAAGCATACTTACTCGGATTTGCTTATTTATTTGGACTAAAGACAACATTTGGCATTATAAATCAAACACGTTGCTTCTATCTGATAACTGAATTGGCCTTAGCAGATGGGTAAAAGAGAAAAACAAAAAAATAAGGGAACCTGGTCCAGTCACAGCCTTTACTTCCAAAGCTAACAGTGAAGCTGCATCCTTTGAAGTAAGTCTTTTGATATTTAAACAGAGATTTTACTTAAAGAACTGAAGGTGATTTTTTCATTATTATCATTGTTAGTCAATCCAGCAGTAATGCTTAGCATTTTGAGGCACAATCTTTGTAATGATCATTTAAAAAAGTGAAGATTGTGGATACATCATACAAACTAGGATCTATAAAACTCATTTTTAAGAGAAATTAATGAATGGAAAAGAAACCTAGACCATACATGCACCTGAAATTATAGCATTTTACCACCAAAAAAAGCACTGCTCCCCCCAGAACCTTCCAGCAGCCTGATTTGGTGGGTGGCAATCCTGCACAGGGCAGTGGGGTTGGAACCGTATGGGGTTTAAGGCCTCTTTCAGCCAAAACCATTCAGTGATTCTATGAATACTTGCTGGAGACAGAATATAGTTCATCAAACCTGAAATGTCAAAAGATTGAAAGAAAGATTAAATGAAGCTGATAAATTAAACAACCTTTACTTCCAGTATTTCACAAAATAGGAACTTTTGTATATTGTTCTTTCTTATCACCTGTGTAAGGTTCAATTCAAACAGTGAATTCATACAATTAGGTGAGGATTTTCCAGTTTATACAGAACATGTATTGACTTGACTAAAGGTTCAATAAAGTCAGGTTACGTTTAGATGTACGTCAAAAGAACTGCTTTCTCCCAAATGCTTAAGCAGTAACATTTTCTTGCAACAAGTATCCCATATAAAGGAGCAGAGCAATGACATATATGAAAATTTAAAATGCTACTTCTGTTTTAAATAATTCAGTCTGGTCTTTTATGCAGGAATTACTGAGAATACAAATCCACACCTAGGTAACCAAACTGCTGGAAGTAGGCAACACATAACTCTGCTAAAGAATGGCTCTAGCTTTCTACACCTATTGATAACAGTGGTGCACTGCAGGGATGCTGCTTCTAGAATTGAGCTTCAGCAGCTGTTCTGCTAAATGATGACCATTCTATCCTGCTGTTTCTTAACAATGCCCAGACCAACAGTGCATAACTCCTTCGAGCCATAAATGAAACTTTCAAGACACCAATCCCAGATGCCAGCCAGCAGTTTCCTACTTTACAATTCAGAAGAACTCCCTCTCACTCTGTTTTTTCCTTTTATATAATTCTCTTCTTTCACAGTTGTTATCACCACCCATTACCTCCAGTTCTGCAGAAATCAGAACACTGTGTAAATAAAAAGGAAGCAGAGAAATAAAAGTACAGTATTAATCTCTCCATGACCCTAGATTCTGAGTCTTTATTTCTCTTTTATTATTATTATTATTACTACACAAAAAGAATTACTTTGAACAAGGGCTTAAACAAAACACAACTGATGTGACAGTACAGACCTAGAAACACGACTGCCCACAGGTGAAGTAGATCGTTAAGAGAGAAATCAGCTTTAACTGAAGAAACATGATAGTTTTTACCCACGAATTCTGAAAGATCTGTGGTACAAAACCATTGCTGCAACAGCAAAATGTTTTAATAATCAATCCATCAGTGCAAATTACAAATACTGTTTTAGTGGAAAACAAAAAAGAAAACAACTAACATCTACTTTAAGTAAAGAGGGAGGAAAGAAAGTGATGCATACTCAACAAACATCCAGCGCTAAATACATAAAGGTATAGAACAAATTTGAGGTTAATAAAAATATATGGAAAGATACCACTTGCTGGAAAACAAGCATGGATATGGATCTCTTTAAATATAGCAGGAAATATCAGCCAATCCCTACTCCACCATACCACAACACACAGACATATGAATATATTTGTCTCAGTACCCAGACAACGTCTGTCAGAACATCATACCCTAAGCAGTCTGTCCACAGAGCCAGTCAGGCACATAGAAAACTACTTTCTTTCAAGATGCCACTTGGCTGATTAACAGAAACATGTCAAAAACTGAGGAAGGACATAAAGAAAAATAAATTAAAATAATCAAGTGTGCGGATGTATGACATTCAAAGGTAAATGCATTTCGTTCCTCAAGAAAATGAGCCAGATTTTGAGGACGGAGTGGAATTTGTAAGAAGTTTCTATAACCAGGTAAAGCTACTTTGCAGGCTGTATTTCAGAAACAAACTGTCTTGTGTATTCAGAGCAGATTTCTTCAATCTGTACGCATTCTATCAATTAACCTGCTTTAATGACTTTACACAGATCTTCACCAAAACCTTTTCAGCAGTTCTCAGTCCCTGTACAACAGCTATATCATGTCCTGAACCGCATTCATCACTCATTTCATACTACCACAGTATCCTTCAGGTTGCAAGGGACTTCAGAAGGGTCCTTGTTCAGTGCTTTGTTGAAAGCAGAAATAACAGAATTCACGCCAGGATATTCCAACTTCATCCAGCTTGCTCTTGGCAGTTTCCAAGAATGGAGACTTCACAGCCTCCCTAGACAACCAGCTCTAGTGCTGAACTATCTACATACAGATTTTTTATTTTTTTCCTGTTTGGAATTGGAAACTCATGCTTCAGTTTATGACTGTTCTTTCTCACTTCTTCTACCACATATCTGCTGTTAGGTCCCACTGAAGGTCTTGCTCTTCTGCAGGATGAGTGGGTCCAGTAACCTCTTTCTCTTCTTCCTCATGTGCGCCAGTATCCTGACCTTGTTGGCTTTCCACTGAATTCCCTCAAGTTTGTCAACACCATCCTTGTGCTAAAAGTGTCAAAAACAGACACTGTGGTCTAACAAATGCCAAAAAGAAGGGGAAACAATCACTTCACTCAGTCTACTGGCTATATTCCTAAGGGCATAACCCAGGATGTTTTGTTAGACTTCAGCATCACCAGGACAGACATCTGGCTCATGGGTAGACTACTGGCAACACAACCCCAGATCAATGAACTTCAAATGAAGTCATCTTAGCTGTATTGCAATATTTTCCTAATGACAACTATGTATATTTACTTTGATTTTCCATTTTCCCAGTCACACAAATGCAGCTATGAGCTAGTGTAAACTTTTTAATGAAAAGCATTTTATTAAAAAAAAAAAAAAAAAAAAAAAAAAAAGACTACTGATTAGGAAAGCAATGGTAACATTCATGTACTGTAACTAGAACGGAGAAAGAAAAAATCCACCACTTTGAAAAGAGTTATGTCAATACAAAAGCAAAATAAAAGCAGCTATGGTAAAGCAAATAAATCAAAAGATTTGCACAGATCACTAGGTCCTTCAAAACTGATCTTTCCACTTTCAGAAAGCAAGGATTTGTTGGACAAGTGAGCTCAGAATTGATGAAACGAAAGCAAGTTGTTATATCAGCACATACAGTCACTTCAGATGACAGCATCTCGCAGTTCTAGTCAGAGGCTAGCCTCTACAGCTGCAGAAAGACTTTCAAAACTCATTTTCAGTTTAAATAATCAGCCAATGTCACAGAATAATCAGAAATGTCACAAATATTTTTTTTTTTAATGTTTGACAAAAGTTTCTGACAAGACTGTGTATACAGAAATCATTAACCAGCTCCGTTTTCTAACTTACATTTGACAAGCTTTGAAGGATCTTAGTTTTCCCACTTCAATTTGCAACAATTTCACTATTCCACATCAATGCACATCAGACATCTGAACAAGCCATTAACAATTTAACAAACATACTAATATATTCTCAAGAGTAACAAATCAAAACAGCATGATCAACTAAACTATAATGCTCATAGGATTTCCAAGTAATTTCTTACTTCAATTAACCTAGTGTATTTAAATAATGTACTTTAATTAATAAACAAAATATTTTGGCTGAGTTTTAGCATCTTACAGTTCACTGGATCACAACGATTGCTAATTAATCACATAAATAGAATAAGAATTACCCATATGAATCTTGGAACAATTTAGTGTTTTTATGATTTGGGTTACAACATTTATCATAGAAAGAGCATTAACTTCCATCCTCAATGCTAAATATTTGAACTTATGAAGTTCAAACTTCATACCTCTAAAAAAATTAATGTCACAAACACACAGCTTTCAAATTACATTTTCAACACCAACCAATAAATTTTAAATAAATCAATTTCAAAAGAGCAAATACTGCTTTTAACAAAGAATGAACTGGTTTTCTGGTTATGGTTTGGGTTTTTTTTTTTCCTAAGTAGAATTAACCACTTATACCACTCTTTAGAAACATTAAAAACAAATGATTTTTAGAGGTCTGTATTAACAGAACTGCCCCACAAACTCAATGCAAATTTATTTTATACGAATGAAGAATAGTAACTTTTACTCCAAGTAACCTTTATGACACTGACACCACAACCCACTGATGATAGACAAAACCAATCCAGCCAGAGGGCAAAGAAAAGTGTCATCGCAGCAGCACTGCTCTTTCCTCCCAAAACCAAAACTCCTCCCAAACAATCTCTGTTCATTTTCTGTTCGTGCTAATGCCTATCTGGATTAAAAACTATAGAAAGAGAGAAGTATCTATATGGGTGCCTGTACCTAAATTCACACTGAAACCATGAGGAAATATTTCCATATCATTTATAATAATGCAGCGCACATCTTACATGCAGCTCTAAAATAATTGCACACAAAGTAACACACTGCAGCAGCAACTGGGAGATGCTGGGAAACATTAGCAAAAAGAAAGATTATGTGTACAAGCACAGAATATAATTGTGACAAGTGGTGTTTAAAGTCCTAGCACCACACAACCTTTACAAGGGGCAAGACAGCCTTGGGACAACTGGGACGATGTCTTATTTCAGTGCAGGCCTCTCCCATGCTGCCTTATAGATACAATATCAATATCGTATGCATGCAGTATCATAGTTGCTATCAATTTAAAATGAAATAAGTTTTAACTTCCATGAAAGTATGCCTCTGTTTATGTTGGCTCAAGCGCTGACAAACCAGCTGTCCCAGGAGGATTCCCAAACAAATTGGTAAGAAATTCATAAGAAGCTTAAAAGACATTTTCAGTGACCCAGTATGAAACGATAGTACTTGGCTGCCCAAAAATTTGGGGAATTGTTAACACACTCTTGAGTCTCTTCAGTGCTGAAACACCTGCTGCCCAGTGCAGAACTGGAGAGAGGAAATGCTGAGACCCACCAATCATTTCTGGCACACGGGAGTAAGCAAAAACTGACCCAGCACAAATAACAGTTGAATTTAGCCCTATCTGCATCTCAGGCTAAATATTTCAGTAGAGCTATGCTCCTAAGTGAATTGACTTTACTGTCCTAAATCA
The DNA here is from genome assembly GCF_019232065.1 of Centrocercus urophasianus. Taxonomy (NCBI): domain Eukaryota; kingdom Metazoa; phylum Chordata; class Aves; order Galliformes; family Phasianidae; genus Centrocercus; species Centrocercus urophasianus. The sequence goes on from NW_024884253.1 coordinate 67,742,839, forward strand.
TCATCTTCTGAGTTAATAATAGATTTCTTCCATTTCCCCATTACTAAGGAAAGTATTTCCATTAGTAAAGAAGGTTTCATGGAGAAAGGTATTGGGTAATTGGCCATGTAGTTTGAAAAATGTTAGACTATCATTTACGTGTCCAAACTGGTTAAATTAATTGATTAAAGAAGCAGTTAATCCACAGTAAAAGGAAACCTAAGCAGTTCAGCTAACTCCTCTTGAATACTACAATATCTCACAGGTATAAAAATATATATAAACAGCTGGAATCATTCACAATGAAAAAGTGACAGCTGATCAGATTTTAAAATACAGGACAGAAGGAATAAAGAAAACAAACTAACAAAAACCTCCTGCATAGAGCCTACAAACTAGAAAAGGTTGAGCAAGGAATCTCAAGGTTGTCATTAAATTTAACATTTAAAGGTGCAACCTGTATGCTATTAACAGAAGCATATAGTAAAATCACTACCTTAAGTGAGGTAAAAAAACAATGGCACAGGAAAAACAGAGGCTAGAACCAACCAATCAACGAACTAACCAAAGTAACCACAAAAAAAAAAAAAAAAAAAAAATCAGTTTCCCCTCCACTAAATGATTCAACAGATCATGCAGATCTGTTCTAGCCCAAGGGCTGCTTTAAAATGCACTCTCAGCTGCTGCTAACTGCTACTGCTGGTCATATCAGTACACTGGGATTTTCAGAATAAAACTTCCCTCTCGGCTACTCATTCCCAAAGTTGTACACAAGACAAAGAATGCAGCGGACAACTGCGCCAATAAACTCCAGTGAGTTATTTTTGGGGTGCACATTGCAGAGCAGCAACAATAGGGCAAGGTAAGGGAGGCCAAGCCTACTAAGCCATCCAAGATGCACAAGGTGACTCCCAAGCAAGAAGGAGCACAGTCTGAAGAAAGATGCAGCAAGAGCACAGCCAATTCAGGATGAGCTTGGGAAACCATACTCAGAAGATACCTTCTCCTTTAACAATGTTCTTACGCTGCCAAGCTGAAATGCAGTGGACCCAAGGTAAAATCTCCTCATTCACACATATTTGGCCACACATGGAAACCGCCAAAATAATGGCAGAGTTGAAACATCAGCACTCTGTAGATATTTCCTAATTTTTACAGTGTACAGTGTATGAAAGAAACAGACAAAACTGATTTCCACTCCCCATCCCTCAACCCACCACAGAATGAGTTCAAATAAATTTATTATAATTTCATGTTATCTGATTAAAATGTAAGACCTTGCCACAGCCATACAATTATCATATTAGAATAATCACATAAAAATTGAATGTTCTAATATTTATTTGTAGGAAAAATTATATGAATTATTCTTGTATCAGTTTCAATATGCTGGAACATTACAGAATTACAGAATCACAGAATTGTAGGGGTTGGAAGGGACCTCCAGAGATCATCGAGTCCAACCCCCCTACCAAAGCAGGCTCCCTACACCAGGTCACACAAGTAGGCATCCAGGCAGGTCTTGAACATCTCCAGAGAAGGAGACTCCACCACCTCCCTGGGCAGCCTGTTCCAGTGCTCCGTCACCTCACTGTAAAGAAGTTCTTGCACACATTTGTGCGGAACTTCCTATGCTGCAGTTTCCAGCCGTTTCCCCTTGTCCTGTCTCCATTCACCACTGAAAAGAATGTCCTCGCCATTCTGCCCCCCACACCGTAGGTACTTATAGACCTTGATCAGGTCCCCTCTATGTCTCCTTTTCTCAAGGCTGAACAGACCCAGTTCACACAGCCTTTCCTCATAGGAGAGATGCTCCAGACCCTTCACCATCTTTGTGGCCCTCCACTGGACTCTTTCTAAGAGAACCCTGTTTTTTTTGTACTGGGGAGCCCAGAACTGGACACAGTACTCCAGATGAGGCCTTACCAGGGCAGAGTAGAGGGGGAGGATCACCTCCCTCGACCTGCTGGCCACGCTCTTTTTAATGCACCCCAGGAGGCCATTGGCCCTCTTGGCCACAAGGGCACACTAGCTGGCTCATGGCCAACCTGTCATCCACCAGGACACCCAGGTCCCTCTCCGCAGAGCTCCTCTCCAGCAGGTCATCCCCCAGCCTGTACTGGTGCATGCAATTATTCCTCCCCAGATGCAAGACTCTACACTTGCTTTTGTTAAACCTCATCCGGTTTTTTTCTGCCCAGCTCTCCAGCCTGTCCAGGTCTTGCTGAATGGCAGCACAGCCTTCAGGCATGTCAGCCAATCCTTCCAACTTCATATCATCAGCAAACTTGCTGAGGGTGGCCACTATCCCCCATCAAGGTCATTGATGAAGATGTTGAACAAGACCAGACCCAGCACTGACCCCTGAGGAACACGCTAGTTACAGGCCTCCAACTGGACTCTGCACCACCAACAACGACCCTCTGCGCTCTGCAAAATGCACAAACGGTTTTCATTCAAAACCATTCTAAAACTTGTTCACTATTTCTAAAAAACAATGCAGGAGAGGAATGAGAATGCATGGTTTTGAAACATTTGAAACATTTTCATTTAGGTGATTTGCTCCTGAATGCTTTTTGGGATAGCCATAAATAAAAAAGCAAATAAGCAAACAAACTACCTCAATTGTATAAGCATACTGCCTTTATAAAAAATATGTTCCCACTGTTTTCTAAATCATAAGCTCTTGGTAAGCTATACAAAGTATCATTGGTTATTTTTCCTTCTAAGTATTCAGACAACAATTAAAGAACTAGCAAGTCTTTCATCAGGAGCCATAATTAATCCTATTTGTATTACAGAGTTTTTACAGAGAAATCAAGCAGGACCTGCTATAGAAGAAATTTAAAATTATCCCACTAGCAACTTCTTTTTACAAACAGGAAACATGTTTATTCTGTGCAAACTCATAAAAGCCTACTAAGTTTCAGGAGAGTTTACAAACATTAACATGGTCAACATGTAAATCCTTTGAAAAGACCTATGGAACAAGAAATTGTCAATTTGATTTTTGTAAGTGAACTCTTCGAAGATTTGTCCAGTCCCTTGTCCTTAACAACTCAAAAACTTTTACAGAGAAATTCCGAGACAAGGCTCCACTTTCGTTTGAAGCAACTTAAGACAGCATAACTAAGCTTTGTGTATCAAGCAACAACATAAACTTTCTTAAGGAGTACATTTGCTTTATCTTCCCTAAGAACTGTCTATAGAAAAGATGAATTATAGAAAAGATGAATACACAATTCAAGAAGAATTATGAGTTTATCTAACAAGTTACACTGAGTTGATCAGATCAAAACCATTAAACCATGAACACACTTCTAAGTGAGACTACATATTTTCTTCCATCCTAATACAGGTTGCAGCAGAACACTGTCATGTTTCGTAATGAAACTTGCAAACTGAAGATTGGTTTGGTTGTTCAAAGTTGTGCATTTGTGACAGTCATCTAGCTGGGCTTTCATGTAAACCATCAGTTTAATATTGTCTCTGAAGGTAAAAAACAAACAAACAAACAAACAAAAAAAACACTGTTAGTGTATACTAGTTTTACAGTCCCCAAAAGATTTCGGAACCTCTGAAACAATAAATTCAAAACTATCATAACAACAACAGCTGGGCTGATACTTAAGTGTAACTTTTTAAAAGTGCATTTCTGTTGCTGTCAGCTATATTTAGGATAAATAAATACGTCCCTGCATTTCAGGCTATGAGGTTACAATGCCTGTTGCGCAGCTGTTTTATACGGGATCATTCACTAGCTAAGGCCAGGCATTTTGGCACTCAAGTATTAATATTCAGCTTGGCAGATTAGCATAGCCAGAGGCTGTCAGAAAGGATGAGTGGGACGCTGGGAGTGTGAAGTATATAGAAGACGACATCTATGTTTAGGAGGTGGTTAGTTTAATTATCTATGAAATTATTGATCCGGAGCTAGGAAGCAGCTGAGCAAGTGTTTTAGGGAATGCCGTGAGCAGCCAGCTCATAATTAAAAGAATGTTCATGCCTTGAAAGGAAACTGGAAAGTCGACAGTTGAAAAATACACATTAAATAGAATCAGAACAAAAATTTAAACTATTTGTGTCTGTGTGTGCCAGACACATTTCAGATTTTTTTTTTTCCATATAGAAAATTTCATGCAACTTCAAATACACATTTTTTTTTTTTTTAGAAATAATGTACCACTTTTTCTGTTAAACTTCCTCAAAATAATTAATGTAATATTTCTACAGAAAAGTGCAGAGCACACCACAAGTTTCTGGTAAATATTTTGGAGCCACTGAGTGTACACACAAATATTCTATGAACCAGGGAAAGAACAAATGACTATGGCCAGAGAAACAGAACCAATCTAAACCTAACACATTACCAGCAGGGAACTAGAAAATTTAACTCCATTCGGTCATAAAACGGCTTGGTTTAGAAAGGGCCTCAAGGATCATCTAGTTTCAGCCCCCTATAAAACAGGTTCTTTCAATTTATTTATTTATTTTTTAAGATAAACTCCTTTAATCATTGCCTCAGTTCTAACCTCCTCTGAAGCATCACCACTTCTGTCACTGGGTGTAAGTGAAACTACCCCAAGCTCCTGTTAACGTCACCCTTCTGGTCTCTTTATGTAAATGAGTTCAACCTACAAACAATACAGAAAGCACTTCAGTTTAAGTCATAGAACAAATATAGCCATTCCTCATTACATAAATACTCAGAAATTAAGCTGTAAATGACTCAAAATTTACAAGGTAGATGTAAGACGTGATAAACAGTTTCTTATCTATGAAATGCTATGGCAAAAGTCTCAGGAACACAGCACAAAGCTGCACACCTACACTCCACAAACAGAGAGCAGGGCTTGTTTACACAAGAAAATGCTCAGCCAATTCTGGGACTGCAGCTACTGTGGGACTTACTCAGAAACAGAGCAGCAAAACTGTTCCTTTCTCCTTCTTTGCTCGTTGCTGCAAATCATTTGCCATTGGAAACCTCCTACACAACCTGGTTAGGGCAGCATTTCCCTGAATTTTCTTCTTGGAGCTTATCTGTGCTGCACTGATACCAGTATAGCTCTACTTCGGGAAGCACAGGTATCAATAGCAGCACAGGCATGAACCTGATCACATGCAAATCTAAACTAGGGGTTAAGCTCAAGTTATCAGTTTCCAACCTACCAGGTCCTGAAATAGATATATAAAAATTAGCCTGGGAATATCTGAGCATGTCAGTCACAACTCACTTGTGCAGCCCTGCACAAGGATGAAGTACCTGCAGAACAAGTATCTGGCACCTCAGAACAACCAGGACTTCAAAATGAAATACAACAAAAACCTGTTACAGAGGATCATCTTTATAGACATTTTGTAGTGGTTTTTTTTTTTTTTTTTTTTTCTTGAATTGTATGCTTTTCCACTGGCAGCCAAGTATTATGGTTAGAAAATGTTTTTATATATGTTTTTATACAAACAAGCTTTAACACGGATCCTGAGACAGCAGTTACATAACCAAAGTCCAATTTGATTAGTCAGTTCATTTAACATTTCAATTTTTTTTTAAACCATTTTTACCAACACACTTAATGACAAACATGAGATCTACCTCTTCTACTTTTTAGCCCTATAATGCCAAGTCTATTTGAGGTAAATATTCATGTAATATGACAGCATTCTCAGAAGTATTTTGTGTATCAGGGCGTTATATTGCCTTCTCTAAGAATATATGGAAAAGAAAGGATTTAAACCTCAAAATCTTCCTTCCAGCATCACAAGCATGCTTCAAGACACACCAGATTTGTTTTGTTCATTAGTCACATTCAATCAAGTGTTTCTTCATTCATCTCATTACCAACATATTACATTAATAGATTATTATATTTTACACATATATATATGTCACATTCCCAATCCCCATGCTTCTTATTTCTGGGAACGTTTTACTACTACAAATACTTGTCCTCTTAAAGGCTACAGAATGAGAGCAACTTCATGTTAAGGGATAATTTTTGATATGGATTTATTTAAGTGCCACTAAAAGAGATGTGTAGGACTTGTGAATGTGATTAATTCTTTCTTCTCTGTTTCCCCTTAGAAATGGCTTTATTCACCACAGATTGTTTCCCTATATTGGAAAGAAAAAAAAAAAAAAGGAAAAGGAGAAGATTAGAAAACACATATTCGTATTAGAAAACGTCTGAAAAAACCTGTTCTGATTACCGAGAGTTCAACAGTTAAGATTTAAGAATTTGCTTTTATCTGCATATGGTACAAATAAGTAAATACTTAAGTAAGTATAAAGAAAAGCACTCAGATCACTTGTATTCTGGGAAGAGAAGAATGGTATTAGTTCTTGATTTCTAAAGGGAATGAAATGACTGGGTAGGTAGCATGGCATTCAACAACCAAGACTTCTCTCCGATTACATTTTAGCAGTTAATTTAGGTGTCTTACTTGGAAATACATGAAAACAAGCACTGTAAAGTGCATGATGCAGTAGAGAATTCAGTTTCAGCCAGCTGTGTTGAAAAATAGCAAAACTTATCTATGAAACTGAGATTACATACTGCAGATCAGTTCATAAAACAGCAGACATGAATGTTTTACACAGCACAAAACAGAAACAAATTAAAGAAAGAAAGTGATAAGCATCTCAGCCAAGGAAAAAATAATTAGGAAGTAACCACAACCCAATTCTTTCCTTACACCCTCAACCCCTCTGCCCCTGAAGTCATTTACCAGTCTGTGAACGTAGGCAGCCCCCACACTGGCAGGCTAAGGATGGGGTGGGAGATGGGAGGAAGCATTGTGGCATCCCTAGTTATTCTTCCAGCCAGCATCACACTCAGCCAGACAGCAAGGACACAAACATGAAACCTTCACAACTCCCTCATCCCCCACACTCAGAGAGCTCTACAAAAGGTTTTATGAGGAAAGCAGCTGGACTGTCAAGGACAGTTTGCTTCTACCATAAACTCTATTTTCTACCATAAATTCTATTTTAAAGGTCATAATTTCTATTTTAAGATCCTAATTACTACCTATGCATTTTTATTTTCAATGTCCATTTTGGGAAGGAAAAGGAAAAGCTGGTAAGTTTAGGACCAGTTCTACTTAGGACCTTAAGGGCACTACAGAAAACAAGAATTAGAAGTTTTGGTAGGGCTAAAATACTGAGGCTTATCCAATGCCTCTGGAAGATGAGGCTGAAAAGCACTTCATTTCAATGAAGTCAAAATTCAGTGATTTGGCAAAATAAAAACTACTAAGCACATATTTCATTGATTTTGAAAAGCTTAATTTTAGAATAGTATTATCAACAACAAACAAAAGCTATTGCCCTTCCTCTTGATAGACTACATTTGTTATACAGCTGCCAATTAAATAAAAAAATAAAAAAATAAAAAAAAAAATAAAAAACCTTTCTGAAAGACTATTCTCCATCATCAAAAGTAAAACAAATTCATATGGAGCAAGAATTCCTCAATATTTCTCACCTATATATATTTAAGTTCTCACAGATTTCAGTGGTCACAAAAATTCTAGACGTGTGAAATCTCAGCACAGTGAACATATAGACAACTCGTATATCCTTGCTGCTTACCTAAATCCTTGCTAAGAGAAATCAGCTACTGCAATGGAATAAAGACAGCAAAGCATATATAGTATAGTTACAGTACAGCATACCGCAAGCAAAGTTATTACAGGTCACCTCCACATTAACAGTGCCTTATCAATATAACAACTTCACCCCCCCCCACACAAGAGGCAGTCGCACTATCAAAGTTACAACACAATCACAGAAGGACTGAGGTTGGCAGAGACCACTGCTCCAGCAGGGACACCCAAAGTAGGGTACCCCAGGATCACATCCAGCTTCTGAAGATCTAAAAGGAATGAGACTCCACAGCCCCTCTGAGTTTATACCCTGTTATACACTATCAATACCGTGAAATTACAAGCAGCACCAGGGAAAGAGAAACAGGTTAGGCACCATTTTAATGATCTAAAGGCTCCTCTTAGGAAAAAACAAAAAACAAACCTAAAACAACTATTGGTAGCAGATCACACCTTACCAACACCTTGGGTTGGAAGTAATCTTAGGGATCATCTAACTCCAGCCCAGAACTGTCCTAATGCTTGCAACGGCCAGGAGTGAAAGCAACTGATATCCTATGCATCTGCTGAAAGCTGGCAGCTGTTACGTTAATTTGATCTACAAGTGGGAAGAGTCCTCAATAATTCATCTGTGATTAGAGAATCACAGCATCATTGGACTATCTTGAATTAGTCTATTAGCCTCAGTCCAGTGTGCCCCTCTACTCATTTTGAGTACTGAGATTTGTATTCAGAGAATGATGCAGATAACCTGACAATCCAATCAGTTATGTAGGTGCCATCTGACATATCACTGTCCTATCCACCCCTATATGTAGGGTGATGCAGGAGATCGCTGCAATGGAAAAGTAACACCTGGCAATTTTTCATGTGCAGAGATACCAAGTTTCTTTTTAGTGAAAGTTACCCAGCTAGAATTGTATAGCACTATTTTAATAGAATCGTAGAATTATTAAAGTTGGAAGAGACCTCCAAGATCAAAGAACCCAATCATCAATCCATCTCCACCAACACAATGCCCAATAACCGCATCCCTCTGTTCCACATCTACACATTTCTTGAATACCTCCAGAGATGGTGGCTCCACCACCATCCTGGGCAGCCCGTTCCAACACTCTGCCACTCTCTCTGAGAAGAAATTGTTCCTAATATCCAACCTGAACCTCTCCTGGTGCAACTTGAGGCCATTCTGTCTCATTCTATCACTAGTAGCGTGGGAGAAGAGGCTGACACCCACTTGGCCACAACCTCTTTTTCAGGTACTTGTAGCAAGAGATGCCCTTGATTCTCCTCTTCTCCAAACTGAACAATCCCAGATTCCTTCACCAGGAGTGCATTGCCCACTCCATCAGCATCAGTTTTCAATCAAAATCAGCATATATTCAGCCCACTCTTATTTCATGCAATATATATTATACTTTGTAGAGTCATAAGAGCATATAAGGGCTTGGTTAATAAATTGGTACAATAAATTGAACGGTAAAGGTCGTAAGGAAACAAATCGGAAGACAAAGACCAATAGGAAAATATTCAGAAAGTCAAATTCTATCTTTCTAGAAAAACAGAGGAATGACTAAATCAAGCCAGTAAAAATGTGCCCTTACTGAAGAGTTGCATGTACTATGAAGTTGTGAAAATATTTCTCACAAACTAAGAACACCAACTTCTCAGTGATGGATATGTTGGATTGCAGTTCTAAGCATCATTGGAAGTGGTAAAGGAGGTTGTTACATTAAAATAAGGATTCTAAAGGATATTGTCACATCACAAGGATTAGATATATAGCTTAGACAATATTTTTATTCTCAGCAGACTTATGGAGGAAACTAAGAGGAAATGGAAAGCAAAAGAGCTTAAATTTCCTATCCATCAAACCTTTTTCTCATAGCAAAGATCTATTAAAGAAGGTTGGGGTTTTTCCGCTTTGTGAGTTTGGTTTTTTTTAAAAACTTTTGGATGGGTAAGCAACAAATTAAATGTATGTGAAGGAAACAGTTCTTAGTAATATATAAATATATTAATATTTTTATTGTTTGTTTTTTTTTTTTTCTTTAAGAGGAAAACACTTTTGAGTTTTTCATACTCATTCCTGAATAAAGACACATAGTTTTTCTTAAAGGGAATGTAAATCAAGTTGATTAAGCAGTGAGTTAAAGAAAAGGGACTTTTTTTTTTTTAATAGTTTTTAATCAAGACACCATTTCTCTTCAGGGTGAGGGTAAGAGGCTGCAATTGAAGTAGCTGGGAAACATCCTTAGTACGCCCCCATTATAACAGCTCCAAAGTTAGTACCTGCTCTTAGAGAAACCTGAAGAATTCTGGCTTCCTCCAAGTGCCCTGATATACCATGGAACAGAGATACAACATCTGAACAGAGTACTTCAGAGGAAGCACGAGCAGTCAAGTTATAGAACATACAGGTATGCATACACTGTTGATCTTGGTAGATACAAGGAGAACTGTACCTGTGAAAATGGGATTTCTCTACAGTTAGTCACAGACAAGAGCAACTTCACCTGGCCACACTTGGATTCCCCACAGAGCCCATAGCAAAAGGCTGTATTACCTTCAGCAGTTCTTAGCTCAGCCTGCAAAAGTGGCTCTGCACATCTAAAGCTCTGAAGGCCAAACTGCAACTTAACAACCCTACAGTGACAATCATGTTATGGTACATAAGCATTTTAATGGGATATTCCTCACATTGATTTATAAGGCAAAAGTGACCCCGTGGAAGGAAAAAAAACAGAAGATTCATAGGAAGGAGTAGGTTTTATCTTTTTAAAAGGCAAAGCTTCCTCTGCAGATAAATAAATAGCAGGATGTGGAAAATATATGGGATGTGATGTTCCGTTAGCAGACATCACATCTGTTACTCATATTTTAATATCTCCACTGTCACCCTGAAGCACACCACATGCAATTAAGAGGAAATTGTGATGCTATTTTTTAAGCAACTCATTGTCAACAGTCATACAGCACTAAGCCATATTCAAATCACTAAATCAGTTCCGCACCAGTTTAAGAAGTTTTGATTAATCCTCAATTCATTGCTTGGCTATTATGATGTGTTATTAAATGCACCCGCCACTTTAAGACTCCCTCATTTCATTTGTAATTATAATAAATATTAATTGCACAGGAGGCCTGGAAACAGCTCCAAAACACGAGCACAGTCCCTGGAGATAGAGTTCAGTGGCAGGACACTGTTCTAAGACCACCCTTCAGACAGACTCAGTAGAGATATAAAACTACATTCATGTACTGGTCAAAATGCATATTTGCTTGGACTTTGCTCAATTAAGCAAAGCAATTTATTACAGCACGTTTTTCTAAAATCAATTTTATCTTTCAGCATTGTTGCAGAAACTTTTCTAATTAGTTCTGGAGACATTTTGAAGAGCAAGGGACAGTGCCTCAAAGTGCACTGACAGCATTGGTCTCCATTATTTTTTTCCTTCCTAGGTGTTGAACAAAGCCAACACATACAGATAACAACAGAGGGCATACACAAAAAGCTTTGCACTTCTCAAGAGTGGCTGGCTGCATCTGTGCTCCAGCACCAGCTTCTGCTCATGCAGGGAGGCACATCCAGCAGCCCCCCTTCCTCCCACCCTCCATTTCTATATTAAAGCCCTTCAGAGCAGAAATCACTTCCAAACTCTCCCTGTACCCTGCAACTTGTTCCTAAAAGGCATGGACAATTTGAAGCTGCCTCAGGCTCCGTTCACTGGATTAAAAGAAGCCCAGCAGAGCCTCCTCATTCATAGGCCTGCATCCCCAGCTCCTGCAGAGACAGCAGCTATAGAAGCATTCTATCCCACCTGTTCCCCTCCTCCATAACCAAGCAGATACACCACAGATTCAATCATGATTTTTCATGTACTTTAATAAGAAATTTAAGAAGCGGAATATTAATTCTCATACAAACAGGTAGCACATTGCTGTGAAGCATAACCAGCTTTGTTCTAAAATTATCTTGTGTAAATATTCTGTGTACACCTCCCAGCCAGCCATTTGGAGAGATTTTGATGTAACTACAGTATACAGCATGGATTCATTTAAAGTCACACCCAACACTTTTGGTAGAAAATTCAGTCACACCTCAAACCCAGCTCCGTGAGAAAATCTCACAGAGAGAAATGCCACACATGCATATGCCAAACCAGTATATAAAAAATGGACACAAAACCAGACAGCAAAAAGGTCAGCATGGGGTACAAATGAATTTATCCATAAGTAGTTCCTCATCACAAGGGAGTACCGTCAGATCAACTTGCCGTTTTATTGCATCAGAATATAATGATCATTTTCCCTTAACATTTTTACCTAGCTGTATGCGTTCAATTAGAAGCCACTAAGGCAACATTACAGAAGTTGATTAAATAGTACTGATAAATATGCCCAGGCACTGAAAATTTCATTATTCATAATGTTTGTTAGAATGACCCCCAGCACAGCTTTCATCCAAGGTAAGTGTCACTCATCCCACTGCCTCCCGCACATGCTCCAAGAGCAGCAATAACTGGTGACTATAGCACACAGGCAGACCGCATGCTGCCTACCCCTCTCTCTGAAGGTTGGAAAGTTTCATGGCATTAATGCAGGATGCGTTGCTTCGCTCTAGTGCCAGGCAATTGTCTTGAGCATATTAATTGAAACAATGATTCAAACTCAAAAGATTGATATTTTGTACAAATCTCCATTAAAAAAATAAAAAAAAGTAAGTAGATGCCTACACTTCCCTTAAAGATAGAGAAGAAAACTGCAATAGAATCTTACACTGTCCAGCTTGTTTCAAGATTTTGACACGATGTACTGCAGCTCTGTTTGCAGCACTGTGACTTGTCCTCCCTCTGGCAATCAGCCATGATATAATGAAGAGACTAGAATCTTTCTGACTATTACTTCAAAAAGTGGTTGGACAATAACCTAATTAAATGTCTGCTGCCCATCTATCTTCACATTACAAAAACTGAGCACATTTCACGTATGAAAAAAAAAAATTGTTTTGTTCTTCCTCCCTATTTGGTAGATTCCGAAAGATTCCAAATGAAAGAGAGATAAAAAAGCGTGTACAAGTATATGTGTGTGCCTATATTCTATGTGAATGAAACTATGGCCAGTTGGTGTGTGTACGTGTGCACGCAGAGCAGCTGACATGAGTTCCCAAACTGCAGATCAGACTTGGCTGCATTGCAAGATCATATGATACAGCACATGCAGATGGAAAAGTCTGATTAGATTTTTTGGAACTTTGTTCTCCTTTAAGCACCTGAATAAAGGAGCCAAAGCTCCAAAAGTGCTCAGCAGCAAGTGGATTACATTTTTTGTAGGCACTGCTAGATGCTTAGAACTTTCAGGCAAGACAAAGCAGAGCCAATATGCAATCACTTTCACCATCTGGTGCAACAGCAGTTGGCTCAACAGTGAATAATAATTATTACAACAAAATTCAAAACTACAATGCATATATAAACACTGGCTAACATGGCTTCCTCTGTGGACACTATCAATACCTAGCATAAGTTCTAACCACCTAACCATGCAGTTGAGGTTGCAGAAAGCTGCCCATTTCCATAGATCCTCTCAGAATCAGCATTTCGCACAAAATAGTACTTCCTCTACCATTGGCCTTTACACAGCCTAAGGCTGACCTGTGCCTATTCAAGTATAGTCATAAACCCTTGGAAATAAGAAGGGCACTGAGTCACTGAAAGAAAAAAAAAAAAAAAGTTCCAACCAAAAATATCTAAAGGTTATCTTTTCTGGATAAAACTTTTCTTCAACTATCAAGGGCAGAAAAAAACAGGAAGGGAAGACAGGTGTTTCTTTCAACAGCCTTACCAAAGAGAAGGAAGAAGCAAAAAGACTTGCACAGGTACAAACACCAGCCCTTCCCATTTCTCTTATGCCTTGAGAGCCACAACTCCACTTGAATACAGCAATTCACCTCCCTGTGCTCAGATTACTCCCAGCAGAACAGAAAAACAGTATCTCCTTATGCAGAAAAGACTAGGCAGCTCAGATGCCTACGACAAGAAGGTCAACAAAAGCACACAGGGAGATTTGATTGTGCTCTCTTAAATTTACCATTTCAAAATATATAAATCACTTTATTCACTTTTAGCTTACCTTTGGACCAAAACACTATGCCTACATTAGTTCAAAAACAGACCTGTAAAAGAAATCAGCTGGATTAGTTAAGAATTTAATGTTCATATATACACATTGTATGTTAAGTGTTTCACTAAGCCCTTTTTCTAATCAAGTCACCTCGTCTGAAAAGCTCTTAATAGATAGATAACATCTTTTTTTTTCTTCTTCATTTTAGTTTTATTAGAAAGAAATCCACTTTCTGTGATTCCAAGCTTCTTCAAAATGCAAGCTAAAATGTTGATAATCAAAAGACCTGCTTCAGCTCAGAAGCCCTGGTCTACAACAAGATACAACCAGTGATGCTGCTTTTCATGGAACAGATTCAAAGATCTGAGCTACTGCTATTATTCAGATCAGAATAAATTGCAAACCCCATCACCTCACTTCCTTTTTTTTTTTTTTTTTTTAAAAAAAAAAAAAACTGTGTTTAAAAATACACATCCTTCCTCTCAGCTTCACGGCTTTCATAACCTGTACGTTCCTATGCCCCTCAGAAAAGCCAGTAGAAAGCCCATTAGGATAAGGAACATTACAATTACTTTTACATTTATTTCACAATCAAACCTAGCAACACTGCAATAATGGCATTCACAATATGGTCCTACAACATTTGAAACAGAGGTCACGTTCCAGCCTCAAAATTCATTTGCTGCATGAATATTGGCAAAGTTGACTGAATTTAACATATCTGTTTGGGCCAAGAGTACTTGGAAATCCTCCCATCTTCAGGGGCCTCCCAAACACCTGCAGAAAATAAAAGCAGCTAGGATAGAAAGACTGTAGATATACAGGGAGCCCAAATTTCCTTTTCAATTTCTTAAAGAAGAGCTTATTTTCACATATTGAGCACCACAGTCCTTCAACTTTCAAAGCACTTTTTATTTCAAACTTTAAAATGAGTTGTGGGAGACAGAGGCCATAAACCGAAGGGACACCCTTTCTCACACTAAACTATTCTGAAGACTATTGTCTGAAACACCATAGTCTTTGGTGACAGAGCAAGGAGGGGCTACCTTTTGCTGAATTCCACCTGAGTTTGCAATATGGTCAACCAGCATGGCTGAGCTAAACAAAGAGCCTTCTGCTGCTGGAACTGATGGACTACTCCCCCTCCACTCAAACTTTGTCCACTCTTCAGGCCAACTCTGATGCTTCACAAGCCAGATATGAGCAACAGATGAATTGTCTCTCATCTGTGCAAGTCAACTCACCAGCCAGGCTCAGAGGATGACCAAAAACACACCTAGACCAATGACTGCCCTTCCAACGGCAGGAAGCACACAGCTAATCCTAGGGCATCTTGACTGCATCTTGAGCCAGGCTGGAGAAGGGAAAGTAATATTCATTTCCACACAACTACAAGGAGACCACCTACAGCCTAACATCTACAATGCTGTCTGACTCCAGAATGTTTTGTGCTGACATAAAATAATTACAGTTCTGCCATCTCATATTTCTTCAATTCTGGGGCACAGGTCTGAGATCTTTTGCTTCCATACTAGTTAAAGTTTGAAAGGTTAAACCTCAGCACCTAAGATTGAATGTTGACTGAGAATTATTAAACTATGTTGCACTGTTCTTTAGTAAACACAGGAAAAATGCTGCCACTTAAAGTGCTTGCTGTTTGGAGTATAATGAATAACTTAAATGGAAACGAGAAAACAAAAATCTATTGACATTCTTCACAGAGACTTTCCATTATTTGTTACATATTTTGACACCTTGCACTGAACAAGTAACAATTTTTCTCCCATCCTTTCAGATGCTTATCTTCTTTATGTACCACTGTTACAATATTAATAGGAAGTATATCATCTCAGCTCTTTATTACTTAAGGGGAGGAGAAAAAAATGACAGACTCAGGCCAAGTTTCAGTCACACAATTAACATGTAGTAATCTCCACCATCCTTGGCTACCTCCCAGCTCTTGGGCTGATCCTTCATCATCTGCTTGTGAAGACAAAAATGTCCAGAGTGATCTTGAGCGACATCTATTATGTTGGTACTTTTTCCCCATGTCAGCACAACACTTTCATTCCACAGGGTGCAGTGAAATCTTCCCCACGCCACAAAATCTCACAATTTGGAAGAACTGTCATTTGCCAGGCACGGGGCCCAGCCCTTGGAACAAATGAGGCCTGTCCAAACTTAGTGATATATTCTGTCTTCCCAACTCCCTGAACCCCAGCTAGCCCATCTATCAAAAGATGAAAGGATGTGAGCTTATTGCTGCTACAGGAAATAAGTAGTATAACCATTAAATGCCACATTTTATCTCAGAAAGTTTCCAGATTTCTTTTTTTTTTAGCTGAGTTATTCAAAATCGTAAACACAGTATATCTGAAAAGAACAGCATAGTCAGTTTCAGCTAAGACCTACACTTTCTCCACTTATATCTCCTCTTCAGGCTTAAGTCAAATACTGTTAGTAAGCCACACCCTTCAAAAACAAGAATTAGCCAGATTGGTTACAATACACATTGCAGATAAGTAACTGAAGGAAGTGAGTTTCTAGATCCAGTTGTTCTGGGCAGGACACAAAGAGAGGTCAGGGAGGGGACTCAGATATCATGTCACAGAAGGAAAAGGAAAAAAAAAAAAAAGAACAATCAGATGATCTGGGTCAGTAAGTCTGAGATTAGCAAGGGAAGAGAGAGGAAAGGACCATGAAGAGACAGGAGGTCAGGAACGAACAGTGGACAGAATAAACTCAACATGGAAAGGCTGTAAAAGTAGAGTGGCCTACCTTAGCAAGAAAAATCAAGGACCAAGATAGGGATGAAAAATACTGGGAGATGTTGAAGTATTAAACATTCTTACTGGTATTTATTGGTATCAAACAAAAAACAGCCTGTGATCACAGAGTCGCAGAATGACCTGGAACTCAAGGATCATCAAGCTCCAACCTCCTGCCACAGGCAGGGCCACCCATCTCCCCATTTAATACTAGACCAGGCTGCCCAGGGACACATCCAACCTGGCCTTGAACACCTCCAGGGACGGGGCATTCACAGCCTCTCTGGGCAGCTGTTCCAGCACCTTACCACTCCCTTGGTAAAGAACTTCCCTCTGACATCCAGCCTAAATCTTCCCTCCTTCAACTTAAAACCATTTCCCTTTGTCCTGCCATTATTTACCCTTGTAAAAAGTTGGCTCACCTCCTGTTTACAGGCTTTTTTTAGGTACTGAAAGGCTGCAATGAGGTCACTCCACAGCCTTCTCTTCTCCAGGCTGAACAAGCCCACTCCCTCAGCCTGTCTTCATAGGGGAGGTGCTCCAGACCCCTGATCATCTTTGTGGTTCTCCCCTGGACCTTCTCCAACAGCTCCCTGTCCTTCTTGTACTGGGTCTCCAGACTTGGACACAGTACTCCAGATAGGGCCACACAAAAGCAGAGTCAAGGGGGGACAATCACCTCCCTGTCCCTGCTGGCCACCCCTCTTCTGATGGAGCACAGGATACCATTTGCTTTCTGAGCTGCAAGAGCAGACTGCTGGCTCATGTTAAATTTTTCATCCATCAGGACCCCCAGGTCCTTCTCCACAAGGCTACTCTCAAGGACTGCTCCTTCCAGTCTGTATATATGCCTGGGATTTTTCCAGACCACATGCAAAACTTTGCACTTTGCTCATTAGATTCACCTGTGCCCACCTTTCAAGTCTGTTGAGATCCCTCTGAATGGTGTCCATTCAACTGCATCAACCGCATCACTCAGCTTGGTGCCAATATAGCAAAGCCCACATGAACGCTTATTGGAAACCACTTCCAGCCTCCATCGTTCC
This sequence comes from Centrocercus urophasianus, assembly GCF_019232065.1. Classification (NCBI taxonomy): domain Eukaryota; kingdom Metazoa; phylum Chordata; class Aves; order Galliformes; family Phasianidae; genus Centrocercus; species Centrocercus urophasianus. Next base: position 67,760,360 of record NW_024884253.1, read on the forward strand.
TCTCCTTAACCCTGAAATACACCACCATGTTCTGATCCACCTCAAAGCTGGCTCACACAGCAACAAATGACTCTTTAGCATACAAGTCTGCATTACAGGTCACCTTTCAGACAAAGATACATTCGCTTTATTTTAGTGGCTATTGGAAGGTTGATATGTTAAAATATTGAATTTTGTGATAAGAGGCAGAGAACTAGGGAAATAGAACAGAGTTTAATGAGTACAGCAGTCAGCTGTGAAACTGGAAAAACAAACCTTTAACGTAAACTCCTTTGATCCTAAATCTTGTAAGTCTAAACGCGTCACGTTGAACAATCACATGACTAGAAAATATCAGGGTTTCAAAACCAAGATAAAAAAGGTTTGTCAAATTGGCAGAGTCAGAAAGCACAGATTTAAAACAATATTGTCAGGAGTCTTCATTTTTTTAAGCATTTTCTAGTTTAAGATTTGAAAAAAAAAAAATCCAAAAACACAACAACAACAAAACATGACAATGAACAAAATGACCTGGCATCAGGAAAACGTTCCTCAGCATGGAAAATGCTTTCATGTTCATTCTGAACATTCTTTCATGTTCATTTCTTTTCATGTTCATCAGAAATACTTCTCAAAACAGTCTCTAGAGTTATGCAAGATCTTCCATCCCATTGCATTAGTTTCCTGTCAGTGTTCTTTAAAATAATCCTTAATTACTTATTCTTTCTTTTCACATCTTTTTCTTTCATTAGTATCTACATAATCATCAACCACATACAGCTTCTATGATTGTAACAATTTCTCTGTCACATCTGTACTGCTTTTTGCTCAATGGGGTGCTTAAGAATGTTGCATAAATTACCAAAAAAAATAAAATTATAAATAGTGTAACATACAGACATTCGTAGATTTCAAAGATTCTCATAAAGCTTGGAGAGGCTGCAGAATAGGAACTTACATGTCTTTAGCAGAAATTCACACCAATTTTGATTGAAATGTGATGCTGATAGAGTGGTTTGGAAAAGCAATTCAAATTTGAAGTGTCACAGATGGAACAAATCCAGGTCTGTGATGACATGTCCTATTCCCACTTGGTATCAAACAGAGCAAGCTGTGCCAGAACGGCTTGTGTGGACGTGCTCAGTGCTTGGAAAGGAGCATTCCTACGGTCAGACTGGGATGCTGGGGTTGAAAAAGCAGTAGATAGAGAATGATAACAGAGACCTGTGTCAACTGTACACCAAAGCAAAAAAGAAATTAAAAAAAATTTAAAATATGAAAAAAAAAAGTTCAAATAATTAATCTCTTAATTAACAACACACAGCCTGGTACATGCAGGAGAAGAAACTGTCACCAAGTTCTTGCAGCCACTATTAAGAAAGTAGTCTGACCTAGTCCAGCACTTGACTAAATTTCTACAAACATTGAAATAAAGGTCTGGTGCTAGAAGGGATTGTTTAATTGATTACAGTTTAAACTTGTAATCAGGATCAGATATTTTTTGCTACAGAAAATATTGTTCATTAATCCGTGGTTTTCAGCCCAAGCAAGCACATATTTAGAAACTACCAAAGTTATCCAGAGGTATCCTTAAAAAAAATAGCTTCCCTACAGCTGTGAAAATGTGCTAACTTTTCCAAATGACAAAGCAGCAGCCAAGGTTTCTGATTATCCAGAGGACACAGAACCTGCCTGACACCAAGCTGGTGATTAATGTTTGCATCCTCATGACTTCATCACCCTTTCTTTCAGAGGGACTGACCTTTAATTTCTGATAAAGATTGCTTCCAAGCTTCTGAAACCAGCACAGTGTTACTGATAAGAATGAATTCCATTTGTATTCTCAAGAATATTATGGCTAACCTGGAGAGGGCAACTAAGTACAAAAAATGCCACTTCAGGTTCTTCTGCTATCCCATTTGAAGGTCCAAAGAAATTTGGTGGCCTGCCACCAATTAAGTTACAACAACAAGCGGTCCTTTGCAATAAACATACCGAGAGCAGCCAGCCAACAGCTTTGAAGTGTCCCTCCTGGGCACAAAAACACATCTCAGCAGGGAGCAGTGACCCCTGCCAAACTCAAGCTGACCACTTGTACTTCAAATTCCTGCTTCCACTCCTGGTCTGTCAGCTGATGCTGGAACTCAGATGTGTTGCATGCTTCAGCCCAACAGCCAATGCTCAAAGCTCCTTCAGTTTCAATTGGTAGCCTTATGCTACTGCTCTGTCCTTGCCAGCACCACTTGTGTGCAGCCCTGCTCCCATCCCACACTCCTGTTTGGCTGGACTGGCTGTGGAAGGGGCATGTCATACAGGTGGGTGCCGACTTGGATGACACTGGGGCTTACAAGGGAGAGAACAATGCAATTGCTAAGGATCAATCTTCAATCTGTTCATCCAGCCATGATTACAAAGTCACATCTGCTAACTTCCCTTGGGTGCCCCCTGTGTTTTCCAAGCATCCAGCTTACAGGTGGGATGTAAATTAAACTATCATGAGGCAGACATAAGAACTGCAGATTAGATTTTCCACTTTTAGAATTAAACACAAGTTTTCTAATTTGCAATCTCTTGATCTTGATTTTCTTCCATGGCTTGTTTTTGAAGCGCTAGAGTAATAGAAACAGTAATTGAGCACAAAAAGCACTAAATGACATTAAAATCTCCAAACAACATATGATTTTAGGCATGTAGGTAGAGCAGAAGTGAACAGCCTAAGCTCCTACGTAACAATCCCAATTCACCATCTGCCCAAAGAAACAAAAGACATGTGTGACAAAGAACCCATCTATGTAATCATTCCAGAACAGTTTTTACTTCATGGCCTCCAAGCTGGCCAACAAGCACAAAGGGGAAGGAAAAAAAAAAAAAAAAAACGACACAAGACTTGTAGGCATGGTAGAGTGGTGTTAACTCAAAGCTGGCACTGCACTGAACTGAAAAGCTGCACTGCTTTCATAGAACCATTCAATTGTTTGAGTTGGAAGAGACCTTTAAAGGCCAACTGTAATGAACACGGACAGTCTGGAGCCAACTCTCTGACAGCCAGCTTCAACCAAACACAACAAGCTTAATTCTGCCTTTAGGAGAGTTATCAGAGCACATTCAGAAGCGCAACAGGACACTAGGGAAGAAAGCAGCAGCATCTCTGTCTTGTCATACAAAATATCCATATATATATATATATATATATATATATAAATAATTATTACTTTAAAGTACCAGACTGAGTTTGATGAAGTTGGACAAAACAATATAACAGTTTTTATGTGTTAGCAGGGTAGTTCTCGAAGCATCTTTCACAAACTGCCCTCAGCCTCAGAATTATATTAGTGCAAATGAACTCTGCTGCAAAATATCCAAATTGTTATCTTCCTCTGCTTTTGTAATGATTTCATATGAATTTTTAAGAGAGTTGGATCATGCTGATGCACTTAAGTCCAAGTGAATTTATAGTCAAGTAAGAGCACAACAGCCACTCTCTCTGTTTGATATTCCACCTATGAACAAGCTGTAGTATTTCATTCACGTTCCATAACAAATGAACACATGGAGATAGTAGGTGTAAAATACTCTAAACTTACACACAGTATCAAATCAACCCAAAACGTGTTTCTTTGGCTGAGTACCTTTGGGGTAAGTAACACAACACCAAATTTCAGAACAGTGTGGAACAAGAGATCAGTGCCAACTAGCAAAGAAATTATTAACATATGTAGTACAGCTCGAGCAATGTAGCGTAAACTGCTAAAACTGCAGAATTATAATGAAGAACGCAGATGGTATTTGATGACAAAAATAAATGAAAGCAACTCACACGCCTTGTTAAAAACAGTCTATATTAGCTTATAATTTGTTTAGCAACAAATCGTGTTCTGTCCCTTGCAAACAAAGAACTTATGATCAAAATATAAGTTAATAAGTGCACAAATAATGCTATGACTATGTTTGTTAAAAAGCAGACTTTGTCTCAAAAATTTCATACGCATGTCCCTGGGGAACAGTTCCATACACACTCAAAGAGACAGTAGACCAGGCTTAAAGATGAGTAGAGTACTCTTTTTCTAGCCCATTCAAAAATAAAGAATTATATCTTTGAAAGCTGTTGAGAAAAAGAAAGGCTTCTCTCAACATTTATCTTCATGTACAGTGGAATATAAAGAATTGATAATAAACACTGGTGGGCATAGAGCTGATGGAGTTACAGAACTTTAGAATAAGTCAGGTACAAAGGTATAGTATACAGTTAAAAATGCAGCAAGTTATTGTGCATTCTTGGGAAAAAAAATATTTTATTCTGAAAGACTATCTTCCACAACCCCAAGGCAGAAAATCTGTTTTCTATAGGAATTATATTTAATCTGTAATTAAGCTTTTAAGCATCAAGAGTCAGTGACCTTTTCATCTCTATAATAAAGTACGGCAAAGTAGTGATTTGATGCGAGTTTCTCCTACTCACTCCTTTTACCAGCATCATTCACAGCTTCTAATGCAAATCAGATGATAACAGCACAATTCTGAATAACACAAAAGTTAGGCGTGTCTTTTTCAACTTTTGTTCATTACAAAAGAAGTTAGCTCAAATCCAGGACTCCAGCTCCCAGCAGAAAAAGCCTCCTATTACCAGTCCCTTTGCTGCTCAACAGTTGACAGCCAGTGGTTGCAACATTAAGGTGATCCAGGTAGAATCCCGAATTACAAGAACGGATCACTCTGCTGCCACAGCTCCTGCTGCAGCTGGGTCACAGTATCCCCAACACCCTCACATGCTGTGATGCAGAGCTCCCTACATATAAAATGACTTTGGAAGTTCAGCATTAAGCTTAAGGTACCAGAGTACTTAGGCTCAAGAATAATTTTATCTCTGTTGAATTTCTTTTGCACTGATCATACCACCAAGAAAAAAAAAAAGCAAAAGGATGCTCTTATTATAGTTTCCAGAAAAGTTGCCGGACTAAAACAAGGCTGCAGCAGGGCCAAAGGAATGGAAACAAAGGCTAACTAAAGGCTGCAGAAGGGCAAGATTGAGGGGAAACATAGCATAAAGCAAGGGCTCCGCAGGACCAAAGCAAGGGCAAACAAACACCAAAGCAAGAGTAAATGAAGGCGGTAAAGATGAATTTGTAGGGCAAATTTCTAACCAGTACATCTAGAAAAGTTGTACCTTTAACTGAAATGATCACTGCAAAATAACTCTGATTAGTTTATTTAATAATTTATTTAATTGTAGACTTGACTAGAAGTTATTTTTCATCTAGCAGTCAGGATTAGCCATGTTTTTTCATATAGTTACGTTAACTTTATAAAACGTGAACTTATGTCATTCAAAGCTCATCCCATAATCCCTTAATTTATTGATCAACATACACTTAGCTTCAAGTACAAATACTGGTATTCATTATTCAGCACTGAAAATTCACATCTGAAGGTAAGAAGCATCACAGGATTGTGTAATAACTTAAGAACATCTACACACTTCTAGCAACACGTAGGACACATGATAACCCCAACAGAGCCTCTGAAAATAATTGCATGTACAGAAATGTAAGAATTAAGCCAGAGAAACTGAGAACAAAAATAACATGGTTGAATAATGCAAGAAATACTTCTTTATAATTTTCAAGTAGATCCAGAACTGAGCTTATCATATATTTTACACAGACGAATATACCATATTGCAAAGAAACTTTTATCAACTTGTAAGAACTTTATTGTTCTTAAAAGTCAATCTCTGGTGCTTTAATCCTCAACTAGTCCCTCAAAAGGACTATTTCCAGAATAAAATATTTTTAAAATATTTGTGCTCTGCTTTATCAGAAGCTGTTTCACATAGCACAATAATGCTACCACTTTAAAATTATCACCACACCATGGAACATCTGCAAAGCTATGTAAGACCTGTTGGAAGTCAGACCACTTCCTACAGGCCATGTTGTAACTCTGCAAACAGTTTTTGCTAAGATACCTAAGCCAGAACAGAAGCAAAGAAAAAGTGTTGAGAATTCCATAAAAAGACACTGTCACAAAATATAGCAAAATATATTATGGTATCTAAAAACTCAAGCTCCAAAATAGACTCCCACTGCCACAGCAGTGCAGCAGGCTCCAGGCCATCAAAACAGCAAGTCCCCAATTGCCATGGTGATGCCACAGGAGCTGCAGCCAAGCACAGCACCACATGCAGGGATGGCATGGGCTGACCTCAGATGCCCACTGAGCACAAATCTGCTCCAAGGCTAACATGAAAAACTACAGTAAACGTGCTCAGAGCTGACATAAAACATCAACTATATGTGCATGGGCACAGAGCAAATATATCCAAACAGTATCCAAAGCCTCCTGCCAACCAGTGCCTGCATGGATCCAGCCCCAGATATTTATGGTTAGTAGGTATTGACATATACTTACTGCTTACAGAAAATATCAATGCTTGGAGCCCAGCTTTACATCACTAAATCATCAGCAGAATCGGGCACCAACATCGACAGCTTCAGCAGAGAAGAAAAAGAACTGATAACTTCACAATAAACAATTTGCCTCTGAATAAACTGGTAATACCTATAAGCATTGGAGAAAAAAATTTTAAAAATAATAATCACACAGGCCAAATCGTTTCATCGCTTCTTTAATTTTACATGGAAATGTACTCTATATCTCAAATCTGGTTTATGTTGTGTCCTCATGATGATCTAGCGGATGCTAAATCAAGTTCTAATATGTAGCTGCACTCTCTTAATAACTTCTACAGGTTGTGTTCTAGGACAAGAGCCAGTGGCTAATAATCTTCCCATTATTGATTCTTCCTAGATGGAATGGAAACTCATTTACTTGGCCTTTTGACACACGAAGACCCTGTCTTGCTTATTACAAATACATAACTATACATGTAGTTTGGAGTTTGTGTAGTAGAAGGCATTTAGGAGGATGCCTTCACTGGCATGGATTTGTTTTTTACCACAGTAATTCTCTCTAAGGAGAAGGAAATAGGTAATAAAATATAGCTTCAAAGATGACATGTATGGCATTGGCAGGCAAAAAAGAGAACACATCATGACCTGCTAGCCACTAACTTCCCACCATTTCCATAGGACTGACCAGCTCAGATCACAAGCCAGAATACATTCAAAAATCCCACTGCGTGCCCAGGCCAAGACACCAGGGACTAACACATTTTCTTCCATTGAGAACCGTAGACCACAAAAGTTTAACGGTTTAGAAATGCACAAAGAACTGATGAGGAGGATTTTCAGGGACACAAGATCTTTTAGGTGACAAATTGAAGATAAAGGGTGTACCACTTCAGTAGCTAGACAATTCATTTTAGACAGTATGAAAAAGATCTCTCTTCCTGTATAATAGTAAAGTGGAAATTACAGATCTGTGTGTCACTTCCCTCCCCTGGTATCAATGCTAAAATGATATAATGGAAGAAACCCAGGTTTTTGAGATCACAGTTAGCTTCATCAAAGAAGTATTTAACAGAAGTGCTTCATGTCCTCTTCTTCTGCTGTTCGCCAACATTTTAAAAATGTATTCTAGAGGAACAAACATTTACCTAGATGTACCATTTCGCATATCTGTTAGAGAACAAATGCAATTCATCTTACTCTCCTTTTTATTATTAATTGGTAAGACTTCAAGGATATCTTTATTTTACCCCAGTACCAATCTGATTAATGAATGCAAACCTTTCACCTTTCAATTGCATAATAAATTCTGACTGCTTCGTGAAACTGATTAAGCCTGTCATACCCCTGTCCACGGATAACATAAAACGCATGTTTGGTACAGAACCAATTATCTTTTACTGATGAAGGAGGCATTATTTCTGCCTTTGCTTCCCCTCTCTCCCTCCCTTTCTTTTTATACCTGCCAAGTCCTCTTGCTGACATCTTTCTACTGCAGAACAGTGAAAAGCAAATAATGAAACAAATATTCTCATGTTTTCAAGATTCAAACAAGAGTATTGCCTTGGGTTAATTCTCTACAGGATATTTCTGTCAAGTATTGGAAGACCTCAAGAATATACAGTTTCAGATATTCAGCTACTCCATAAAACACGCTGGAAGATGCCAAATAAAACAAATATGGTTGTAACAGACGGGGTTGACCTCAGGATGTGCTACTCAGGCCTCATAAAAATACAGCATTAAGAAGGACATGCAGCCCACATAAAGAAGGAATTTGACAAGATCTCCATCAGTCCAACTTAACCAACCTATGTTTTGTTGATTCTGTGATAGTGACAACAAACAAGTAGCACTCACTCAGGGCACAGTGAGCAACCGAAGGGGAACTGGAAAATACTGGCAACACAGAGGGGAAAGGTAGATGCAGTATACTGCTCTTTCCCAACATAATTAAATGCTTGTCCAGTAGAAGAACATAGAAATCATAGGATGATCCTGAAGAAATAATTTTCGTTCTCTGTTCTATTAAGTAGGTTTGTAAAAGAGCTGGAACCATCAGCTCCAAGCAAGTAATGAGCACCGTGCCTCGTCTATGGGAGAGTGACTATATTTGCATTCAACACAATTAAAACATAAACAGCCATGTGTTATTTGGCAAACAGAACGCATTTTTTTCCCCACTACTGGGTATTATCAAACGTCAAAGAGATCCCATGGAGCCAAAACAACAAGTGCTAATAATAAAATAAAATCTACTTATGCCTTCAAGAGCGTACGGATCTAAAGATAAACTTGGATGACAAGATCACATGCAAAAGTTAAAGCAGAAACATTTCCAGTTCTTTTTCCAAGAAGACACTCATGCAAAAAATGAATGGTTTTTCATGTTTGTTTGGGTTTTTTTTTTCTTTGTTCTGTTTAGGGTCCATTTTTTCTTGTAAAATGTTTGGGAAGAGGAAGTTTTCAAATGTGCAGATGTTTGTGATCACACGCTAGCAGCCTGCTGAGAAACATAACTGGTATCAAGAATGAAGTTATTCAGTCATTCGCAAATCGCTGTTCAAAACTGTTGCTCTCAGTCACAGAGGTGATTAATGGAGTCCAGCAATGACACAGACTACCCCCTGCCCTTGCAAGCTCTTTGATCTTAATGCACTTAAGCTACTGAAGTAAACAAACCAATCTGGGTGTTCAGTTAGCTCATTGTCTCATTAAAAATTATTTGGCTAGACAAGTGGTAAAAGAATATTGCACATGTCCCCAGATTCAATTTGGCATTCTGTAATCATAGCAGCAATTACATTTGGAAAAAGTCAAGAAATTAACAGTGGCAGAAAATGCTCAACCTTTCATTACGGACTTTCATGTGCAATGAAGTTAATATCTTCTAATCACCAGAGTATAGCAAAAATGTTCCTGTGTGTTTCAAAGAGGCCCCCGGTAACTACAGACAGTAGGCAGAAGTCTCAACGTTGGCAAATTTTATGTTCAAAACATAACAACATGTTGTCTCTCTCAGCTAGGAGACCTGCAGACTACAACTTCAACATCCCTCAAGAACACCCTAGTGTCAGGTGTCAGACTGCACTTGGCATTTCATGCAGGCACAAGTGTTTCTTGCATGTTTTATGATTGAGACTGCAAGTCTGGACGTAGCAAATCATAGTACCAGGGCTAAGGCATTTTACTTCTTTATTTAAATGCCCAATGCCCTGCAATGGCTTTAGCTCAGCTTAAATAAAAAACATGAAATCACAATACCTGCAAACTGTGCGTATACTCAGAAATAGAGTGACTACCATGGGGGGCATGGAGAGAAGTCGCATTGTTGGTACCTAGATATGGCTTAGACAGGCTGACAGCAATCTGCTGTACAAGAAGCATAGCAGGGAGCACCAACCAGGGTGTGGACCAATGACCACTTTAATTCCTTTTAAAGGGTACTGTGTATCACAGCTATGTACCATGTTGGACTGTCCCACAGTAACCGGGGCATCCCACAGTGTTATTGCCGATTGCTGTTATCATTGTCACAGAGTGCAGAAAGGAAAAAAAAAAAAAATTAAGTGGCATCACGTAAAGTGGAGCTGACAGCTTGCCACCTTTGCTTTTATAAAATGTCACTGTCCACATACTTCACAATATATCAAAGGCTGCTTTCAATCCTTCACGCTAGTTACCAGAGCCTCATCTTTCATCACATTCCTCCTGACAAATTAATACCAACCTCCCATATCTTATGAATGAGAGCAACGTATGTTTCCTACATATCATGATCAGCCTCTCTGCTCTTAACTGACTCCAAACCCATCTCCTAACACCCTTCTCCTTTCTGACCACTCATCATAATCTTTATTTTCATTTTCTCAGATGAGAATTTTTAGTAAGTGTTCTACACTTACTGACAGCACTGTAACCTGACGTAAACTTTGAAAAGCTTGTTTAAATTTAACACAACACAAGACAGAAGAAAAGAATACTTTTCTTTGGTTGCACAACACAGTCATCACCCAAGAAGTGCAATAACAGTACCATTTCCATACTGACATAGAAATAATCCACTCCAAACGCAAAGCTCTGGTGTGACAGGACATCTTAGTAGATGATGTTACCATCTGGTAAATTCTCAGCAGATGGATGATCTGCGAGACCAAAGGCATGCAAAAGTGATGAGTCAAAAATAGCTGAGCAAATAAGGAAAATACTTATTCTGTGCATCAATTCCGAAATTGAAGGGGTAAGAAAACAAAACAAGCAAATAGTAATAACAATAATGAAAGCTGTAGTCAACTTACCTTCAGAAACAATTTCATTCACTACAAAAAGGCCAAAGGTTAGCCCCAGCCACTACTGTTATATGGTTTTAGTAAAGACTTTTGCCACCACTCCCCGTTCACCCACTGTAGACCCTAGAACACAGGAGAACCTATCGCCTCTGGGCTGCAAAATTCAATATGTGGTAACTTTAACCATCTTAATCTCCCCTAAGCTTACTTCTAACTCTAACTTACTGTATAGTCAATGAATATAAAGATGTCATAATTATGAAATAAACAAGGGAGTTTGGCAAAGCAGATTATAATAACAAAAAGAGAATAGATAGAAAGCTCACCTGTGCCCTGGGCTCACTGCAAAACTCCAGAGGAGGGATCTCCAGAACAGATCCTTTCCCACTGGTAGTCAGCTCTTAAATGGGTCTAGGAGAGGTGGAGCCAGGCTCCACCCCTTCCAGCAGCGCAGGTGAATTGCCTTCACCTGTGCTTCTGTGGCTGTTTCATTGCTCGCCTCAGGTGATCAATCAGAGGTTCAGACCATGGTGCAGCAGTTCCCATACACCTACCAACAGACCAACTCCCTTGTTGCATTTATAGCGCAAAGAAACATGGAAGTTCTTAAGGAAAAATAACCATACATTTCCAGCAAGAAGTACCTGCACATTGAATTGGTCCTAAAAGCAAAGTGAAATATAAGAAAATTATATTGACTTGCTAATATATTACAAAAAGCATTTACGGTTTTAGTAGGCTCCTTTTCAGCTTTTAAGTTTTATGTCCTACTTTCTGGTCTATTAAAAGAATTCTTTGCTTTTTAATTTTAATTATCTTCTCTTTACCCTTTCTTCGTTTTTCAGCACAACGGGATATTATTACTCCTTGTGGGAAATGCTCTGTGATAAATAGACACGACCACTGCTTTAAAGCTGTATTTAATTCCTCTTAAATTCCTCTCTCAGAAGCAGCTTGCCATTGAGCACCTACTCTTTTTGAAGGAGCTTCACACATAAATCCAATTTCAGGAATCAAAACCAAGAGCATTAACTGCTGCCATAAAAACCGGACTTTGCAACATAGTGAAGCGATAGATACCAAAATGTATAAATCAAAGAATATTAGGATGTTATAATCACAAAATAAACAAGAGAGTTAGGCAAAGTAGACTATGATAACAAAAGAGAATAAATAGAAGGTTTACCCCTATTCTGGGCTCACCCACAAAAGCCAGCAGAGGCGATCTCCAGAAGAGATCCTTCCCCCCGGTAGCCAGCTCTTAAATGGGTCTAGGAGGGGTAGAGTCAGGCTCCATCCCTTCCGGCAGCACAGGTGAATTGCCTTCACCTGTGCTCCTCTGGCTGACTCATTGCTCACCTCAGGTGATCAATCAGAGGTTCAGGCCATGATTCAGCAGTTCCTATACACAAAATTTGGAAAATCTGAAGCCCTGTGGATTTGTGTGCCACTTCCCATACAATTTTCTCATTCGAACTCTACGAAACATCATTTTGTTTAATGCAAAGGACAAAGGAAAGCAGGCACACAGCTTTTTAGCAAAGGCTTCTTTGTTAAAGCTGTTCGTACTACTAGCAGATGCAGCTTCTTATAATGTCACTCAAGCTGAAGCTCTGTCAGATAAAAATCTTCCCCAGTCTGTTACCTGTCCAAAGTTGAGAAATTTCATTGTTTTCAATTATGTTTTGTGGAAAGTGGATAAGGGTGATCTGACAGTGTCAAGATAACAGAAAACTGTTTAGAAGTCAATAAATGCTGTTAATGATTTCTATGTCTGATAGCTAAAATTGGCATTTCAGCCTCCTAACAAAGTCAGGGAACTACAGAGAACTCAGTAAGGCATCAGATAAAGAATAAAAGCTCCCTACTGCTCAGTCAATAGCCATCCTGAAATGAAAAAAGCAGGATGGGCAGTTTTCTGAAGACAATGCAGGTGTTAATTGTACAAGAAAATAGCTAAAAATCATAGTTTGCTCTTCTCTCTACAGTGTTTGTGGGTTTTTTAATTTGTTTTAAACAAAAACCTCATCTTTCATCTTTATCTTGGGCAGCAAGATCTTGCATCATCCCATGTTTCCAAACGTCTCCCAAGCTGTTTGTCAATCTGTCCTAAAATGCCACGTTTTGAAGATCTAGCCATGTTTTCTACTTCACTAGAAAGGCTATGGTTGTCACCTTAGTAAGCCAAAGCCTTTCTGAACTTCCAAATTTAAAATGTTTTTTAAAATATTTAGGTTGCCACTAAGAAGAGCTTGAAAATATCATCAGGATTTTTTCCTTATGTCAGAATATTAGCAGCTTTAAAGTATTTATTCATTGTTGTTATTTTTATGTTTAAGCTCATGCAACTTGGATACCGCTGACCTATTTATCCATAGGGACCTTCCACTGAAGCAGTGGAGGATTTGTCAACTGCATGTAGAAATTTATTTCTCTTGCTTGACAAGACAAAGTCAATGTAGGCCTTTATTTTTTAATATGATTACGATAATTTTTTTTCTATATTTGCATGCCTTCATTACTGGTATTATATTAAGATACCGAGTATAATTTTGCTAGATCCCTCAACGCAGTACTCAGTTTTCCCCAAAATTAATTCTGTACTGCATGCTTTCTTAGAAGGCTCCTTTTGGTGCTTGCATCTACTGTTTATCTGCAGATGTAAAATTAAAAACACACATACACTTGGCTAGTGAATTAGATCTGCAGAACTCACCTCCACTTCAAGCTAATGCACTAAGTTATGTTCTGGTGAATGCTCTTCTAACGCCATTCAATTCCACAGTAGTACAGCTCTCACATACATTCTTTTGAGATGCCCCTACTAAAGGCATGCTACAGTCAGATTTATTTTGATCAGGAAAGGCCCACTTTTCTTTATGAAATCCCTTATCTTATTAAGTGTTCCTGCAATAGCAGAGCTATATAATTAAAATAAAATAAAATAAAATAAAATAAATCTAAACTTAAGCTATCAAATTCACTGAGCTGTAGGACTTCCATTTCTACAAGGACTAAAAGCATTCAAAACTTCATAGCTCATAGAAGAAGAGAAACCAGTAAAGGTGTCCTTGTCAACTCATCCCTTTATTGTGTGGTATCACTGCCGTTACAGGTGCAGCCTAGCACCACACTCTCAAATCACTTCCCCTTTCCTAAGGGATGCTTTACAAAGACAGAAAAAGAGAAGAAAGAGAACTCCGCCCTGAAGACCCACATTTTGAAAAGCTATATGACAACATCAGGAGAGATAAAAACAAGATGACTTCAACACACTCACTTTTACCACTTTTATGGCTTTTTTTCTTCTGCTATCAAAATACAAGTGTCTCTCAGATCCCATCACTATTTCAAAGCCTACCAGTGACCTACTTAGGCAAATAAACAGAAAGAACCCCTGCCACTAATCTTTGGACAAATTACATTTCTGCCTTACCCTTTGTACTTGTTATACCACTGTGTCTGTACCCATAGATTGGTTTCTCTGTAGCAGTGAATATTACATCTAAAAATTAAACCTCTTCACGATATGATTATCTAAACTACCAGCAGTGAAACTGAGTGAAAATATTAAATATCCTTTAATTTAAGGTTGGAGAATACTTTATTCCTCAAGAAGTCACTAAAATTCATGCAAGTGTTCAGTTGTGGAGAACTGTAATAAACTGTACTTAAAAGAGTGTGAAGAAAGCAACAAAGATCTGCAGACAAATTTGAAAAAACAGAATAGAAATCTCTCCTCATTCTTAAAAGTAATGAGTTTGAAAGCCAGAAACTGCTATTCTTAGCAATGACCTCAAAAAATTATAGGACTTCTTAAGATACTCTGAATTCCACAAGTGATGGCAACATGTAGTTAAAACATTATCCAAATAAAATGAAATAAGATAAAATAAAATAAAAAAAATAATAATAATTTTCTTTGTAGATATTCTAAAGAGGATAATTAGCCTTATACACACACACAGTTAGGTTGTCTTTCTTGTAGCCCCCTCCAGACACATGTATATATATATATACACATATTGAGAGGGAGTTACATGTCTGCTTTGGGTGAGTTTTGTTGTTGTTTGTTTTGGGTTTTTTGTTTTTAATAAAAGAACAGCCTATACTTAACAAACCAGAAGAAAATCTTGCCTTACTTGTTCAGGTCATTTCAATGGATTTTAAAGAAACCTTCTGCTCAGACTCCTTGAAAGTCCTTAAGAAATCTTATTCCATCAGTATTTCCAGAAAGGCACAGGAGAACACAGGACAATGAAATGGAAAAGCCAGTACAAACTTTCCCCATAAAACTAATCTGAACCTAATGCAATTTGCATAAATGTTCACACAATTAATCAAACCGTAATAATAGAGTTCTGCTTTCCCTTAAGCCTTACCTTCCCCTGATGCAAGGAACAGCAGTTTTCCCCAAGCTTATTTGGCCAAAGCCTATCATAATGCTGCAAGTAAGATAGTATGATGTGAAACAAATCACTCACAACCCTGACGATTGAGTGTGTGTTTGTACATTATCAGAAATACATCACGATCTACGTCTACTGTCAGCTGCACCCCACTGGCATTCTGCCCTGGCTTCCATTCAGGACTGGAGCTCCCTACATGGGACCTTG
Organism: Centrocercus urophasianus; assembly: GCF_019232065.1. Taxonomy (NCBI): domain Eukaryota; kingdom Metazoa; phylum Chordata; class Aves; order Galliformes; family Phasianidae; genus Centrocercus; species Centrocercus urophasianus. The sequence goes on from NW_024884253.1 coordinate 67,775,651, forward strand.
CTGGCCAGCACCTTGCCTTAATGCCTATGAAATGCACTACATGTTTTGATGCCCTATAAAGAACAACAGTAATCAAAGTCAGTCAGTTTTGCTTAAAACCATAAAATAAGTTCAGTCCTCCTTGAGCAACAGAGGGTGTTGAATACTGTTAGCTCTTCTGAGCACCTGCAATATCATACCCAGGATACACTGCTAATTTTAGAGTGCTGGATGCATGCCACCATAGGATAAGTTATTTTTACTGAGTCTTGATGTGTCCATCCCACTGCACATCTCCACTTCTAAAGTGCTACTGTAAGGTTATTAAAGTTTCCAGTTACCATTTGGCTTAAAACTGCAATCTACTACAAAGCTCTTCGGATAAACTCTTCCTCATATTCTGAAGATCTTCACACAATATAACTAAAATGAATATCTGGAAACAGTATAACTAGCAGAAGTCAGCTGTGGTATACATTGTTTCCTCCTCTCCCAAAGTCTTTCTCACCAAAACCACAAATAATAGTATTTAACTATTATTCCTGCTACTTTCAGTTCAATTAACAAAAAAAAAGCTGCACAGAAACAGCTTTCACCTTACAGGCTGACTCTTTCAGTAGTCTATTCTATACTGATTGCAACTGTGTCTCTTTTTTTTTTTTTAATTTTTATTTTTTGATAAAAGCAATAAAGAAACACGGTGATAACTTCATCAGTATATTTCACATAAAAACATGGATGTTGGGAAATTCCATTAACCAAGTTTTAATTTAGACCTAAAAGTCTCCGAGTAAAATGAACAATGCAGTTTTCCATAAGCATTTATACTACAGAGCTGCTGTCTTGCTTTCCCAAGGAGACAATACTGACCAAGCTATCAGGACAGAAAATTTGGGACAAGCTTTAGCAATGAGGATTTAAGATTTCTACCCTTCTGCTCACATGTACTTCTTCCCTTACTTACCACTTTTCAACAGGTAGACTGGGACTGAACAGAGAATTCTCTCCTGTTGTGATGGATTTCTGCACATTTTTAATCACAGGGATTTAAATGAGAGCACGGTACTTGGCATGCATCCGTGTGCAAACAATAAGACATCCTCTGCCAAAATCTCCAGTGAAGACAATCTCAATAGACAGAAGGAAATGTCAGCCAGAAACAGTTGCGTGAAGCATAAAAACCCATGAGAAGAAAAAAAGTATTTATTTATTAAATTAAAGACCAATTTTTCCATTCTAATACTTCTGATCTGTTTTTATGGGTTTTCTCAGGTATGCTTAATTAAAACCAGTCATCAACACCAACTTTGTTCAGAAGAGCAATTAATGAATATGGCATAGAGCAGCTTAGCCCTGGAGGAGACTCTGACATTTGTTCACAGTGAAGACTGTTCATTAATTGCTCCCCTTGTTCTCAGCCTCTTAATGATATTTTTGACACAACACTACAACTCAATGTGACTTATTCTTCACAGCCAGAGACATCTGCACTATGTTACATTAATAAATCTACCTTTGAAAGATTTTCAAAAAGTTATTTAAAGACGCAGAGAAAAAATAGGTCTGGATGAACTAATAAAAGAATAAAAAAGCTGTACTGTCATTCTTATTATTATCTCCAAGTATGCTTTATATTACAGATAATTTAAGCAAATATTTTTTGTTCTATATTTACTGTAATTAATGAAACTTGGGAAGAAATTCACAGCACTGTCCCAGCCTATTTAAACTACGCTCCCATACGACACTGAACCATAAGGCTTCATAGGTCTTCAGATCCTAAGCCCTCAGATGATTTTCAATTGCTTTTAGTAAAAACAATTACTTTAATGTTTAGAATAGAATGCAGAGAGTCTAGCTCTGGGTTACAAAGGATCTACAGCAAACTAAAGCTCTCTCTATAAGAGTTAAAACAAGGTTATTGGCATTTTACACTGACTTCTGGAACCCAAAAGGGGTAATCAAAGCCATCACATAAAACAAAAAAAGTACTAAGAGTGCACTGTATAGATTTTAAAAAGCCATGTGTTTATCTTTGTAATATGTCCATAACTTCAGCTGATCCTTGTAGCTGCTGGAGTCCTGCTGCAACACATGGAACCATTCACAGAAGAAACACGAACAAGTTGCATGGGAAGTTCATGCCTGGAGTGCAGCTTAAGGCCCTGTACATGAAAAGGCCTTCAACATGCAAATGAAAACAGCGTCCACCCTCAGAGCTGGTGACATTACTCCAATTATCCTGACCTGGTTTTTTTTGAGATTCGGTTTCTGTAATTCAGATTATGTAGCAATTCCTACTGCCTGCCAATTATTTGCATCAACACTGCCATTGAGTTTCATGTATTTATGTGTAAGAAACTCCATTTTAAGCCTTCCATTAGCTAATTTTATGCTCTTTTAAACTCAAGAGCTACAGTAGAAGCAGACACAGTTAGAAGCAACCCAGTTTCACAGTCTACCTGAAAAGGAGTTGGAGCTTGTGAGGAGCCAGGGCGAGCTGAAAGAACTCAGAGCAACTCTGTGAGATAGTGGGTGCAGAATACACATGCATGGCAACAGAAAGAAAGGTTTTCAGGTTTGCATTTGCCCTCTCCTGTCTACTGGCTCCCACCACATTGCTCTCTTACAACAGAAGGCTCTGGTTTCCTCTGAAGTTTTCCATTCACACCCAACACATCCTCTCTCCTACTTTCTCTCCCACCTTTTATTTCTAGCAGCTGTTCCTCCCCTTTTGCCCCATTCCTATCTCCTTATCTTTACTCATTGAGAGAGTCATTAAAAACAAAAACAATACAAAAAACACCCACCCATCAACAGCTGCTCTTCTCTGCACTGAGCTTCAGAACATAAAAGCAGACAACAGCACAGGTGCAGGCAGGCTCCTGTCAGCTCCTGCCTGTCTGGAGCCCAGCAGCCACAAAGTGGTCAGTATGGGCTATGGGAATGCCAGAAAGGTGACCTAATATAGCTTGGATATGACAGAGGTAGCGTGCTGCTCAGCACACCACCTCCTGATTGCTGAATGTGCAGAGGACTTGCTCTCAGAAGCAATTTTACCTGCTCAGACACCTGTTTGCTGACTTACTATAGAGAGAAAACGGGAAAAAGTAATTCCACCTAGTGCAAAATTCACAGCAGGCTCACCACCCTTGATGGATCAGTCAGAGAGGGATCCTCAAACAACACTAGCATTGCCATTCAGACCTTTTTATTTCTATACATACAAGAATCACCTGAGCATCTACAGAATCATTTCTTTATTAATAAATTTGCGCACAAATTCCCCATTAATCGAGTGCAGGAGTACTCTGGCATCCCTTCCCTTAGGCACTGCCCTGCATACACAGATCTGGCAGAATAAGCCAAATTATTAAGTAAAACAAGGGATATTCAGACTTTTTTTTTTTTTTTTTTTTTTTTTTTTTTTTTTGCCTTAAGACACACAGAAAGTGAAAAGGAACTCTACAGAGTGCAGAAGCTCATTTCATTAATATTGCTAAATATATAATATATAGTAAAAGTTGGATAACAAACACTGTAGAGCACATATTTCCAATTTTATTTGGACCATGAACCACTGTCCTTGGCAACTTTCAATATTCCACTCCCTCTATTAGCATCATGCAACCCTGTCACTTTCTAATTGAAAGCCCAATGAAAGCAACACACTGCTGTAGATTATCTCAAATAACATATTGGGATCTATTGATCACACTTTTAGAACTACTTCTGAGAGAACAAGAATGGGAATAACCTAAAGGATTTAGGAGGTAAAACATAACTGTACTTAAATCTCACTCAATTAGATGGACTTCATCTGCAGTATCCTTACTATCCTTACTGCATATCCTTACTGCAGTAAGAACACGTGGCAACATACACCAAATCAGAGGCAAACTGCAGGGAATTGCTCACACTCTAGAAAGTGTTCATCAGCTTTCAGGAAGAAAAAAAAAAAGTATATTACAAGTTTAAACTTTTAAGTACATTCCTATTATTGTAGTCCAATTAATTTGGCCATGTTTGTGGTCTGTCTACATTAATACAGCTTAATAATTTAGCAGAATCCTACTGTTTTAATTATCTCTTCTGAACCCAACAAAATCACATCACGATCTGCCTTTACAAGATCTCACTATAGCCATTGTGAACTATTAATTTAAATTACATTTCTTTTATTCATTTCTATCCTATTGTCAAGCTTAAGGGTATTCCATTCCACCCTGAAGTCCAGCTTGCCAGATGAAAGAAATTTATGAATTTTAGATAGTACACATAATCAATATTTGATGCCAACATTTCTTTGCTCTTCAAAGACATGAACTCTTCAGAGCTCAGATTAAAATTATCAACTAGCAGAGCAGTGTTCTGATCTCTATTTCAATTCACTTTGTCTTTTGGCACAGTCACTGGACTGAAGCTGACCAGCTTTTCCCTGCAATAAGACTCGTTCATCCTTCCACCACAGTTTCTATATGGGATGATATTGCAGACCTTTGATTCCAGAAAAAAATGGGAGTGCATGATCTAGGCAAGATACTGTGTGACAAACTGGAACAAACCATAAAAATTTGTGAGGGAAATGTATGCATGCGTGTGTATGCAAAGAGAGACGTATCCACAGGCACATAAAGGCACACCATATATATAGCAACTGGAAGTAAGGTTAATCTTGATCATGTAAGAAGCATCTAAGAAGTATCTGCAAATGTTGTTTGCAAAGATCTAAGAAATTATGAACATCACAGATTTATAATTAACATACTATTTACAAACAATACATAGGTTTTACTGCCAGGCAGCATTATTACAATCCACAGTCATCTAACTAGAATAATTTTGGTCACCAAGCCTCATCCAACAATTCCCCCTTAGAAGTTATTACTCGAATAGTTTTGGCTATCACACTGCTGACTTATTAAAATACATTTTCACACATATCTAAAGTACCAATAACACTCTAACTTTGCTATATAGGCACTATACTTAATCATCCTTGGATGTGTCAGAAAATTGACAAAACTAAAGACACCATGTGAAGGACACAGGCAGCTTCTAGTCAACAGAAACAAGAGAGGAAGGTGGCAAGCTAGCATTTCCTTCTTACCTCACAGCACACTGCATAAGGCACCAGGAACCTTGTGCATCAAAGGTTCTGAACAGAGCATTTCCCATGCCTCATTACTTGGTGTCCTGAAGTGCACTTGAACTCACTGGAAGTGGCCACTCCACACAAGTACAGATTATCTTGAACAAAGGAGACTTTGTAGTCATATTGGGGTGAGAAAGACACATTTCCACTCATCTTTGAACAGCCAGGGCCTGGCTCCAGAAAAACTGCTAGAGACAAGTTGATGGAACAGCTTTTTCTAATGAAGCGCTCCTGGGACCAAGAGAAAAGAAATACAGTAATCAAATTAAATCATGTCTAAAGGATATGTATTGGGAACTACCACTGCATAAAGAAGCTACAGGAAACAGCATTTCACAAGATGCTAATAGCTTATTCACACACCAGTTACCATGCCAAGGCTGAAGAGATCATCAGCCTGCTCTGCTCATCACTTCTTCACCATTAGCTGCCTACAGGAACACTCCCAAATCCTTTTCAGCCACAGTATGACAAGTAAACCTGAACAATATAATACTAAGTCTTGTTAACTCAAATCCTTATGACTCAGTCACAAAAGTAAGGTTATCATAAGCATTTCAGTACACATAAACATAATACTTGTAATATTAGTAAAACAAGGATGCAGATCAACATAGCTGCTACACTGAGCTCAAAGGTTTTTTCTTCTCTTAACATTTTGGGAGACAGAGTGGAATTAAAAGTACCTAACAGATAACACGAACAATCTTCAGAAACAGCCAGATGATTTTTCTGGAGATTGCTCATCTCCCTTACCAGCTATCTATAGACATGAAACACAGAAACACTCTTTTTCACATAAAGATTGATTTAAGGAAAACACTTTTTTCTTACTTGGAAGCAAGAACATTCAACACATTATCCATAATTTCTTATACTGCTTAGAAAGTTTTAGTCATCATGAAGCAAGACTGAAACAAGGGACTGAATGTACTACAGAGCAATGCCTCCCACAATGCAGGAAGCAAGCAAGGGAAGAAAAAAACACTTCAAAAAGCAAACAAGCCCACTGTTAAAAACAGGAATCTCTATACAGAATCATAGAGTGGTTCGGATTGGAAGGGACCTTCAAGATCATCTAATTCCAACTCTCATCTATAGACAGGGATGCATACCTCTAGACCAGGTTGCTCAAAGCCCCATCCAGCCTGGCTCTGAGTGCTTCCAAGGATGGGGCATCCACAGCCTCACTGGGCAACCTGCTCCAGTGTCTCACCACCCACACAGTAAAGAATTTCTTCCTAATATCTAGTCTAAATCTACCCTCTTCCCAATGCTTCGTCAGGTTTCAGTAGTAATAGAGTTTTCTTGACCTGATTTATGGCTACAGATGCATCTTTAAGGTGTCAGCATGCACAGAGAGCATGGAACAAAACTGTAGTGCCAACTGGTTTCAAACATCAATTTCAAAATGATCAGTGTTGGCACTGTTAGAAATTCAGAGCTTACAAAAACATCAGGGTTCATGAGAGTAGCAGGAAAAAAAAATTGATACCTTTTTAAATGGACTTTCGCATGGAGAATGCTGAATCTACCAAAATAAAAAAAAAAAAAAAAAAAATCAGTAAATACATATGATCATGAACTCAATCTGATTTCAGTAATACACAATACATAAGTTAACCTCATTAATTGTTCCTTGCAAAGAGAGTTCTCTACATCTGAAGTTATGGAATTGTATTTCCTTGTATTCAAGTTTTAGTAACAAATCCCTGCAACAAACAAGTACTCTTTAAAAATAAATAAATAAATAAATGAAATAAAATAAAAAACCTTCTGGGGAAAAATAAAAAATTACAACACACTTCTCTAGAACTGAAGTCAAAGAAGAAGCTCTGTCAACAGCCATCCTATAAAAGGACAAATGTTTTCCTGGGAGACAGGCAATCCATTGTGGACAACACATTCATATGGACTCTCAAAGGAAAATAATGCATTTGCTCACATTATTTTAAGAGCATTTTATGATTTCAGGTTTGAGAGATAAATACAAAGACTCAAGACAAATATCAGAATTAAGTGTTAACCAGTATTTCAAGATAATTTTTCTTCAAACTCTGATACTGATCTCTGTAGCATTCAGTTTAAATACATTTTCAAAACAATTTTCATTTCCAGTTATAGATAAGAGAGAAGAAATTGAACTTTATTGTAAAAGCCAGTAGCAAACACAGTTGTAGAAAGGATTTTGAAGGAGCAAAATAAGTTCCTCTGCCCAGACCATTAGTTTAATTTATAACAACAGAGACACACTGCAAAAAGAACAGTGATTCAGATGTAGAGCCCAGATTTCCCTTTCTGCTATTGCTGCTAGCTGCCATTTGTGGTTTTTTTCCCCCTCACTTAAACCAGATAAAAAATGATGCTCAGGCTGCACTGCTTTGTGTTCATTAAAGCCTTTCCTAATCTTGAAGTAAGGAGTCAGAGCCTGTGCTGTCCAGAAAGCAGACAAAGGAAATTTGGAAAATCCTGCAGACAATTCAGATAAGTCTGTAGACCCTGACCAATCTTTATGGTAAGTCCCCAGAGCTCACATTAACACCTCTTTGGGACTCATACTCGCATCCATCAAAATAAGCTTTTCTGTTCATAAACACCAATTTCCTCGCCAATCACATGTCCCTCTATCTGTATGCATGACCTCACGCCTTTGGAAAATCAAAGCAGGTTTTCAGAACAGTTATGTCATTTTATGTTACCAATTCCAGCAGCCTGTACCAGAATCCATTATCATTTTTCAAAAGAGTAAGGTCTGACAGACAAGCTGTGGAAGACTGAGCTCCAGTTTTTAACAGATTATTACCCTGAATTTCCTTCTTACTGACACACTCAAGGGCACTGTAATGAGGCACTGCCTCTCAGGTACCTCAGTCCTCAAAAGATCAGTTCATGCTCCTGAAGACTGGCATACATCTAGGTCTCAGTCCATTTGCAGTCCCCACAAGAGAGCCTGTAGCATCTTAGAAAACTAACTTAAGGCAAAAGTTTATCAACAGACTTAAAATTACTGGCAAAATCCCCCAGGATTCTTCTAACCAGTCCTAAAAGTCATTGTTATTCGAGGAACTAAGCAGAATTCTTATCCAAACACATAGTTCTCCTCTCCTTTCTTCTACAGCAATACTCATTCCACACCCTCAGCCATGCTCAAAGAGAAAATATATATGTATATTTTTAAGAGGATAGTTTCCCTAATATTGCTCACAGTATATCTCCACATGAAGAACAACACTGGCACAACCAGAAGGACCTAGAAGCCAACTGAGAGGCTTAAAGACCCAGAATTCCAAAGGATGACAACAAACTGCAACTCTGTCCTACACAGAGTATTTCCTATCTATAACTGTCTGCCCTTGGGAACACAGTAGCCAGTGTTTTTCAAGTCACAAGGAGAAGCTTTTATTAAAAGATGAAGGTCAAAATGTATTAAGATTTTAGCAAGCAAGAATCAGGAGATAGATTTTCAGTGTCAGAAACAGGTAGAAGAGATACCACATCATCCTTCACTACTTCAGCATCACAGCTAGCTCATAAGGTTGGCTGTTCAGATTCTACTTCAGGACTATATGCCTTGAAGAATACATTCAGAAAACTATTTTCTCTTTTTCTTTCCAAAGTTGAAATCCCATTTTTTTGCTACATTGTGAGCCCCATGGTACAGCAATGGTCAATACAAAATCAAATGCTAATTGTAATTAGATACACTTATTCCCTCAAAAACATTCTTATTAGGTTTCAATATTTCAATATCATTGCTTAGGTTGAAAAAGCGAGCAAGGAAAAGTACACCCTAGAGCAAGAGAAACTAGATAAAAATTAGAATCCCACTATCATTTTTTATAACAACCAACTATAACACCACATAACCCTATTCTTTTATCAGAGTAAGAAACAGAACAGATGTAACAGAAGAGGATATAGACAGCAGAACACAGACGAAGTAACACGCTGGCCCTGATAGGAAGCCCAGCATAGAGAACAGAAGTCATTGTCTATGGACAACATCCAATCCCTTTTCACAGCCTTCAATTTTGACTCTAACATGATTTAAAATAAATAAATAAATAAATAAATAAATAAATAAATAAATAAATAAATAATACTGTTGTGGTTTAACCCAATAAATAGCCCAAGTGTTACAGCCTTCCACATGGTCTCACACAGTATGGAACAACCCTTGGTCTAATTCAGGCACTGTCCTGGCTCTGCCCTGCCACATGCCATCATGACAGCAGCTCTGTTTCGCCAAACAACTTGGACTGATCCCCAGTGTGTGCCCATTACTTAACATAAAACAGACATAGGCGTATATTCATCACGGTTTCAGCTGAAACCAGGACAAAGACACACAAGACAATACACACAATCTATCCACTTGTAACTAGTTAAGTCCAGGAGTTTCCCTTCAAGTACTCAATACTGGCCCAGTTTCACTTCTCTTGGACAGGGTCAACAGAAAGGACTTAATTCCATATGCCTTCCCCTGCGCCAAGCCATTTCAGCAGTGTTCATACAGTGCACTTCAGAAATAAGGAGCTGAGTCAAAGCAAGGCTTAGTGCGCTTCTACTGAAAACAGATCACTGAAATGGTTCAGATTATGAAGGAGAAAAAAAAAACAAACAAGCAAACAAAAAACAAAAACAACACACACACAAAAAAAAAAAGAAACAAAGAGGCAGGAATTCCCAAATTTATCCTGGAGAAAACAAAGCACAAAACTACCACCTGAACATTTTAAAAACTACAAGACAAATATTCATTCAGAGTTCACTAGCAATAGAAAGAAGAAGCTCAGGAAAAATCTTACTGTGGGCAGAAAAAACAGAGCCAAAAATACTAAAACACTTGTACTTCCTCTCTTGTTATATAGACTTTACTGTTAAATCTACTAACCATTCTTGATCTGCAGTTAAAGCTAATTCTAATCTGAAAGTATATTTCAATAGTGCTCTGATCTTCTACCTAGAATAGTAATTCAGAGGAGGAAGGCAGAAGAGAAAGGAGCTCAATTTTCACATTTAGAGAAGAGGTGGGGTAAGGAAAATGTGAAAACTCCATGACTTGCAGTATGTAGAGCAATCCTGCAGGCATCACACACACTCCAACTCATTCATCACATGTATTTTGTAAAGCCTAACACAACATCTCAGCAGCATTTCAGCATTCCCTAAGTCATCACTTCTGTAAGCTTCTTTTAAACCAAACAAATACTGCTAGTTGGCTGAACGTCATTGTTTATCAGGCAAGGCACTCAAAATTGACAAATTATATATCAAAGATTCACAGCTCCTCAGTCAAGATCCTCCAAATGGAACAGCAATTTCCATGACATAACTGGAGTTAGCAGAAACCTCTGACATGAAAACACTAACCTGCTCTTTCAGCAATGGAAAATCCAACAATTCTAACATATGCTGGAGCTTAGAGAGAAATCTTGATCTCAAAATCAGGGAAATAAAGAAAAATGCATCGGTAGGAGTTTAATAACACTGATGAGATACACAGAGAAGTGCAGCTGATGTGTTGCTCAGAACTTGACTTTTCCTAAAAGAAATCACTCAAATTGTTGATGAAGACAACTTCTGAAAAGATAGTTTTAAGAGTAGAGCTAAACCAAATAATTTCACAGCAAAAACCTCTGGACAGATTTCAGACTGATACCAGCATTCTACTACTACCTCTGATGACCATCAGCTCCATTCTGAAGTTACCTGACTTCCTGATACACTCTGGTATACCTTTTCCTTTCCAAATGCCTCCCAACTAGTGATTTGTTTTATTCATGTATTCATACAAAAACACTGAGTACAAAGATAAAGAGTTTGTTTATACGTCAGAGAAGTGGATTGCGTCAAAATACCACAGAGAACGCACAAACGCCAGAACAAATACATTAATAAATACATTAAACATTAACAGATTTAAGTGTGTTGTATTTTGGAACATAGGTTTCTAGTAAAACCAGAGCAAGACATTAATCAGACTGCAGTTTTGCAGTTATGAACTTGGTTTACGCTAGCCACCATCCAGATAAAAGCCAGGCAAGCGTGCTATCCTTCAGTGCAGTGCAGTAAAGATCTTAAACCAATAACTGGACACGGTTACAACAAGATCTAAGATCTAAGGTTACAGTAAGATCTAAGAATTCCAACCTTTCATGGAAACGGTTTTGGCTGCACCTACCCTGAAAGAGCAGCAGGACTGACAGGCTGCAGGGATTGCTGCAGAGAGCAGGCTGCCACCTGGCAGCAGCACATCACAGCTGCAGCCCCGTGCTAACACGAGCTCACCTCTCACAAGGGATGAAGGCTCTGTGTCACCAGAGGATCAGCCTGGAAATGGTTTGATCCAAAAAAAGCTCATTCTTTTGAGACGGTGACAGAAGCTCTACCAACTCCAGAACATCAATCACCAAACATCTAGGCAAAGTTTCATAAACCAGATGCCAAACTGCTAGCCAAAATTTTGTCATCACTGCATAACAAATGATGGGATACCGCTCTGTGCTAAGTGGGATGGATCACACACACACCCCTCCCAGTGACTGACAGCACACCTCTGAGCAATGACTGCACCATCGTCTGGCCTTACTGCCACTGTATCACCATACTTGTGCCATTGTGTCCAGCACTGTGGCCCTGGGCGTGCAGGAAAGGCTCTGTTCCCACTTATCACAGGAACCTGGAGCCCTTCACACAGCTCTGCCACTGAAGCTGAGGTTGGAGGAGGCTCACATTCACTATCTGCAATTTATGGCTTGTAATACAGGGTTTACTCACTGAAAAGTAATGAACTTCAGTCAGCAGTAATTCTGCATGTGTATGAAAGTACACCAACACAAATTCAAATCCATGTGGTTCCCCTAAGATGCTGGGGAGAGGGAGAGCAGAAAGAAAAGAACAAAAGTCCTGCAAGCAGCACAGTGCATGGGTACCCCCTGTTGCATGCCTGCCCAGCAGGAAATCAGCACCACAACCCTCTCATAACCAAGGTTTATGGATCATTACTTAGTGCACAAGGACTCCTACTACCTGGAAGTATTTTAAGAAAACAGCACTGGTTAAAGATTAAAAGCAATAAGACACTGCTGATAATAGCACCTTCAGCATTCTCAGTCAAAACAAAACCCGGTTACAACATCTCAAGGAAGGAGCAGCACAACTTAATTTACATCTCTTAGCCGAGAGCAACGTTTTGTTTTGTAGGAACTGCCGCCCTCTGGAGCCTCACCTGGCAGCAGGACCTCCCGCAGCTCTTAAGACAGGGAAAACGAGAGCAACCCGGCGGTGCTGAGAGTCATGAAGTCAGATCGGCTTTACCTGGCTGGAGAGGAAGGTGGGAGCACAGCACACCTACCCACGAGTCTTCCATATCTCTCACCAGGCTGTTTGAAAGGCCATATCTTAGCAACGCGCTCTGACTAAGTGCCCATCATCGTGCTCTCCACGAAGAGAGGCAGCATCACCACTTTTGACACTTCTCCGTTAGTCAAACTTTACTAACCCAGGCAGAGCATTCGTTCCAGTATCAGCCCGAGGATGCTGAAAGGGCTGCAGTAAAAACTGCGTGCAGTTTCCACGGTTAAAATCCTAGTCTGACTGAGCCCTACGGCTGGACTAGTGCTGCACTAACCTTCACAACACGCATATTTACCTCCAATTAAGAGTGTTCTGTTAGCTTCCGGAAATCGCAGCTTTCCAAATTTCCTTAAGGTTGCTGGAGGATACCGTGATACGGTTAACTTTTCAGTTTGGGGATATTTCCTTCAGCTGTAACCGTGCACACCCACACGAGCCCCTCCTGCCGACAGCAGCGGGATTTGAGGAAAGGCCCCCGGGGGAGCTGGGGGCCCTTCCTCAGACCCCGCTGCCCACAGGATGACTCTGGGCACACTGTCGCTGCACCAACCTCACGTCGCACGCTTAACGTCTGGAACGACACGGTAATGCCCAGTAGCTGTCACTCCGCCGTTAGAGCGATCCTCGCAAAAAGAAAACCATTACCCGGGCTGTCTCCTGCGTGATTACAGAACGATAATGCGAACTCCGCACTTCAGAAAGTGCCAAAATAGGGTTACACCACAGATACGCGCCAGTCCACTTAAACACAGCGGCAACAGAAGCGCTTTGGGAGTTCAGACCGGGCTGCAGGCAGATGTCCCGTAGTCCGTACAAACACCGCGCTCCGTCCCCGCTCTCCCGGCAGCACCTGGCCGAGAGCAGCGCTAGGGATGCCGACTCGGTTTTCCTCCTCCGCGGACACTTTCGGAGGAGAACACGGGCAGTGCCCGAGGAAGGTCCGTCCCGGCGGCTCCGCTCCGCCCGCCCCCCAGCTCCCCCTGCCGGCCCCCGGCGCCCACCACCCCCGGGGCATTCGATCTCCCAGAGACTGTCGCGAGAAAGGATGGAAGCTCCGGGAACGCTCCTCGCACCGTCCCGCGGGGAGAGGGACTGGGGGTGGTGTTACCTGGAGGCTCCGCTCCGCAGGTCAGCCCCGAGCCGCTGCCGCCGCGCCGTGCCCCGCTCCCGGCGCGGCGCCACCGCCTCACTCCGCCATGGCCGCAGCGCTCCGAGCCGCCCGCAGCGCTTGCTGCCACCAAGTTCGAGGCGCGGCAGCGCGCCCCGTCGCGGGGGCGGAGCGGCAGAGCCGGGGCGGCCGCGCGTCCCCGGCCCCGTCGGTGAGCGGCTGCCCGTCCCTCCCCCCTTCGGGCCGGCGGGGAAGTTGCAACTGGTTGAGCAGCTCCGAATGCGTGCTTGGGCTTAGGATGCTTGGTCTATTTTTGTTGTTTTTTGTTTGCTTGTTTATTTGTTTCTTAAAAAAATCATTTATTTATTAATTTTACTTACCACGGCCCAAAAAAAGCATGCCTTGGGGCTTCTCCTCCCGACCACAGCCGGGCCGCCCCAGTACAAGCACAGCCAATCCCGGCGGGCTGCAAGACGGAGGAATGTGGAGGAGGAGGAGGAGAAGGGCGAGGGGCAGCCACGCGGAGCCGCTGGCGCGGCAGGTGGGGGATGGCCCAGGGGGCGGAGGGCAGCCGACACCGCCCAGAAGGCATCAGAGCTCCAGCTCCGAGCCGGAGTGTGCCTCGAGCATCGCTGTGGAAGCCCGCGGCCGCCCCCTCCCGAGCTCGGAGCCGTCCCATAAAGTTTATTTTTAGCCCCCGGAAAGCGCTATAAAGGTCCCGCCGAGCGAGCGGGACTGGGAGACGTGGCATCGTGCTGCCTGCAGGCACGTACCGGCGTCCCCGTTCCGCTGCATGCCCGCCTGTGCCCATCTGCCTTAGAGCTGTAGGTTGTTTCTGTTAGTCCATAGATTGCAATGAATTCCATCAAAGCTTTTCTTTTTTTTTTCTTTTTCCATCTTTTACGGCAGCATTTCCATGTTTCTGCTACAAAGCGCAGCACTGCCTTGTTTGCAGCACGACCTCCCTCTACAAAGGAGGAAAGCTCTGAGAGTTTATTAAAACAAACAGAACCGTGGAGCTGATCCACGCTGGAGTAATCTTATGGAAATATGCTTTAATTAAAACAGCCGGAATCAAAACTTCACTGCACGCCAGCACACTGTGGAGCCAAATGGCCCCGAGCACCCAGCTCTGGGGAGAGCGTCACTTTGGCTGCGTGCAAAAGAAACTTCTTCAAGGAGAAATGTTAAGGAAAGTTTGTGATTACCATTAGAAACGAAGCCCAGGAATTTGCAGCATTCTCACTGATTGTTTGTTGGGAATAATAATTAAAAATTTAAAAAAATGAAAAGTTCTGAAGGGGGGAATTCTTTACTCATAGGACAGTGAGGTTCTGGCACAGCTGCCCATAGAAGCTGTGGTGCCCCATCCCTGGAAGCACTCAAGGCTAGGTTGGATGGGGCCCTAGATAGCCTGACCTGGTGGGTGGCAGCCCTGCCCATGGCATGGGGTTGGAACTGGGTGGGCTTTGAAGTCCCTTCCAACTCAAACCATTCTGTAATTCCATGATTCAAACTTTTTTTCCATTGCATTCATGTAACCCTGCAAGTAAAGGCCAGTGCTTTAGTTGTAACACTGTTTCTCTGTAAGAGACATAATATTTTTATGGAGCAACACTTACCTATGAAATTTTGCTATCTCAATGCCCCGTGTTTTGCTGCCTTTCTGTTCCTTGCTGCTACTGATTCTCAATCCCTCCTGGCAGCAGAACAGACTTGGGATGTAGGGCTGGCAGCTCACACAAGCCATCAGGCAATGTGGTTGGAAGAAGGGCTGCACAGCACCTCCAGCCCTTGGCCAGTTTGGTGAGAAGCCAGGATTCAGCTGCTCCCTGTGGGGGCAGGATGTAAGGAGTGCTGGAAAGCAGCGGGAGCGAGGGGGACTTCCATCTGTTTAGGCAGAAAAGCCATAGTGTGAAGGAAGGTCTGTCTTCACACTGCCTGTCAGGAGTGCCTTGGATACATGGCTCTATTTCATTATTTAGAAAAACACTGTCAGACACTGTGAGCCTGAAGTTTAAGTCAGGTTAAAAAGAAGGAAGGGGGGGGAAAGAAAAAGAAAAAAAAGGGAGAAGATAGCTTCAAAGTGAACCTTGAGCCGTGCTCTTTGCTCACAGTGAAAAACGTAGTTTGCTTCATGATTACAGAGTTCAAAGGTTTTATTTTATTGCCATCGCATTTTGCTTTTTTCACTCCATTGAAAACACCAGTTTGTTTTTTTTTTTTCCATCACATCAATCTGCTGCTCCAGGAGAAACTCTCCTGATGGCCAGAAACTTTCTAGAGCACACCAGCAGGAGCACAGTGCATGCCAGCAAGCTCCCTTTCCTGAACTAGTTCTAAAGAACCCAACTTGGTGTCTTCACTGCACCTTGCTTATGTGAGCTTGCTGCCAGTTCAATCACTGTTTCTTCCCTCTTTCCCACTGAAACTCAGTAAAGCATTGGGGTGGTACAAGTCCTCACCATTCCCACCTGCGTTCAACATGGTCATCCTCCAAGGCTGAATCCTCATGAGTCATCTGTGTTTAAATGTCAGGGACTTGTGATGGTGTTACGTGCAGAAATATGGATAGCTTCTCTATCCCAGGAGAGCAGGTGACCCAGAATATTGAAATTTGCCATCTTCAGGTGGTTCCAGCAGGGCAAAGCTGTTACAAATCAGGACAAGCCACGCTGCAGCTGTGTATGCTGAGCAGTGCATTCTCTAGTAGCAGGCACTGCACAAGATCAGACTGAGCAAAATTTTATTTGTCTTAGCAAAAGGCACCAAGGCAATACTTACTTTAAATCATAGAGAAATAAATGTCAGAGTTGCAAACTTTTTTTTTTTTTTTTTTTTTTCTTTTTTTTTTGTCAGATTGTCTCCCATTATGTGCTGCATCTAAAGGTTACACTGTTTGGTATCTGCAATATCTGTGAGTTAGGAACAGCAAGATTCTTAATTACTTGACTTTTGAGAGCTAGATGTGCTTCTGATGAGTTTCTATTTACTGTTTGTGATCAAAAGAAAGAGTAAAGCAGTATTTCTTGTGATACTTGAATGGTTAAGGTGCGTTATAACCAAAATAGTTTAATTTTATAAGTGTTTAAGGTGATATTTTCAACACAACTACGTAACATAAGTAAATGTGCGCTTGCATTTATAAATGTGTTCCGTTAACTCATTTTGGTAATTGCCTCTTTTCATTATGGTCTCAGACAGATAAGACAGTTAAAGGAGTTGTTGTATGAGCATTAAATTAGGGCTGCCTAACTTGAAGTCCCTCAACGCAGTCAGATATCTGGTGAAAATGATGAATTCTGGGGTGCTGACTCATGTGATCTGAAAATGCCATCCATTTCCTGATTCACCTTCATGTCTTCTCTAGGAAAAGAAGAATGTTTACAATGAATACCTGCAGTCAAACAATGTTTTGTGTGCTTGTTTTTTTTATCTTTCAGCCACTTCTCTGAACTGTTACCTTCAAAATGAAGAGAACAAAGAATGCCTTGGAAAAATCCAGTTGTAACATCTGAAGAATAGAAATAATAGGAAATACTTGTAAGGTCAGAATTTGGATGGAATTTATGGAAAGTTACAAAGGGCCCTATTACAGTTGAATCTAGATTTGGGAATTTTAATTTTATACTTAATAAAGACATCAGTGCATCTTTTCCTCTACTTTGGATGATAATGCATTCTGCTGTCTTTAGCCTTGCACAACTTTCTTATACCAACTAACGTACCTTCAGCTTAATTCTTTAGTTGTTAGATCTAAGACACCTCCTCACACCAAGCTAGAGCATGAACGTAATAAACCATTTGTTGTTCCTCTCTGTTTGATGGTCCATAATTAGAAATATTAGAGCCCTGCATTTCTAA
The DNA here is from genome assembly GCF_019232065.1 of Centrocercus urophasianus. Lineage (NCBI taxonomy): Eukaryota > Metazoa > Chordata > Aves > Galliformes > Phasianidae > Centrocercus > Centrocercus urophasianus. The sequence continues at coordinate 67,793,116 of NW_024884253.1, forward strand.
TCCCCAGCAGAACAAGTGGCATTTGAATAAAATGTATACAACCTTATCACTTTATCTCTTATGCCAAAAGTACATAATATCGAGCTCATGTGCACTTAAGGCTTTCTGTGCTAAGTAGAGGTGATACTTGGCCTAACTCCTGCGTTTGTAGAATTAAAACATGATAATTTTTAGAAGAGTTCTTACTTAACCAATTGTGTAGACATCATACGTGGGCAATATTTCTGTGACACTGATGTAGCATTAAGAGCCCTAAGTCAAATTTTGTCCATGAAAACATACAAAACAGTCAGTGAGTGCCAGACAATGAGAAGCACTGTGTGAAAAGAGACAGCACCAATGGAAGTCTAATCCCAATAATATTTTCCTCTGTTGCCCACACACTCTGTTCAGTTGCCTGCTGAGAAAAACCTAGGTGGTATTATTTACAACTGATCTTTTTAGGCTAAAACTATTAAAACAAAATGCCAAGCAACTTGAAAGTTTCTACAGAAATATTGATAGGCAGACAAAAGAGAAAAGAAATTAAAGCTGATGATTATTTATCACTGAGAAACACACACACAAAACAGCCTTTTGAGTTTACTTTCCTGATTTTAAATACTAAAACATGCACCTCAAAGTCTGTTTTTCTGTCTCGCTAGTCTTAATTCATGGCAGAACAGACCAATAGTAGTGTAAGGAGGCGCCTATTTCATTCTAGGTTTGAAAGGAAACCCAACAAGCAGCTCTACAAAGTTTTTTTGTTTTGTTTTGTTTTTGTTGTTGTTTTGCATCCTGGCACTTCTGATTTAGTAGCTGCTCCTCCTGTCTGCGTTTGAGGTCAAACATTTAAGTGTTGAATAAATGTAAGGGAGGTTTCTCTACCAAGTATCATTTACAAGAGCAGATGCTGCAGGCTGTGAATTAGGGATAGTGGATATTAGTCTCACATCATCTATTGACTGCTATTAATAACCTTGTTTACATCTAATCCCTGCCCCAAATCCCTCCCATATGGTACTCAAGTACCAATTTCTTATGTTTTCCAAAGGTCACATATCATCAGCACCAAGAAAAGACCACAGGTCCTCTGACACAGCACCACCACTGTGCAAAATCTGTGTTGAGTTAAACTCTCTACAGACATACTTTCAGCTTTTATGCTGTGCTTTGTCCCAAAGTGGTGCTCAGAACAAAGGCATTCCATTTCCTAAGCAGTTGAAAACTTAGCTAGCAAAGTAAAGTGCACTTATCCATTGCAGGCAGTCCATTTAAATATGCACAGCTATCTTCTATGTGCTTCTTCCATTTAAATAATCTGCATAAATCAGCCTGCATTGTAGCTTTGTCAGCTGCTGATATTCAACAATGAGAGGAAGTAGAAAGCAGTAGAATTAATATCCACTGGGTGATCGTAGTTCCGGCCTAACGTTGGAGTGTTTGACTAATTGATTGCCCTTAGCACTCTGCTAACAACAGATGTATGGTATGAGTTAAATTATTAAATTTATATTGCTCCTATTGCTTCCCATAGCCTGAAACAGTTGTCATTATTGAAATTATTTAAATCAGAAACATTGTATTCAAAAATGTTTTAATTTATTTTCTTAGTTTTTGTTAATAAAAACTGCTCTATTAAAAGTACTGTGGGATAATGATTTGTAGTTTTGGCTGGACACTTGAAAACATGAAGGGAATTACGCAGGAGCAGAACACCTACCACAGTCATCTCCAAGAACTCAGAATCTGATTCTCCACACTCAAAGTTTCAGAAAATAAGCCTTCCAAAAGGCTTGGCAGGAGGAGGGATGTTCAGACATACTGCCAAAGAGCAAGAGCTTTTGTTTCTTTGTAGTTGCACAAACTCCACTGAATCATAATTTTATTTTCTTTTTTCTACATAATGAAACTTGGAGTTCATAAAAGATCAGGTTAAGGTAAAGAAACTGAAATTAGTGTTAACTGTGTAAGTCTATCATCATGCTTTAAATAATACCAGAAGATATCAAAAGGAGACCAAAACTACAATGTCTACCTCTTATCTCCAATGGACATCCTCATTCAGAGAGAATAGTGTGTGCACTGACCTTTTAAAACAAAATACAATTGGTCACATTTACGTCTTTTATCAGATATACGTTCACAAAGACTTTAAAGGTGGAAGTTTTTGAAGTAGTACAATTACTATGCATGACAAAACCATAAATGAAATACTTTGCATAAAAATGTCAGCTGTGGACAGACAGTCTAATTAAAAAGACAATATGAAGCAAGCAAGAAATAAATAGGAGCTATATTGCTAGTGCTAGTGTTATTCTGATAATTAATTCCTTCTGATACCAAGAAGAGTGTTATTAATAGGACTCTGTCAACAAGTAGGGGAAAAAAAATCTTGACTCCTGTTTTTGTTGAGATAATACAAAAATTAACAATTCAACCCAAAGTCTCCATGCTTGCCAACATACACAACTTTTGTCAAAAATGGGCCATGTATTATGCTCAAATGACACAGGAACTTAGACCACAAGATGGGAACTAATTCTGAAGTTAAGGACTATTCCTGAAGAAAAGTCTTCCCAAAGCCATTCATTTTGATCACTTAGTAAACGTAGACATCCAGTGCAAAGAGACAACATGATGATTCTGAAGTATGTATGTGTAAGAGAAAAACAGACAGCCACTGGGCATTATAGATGACTGGCAGCTTCTGGTTGGAGCATCATCAATCATCTAGTAAAAAATCTTTGCATGAAGTTGTGTGTTTTCTCCATGACACTGAAGCAAATGCAATATCATAACCACTGCATGTGGAAACAGGCAGCTTCATGTGAAGATCTGTTGAAGCCTGCATTTCCAAAGCTGTCATATATCCAAATGGTGAAAGATCCTCCTGCTTTCAGTACACGATATACTATACTCCTATATTCCTCCATCCATAAAGTTCTTGCTGACTTCCCGCCCTTCCAACCTTCGATATGAGTTTGGCCAACCACTAGACACTGCTTGACTGTGGACCAGTGACACTCAGATACCACGCACACTGCCTCTATGAGTCTGGTCTGGGGCAAAAATGTGGTCTGTAGCCCAGATAGAACCACAGGTTCAGGGATTTCAAAGCTCATTGGAGCTTGACTGAAAACAAATTACCATTTTTTGCATCCAGGATAAAAATTGCTGCTTTTTTAAAATCCAAGCACTATTTTTATAAAGGAATTTCTTTGCTGTTTTTCTTTCTTTTTGTTTGTTTGCTTTCTGTTGTTGTTAATTTCATAAATCAGTTTTCTGAAATCAGAACAACAAAGCAAATATCTGCATGTATACCCAAAATACAATGAGAAAAAAAAAAAAAAAGGCAAATAGTTACAATCTGCCACCATCTTTACTCTCCCTGATTCTCCTTCTGATTTGTAATGCACCGTTATAAAATGGTGAGGTTACCAAAGCCAGGATTTGCATATAGCATACTCTCATATAAATAACCTTTTTTAAAGGTAAGTGGTGTCAGTGAAGGAGCTTATCACTTATCTTGAAGGAGCAAAGCACAGAACAGCTCCCAAACACAGATGGACAATTTTGCTGCCTTTTTGCTGGTTCAGGAAGTTCAGAATAGGAACTCAGGTTGGGTCAGTATTCACTATTGGTTTTCTCAACTATTCAAATTGTTAGGGTTTTTCTTTTTGTTAGAGAGGGAATAGATGTGCTACGACTTGGGGCAAAAAGCACGAATGGGAACAGTTTTTTGTAACCATTTGCTTTCAATCTGCTGCTGTGACCAAAAGAAATGTGAACTGGCAGAGTACTGCTGTTAATATAATTCTATTTTGCAACAGCTGAGGAAATGACAAAATTAAAATAACTTCCAAATACCTGTATTGAACGTTTAATGGCTGAAGTTCCCAGGGTCAGCAGGCATGGAAATGAAATGGGGAATGTCTAAGCATTCTTTACAGCAGATTTCCAGGAAGAGCCTTGCAAATGACTAACTCAACAGGGTTTTTCTTCCTTGCTAGATGCAATAAAAGCATCTAAAAACATTTTGAAGTTTTGGTTAAGGGCAAATATTTGGCAGAGATTGTTCTGACTTCTCTGGGAGAGAGAACAGGTTGTATCATTTCTTAGTTGATGCTACCAAAAGTCTTTTAAGGTAATGAAGTGCCTTTTATTTTCTTAATCACTAGTAAGATCTGCAATTAGGGGAAAATCATAGGTATAGTAAATAAATAGAACTCAAAGCCTCCACTGTATTCAGTGACAACTTGAAGTACATTGCAAGTCTTAAAAGTGACACAGTGTGAGAAAGTACCTTCTAAGACTGAAGCAATTACATTCTGCTTGGAATTCTTTACGAAGAAACTGACAAAACAAAATTCAAGTGCATTCTGCATACAGCAGAAATGACAGAAGAAAACAGGATGGAAAGACTTAAAGGGTGGCAAAATACTCTTCGGATTTGTTAGCTGGGATGCAGAATTTGCTCATCTAATTTAAAACGATATCTTTCCTTTCAGTTTTAGCATTCATATCACTTATTCAAAAATACAGATAACATATAGTCTATGTTCAATAACTATGCTACATCTAAAGTACAGTTGTTTGTCATTTTTTTTTTTTTTTTTTTTTTAATTTATTTAAGAGAACCATAATACTGGTTACCACTGAGACTTCATTGTCATCTATAAATATCATACCCCAGGAAACCACAGAAGAGTTGATATCTCTGTGCCATTCACACAGCGGTTAGCACAACAGGACTCTGGTTTGGCTTGGATCTATCACCAGGTGTTACTGTTACATATATATAACAAAAATGATAACAGTCCTTATGTTTGATAGAAAGTTACACACTGTGATTATCTGGGAACATTGTTAAAGATAAACTCTTCAAATGAGAAGTGATGAGAAAAAGCCATCAGTGTTCTAATAGGAAGGATATATAGAGAGATCTGAAAGTTCTACACCACCACCAGGACGTAGGAATGGAATACCTAACTAAATCTAGCTTAGATGTCCTTAAGGGTACATTTGGCTCCTCAGAAATTAACTACCTGACAAACATATGTCTTTTCTTGGTATTTAGTTTCTCCTTTGTATTTCAGCTCCCTTCCCCATAACTGAAAATAGAGCGCTGAAGAAATGAACAAGTCCTACTCATTTATTTGCATTTCTCTTAGTGAGGTTATAAATGAAAACACATTTGACTAAGTCCTGTGGAAAATGTAATTTGTTATGTCACAGAAATTGCTCAGCATGTGTGCAGCTGGGTTTGATGATACCAGACCCTGCTTGTTATAAGATCAATAGCAATGGCCTCAAGAAAAGAAGGACAAATGAAGAAAGGCTGACGGCTTGCAGGCTCAAACTAGTTTGGGTCATCAGGAGCTAAAAGGGAAATGTTTTAACTTGAGAATGAATTACACTCTCAACACAAGGACCAAGAAGCAGAGGCCAAATGCACATCTCCTGCCTCATTTCAAAAACTTCCTATGTCTTTTATCAAAGTCTTTCTGATTACTACAGAAAGAGAAGGGGAAAATATTGTGCTATGTATCACTATATATCAGTTAAAACACTTCTAAGAAGAGTGAGAGAGTAAGTGGTATTAAATACAGTATTTGCAATAGAGTTTGCCATAGGCCAGCTTAAATTCCACCATTTAAATGAAGCAGTACACCACTTCTGAAAATCTATCAATGTCCCATTTGTTTGTGTTAGTTCAATTCAAAATGATCTAATTAGAAATGCTTTATCTTGGAAAAATCCAAGAGCCCTGCACAAGCAGCTGGGCCAAAGCAGGAGAACTTTTATCCCTCCAAATACTCATTACTGCCAGCTTAATGCTTTAAGTGTTGTAGCAGAAGTACTACAATTCCAATGCAGACAAGGCTGATTTACTTGAGATCTCAATGAGGTGTCAGCCACTACAGCTGGACCGAGAGCTCTGACTGCTCCATTGCCCCCCAAAAATCACTTTCCTCTAAACACTGAGTGAACAAGAATGCAACAAACTGCAAGTATTAATTACAGAGCTCAAAATTAAAAAAGAATCATAACTCTTTGCAAATCTTCTCCTGATTTTGCCCTATAGCTGCTGGCGGGGCTGCAGACGGGCTGTAGGCTAACCTCAGCTCAGTTCCACACTAGAAAGACAAGAACAAAAAAGGAAAATCAAAAATCCTTTGCAGTGTATGCTCACTGGTGTGAGTATTCACTTCTATTTAGTGTTTAGGGCTGAAGGATTACTTGGTAAGAAGGAGAAAAAAAAAAAAAAAAAAAAAAGCAGAGATTAAAAGCAATCAGATAAAGAAAAGCTTCAAGATACAAAAACATCAAAAGGTAAGGAGAATGTGAAAATACAAAAATATTATTTTTCACAGCAGAAACAAACACAATAAAATTTTTTATCAGTACCATGAAATCCACCTGTCCTTTCCTCAAAAATATTCAGTTAGCCCATCACTCAAAGCTCTCAGATTCTCTAGTGTAAGAGACAAAATTTTAGGGCAACAGACCATGTTGTTTATGTATCCTGCTTCTGGTGCTCACCAGTATCAAATGCTTGAGGAAGAGTTTAAGAAGTCAAACATACAGCTAGCCTCCAGTGATTTATAGACATCCAGTAATAAAGGATCCTATCATGTTTATACAGCTCTTGATAGACCTCCATTTCCCTCATTTATTTATTCACTGGATTCGAGCATCCACAGCATCCTAGGGTAAAGAATGTCCCAGCTGAAGATGGTTTTGAAAAATACACATTTTGTTTTGAACACATTCCCACTTACTCTCCACAGTAATGGAAAGACACATGGAAAGGAAAATGGTGAGACCAGTCCACCAGTGCACATCTCCAAGATTGGTGCCTCCACCAGACTTCTGGGTTTTATATTAATGGGAGAATCTTTGTGACAGAAGATCTGCTGGGCGCTGTTGTAACCCACCTTTCTCAATGGGGGAGATATTTATTGGCCTGTAACTTGGTAATCCTGATTGAGAGGGTTTATACTATATGGGGGGGTGGGGGGAGAAATACCATTAGGAACTGAGGATGTGCCATTGGATGACGTAGAACTCTGAGAGAGGCAAGGCTAATGGGATCATTTGTGACATTTCAGGAAGTTCTACAGGTTCAGGAGTACCTCTGTAATGTTTGAATACCAACACACACAGTACAAGGAACAAATGGGATGAACTGGAAGCTTGGTCCTTTCCCAGACCTCTGATCATTGGTATCAGGAGCTGTTGATTCCCTGGAGGGTGGAGAGGCCTTCCAGAGTGACACTGGAGCATCAAGAATAACCAACAGCCTGAAGTTCAACAAAGGAAAACGATGAGCACTGCACCTGAGATGGAGCCAAATACAGGCACAGATGGGAGATGAGTGGCTGGAGTGCTACTCAGCAGGAAGGGATGTGGGGTGCTGGTGACAGTAGCTCAGCCTGAGCCAGCAGTGTGTCCTTGTAGCCAAGAGGGCAAGCTGCATTTTGGGATGCATTAAACACAGAGCAACCAGCCAGTCAAAAGAGGTGATCCTTCCTCTACACTTAGCATTACTGCAGCCTTACCTTGAATACTGTGTATAGTTTCCGACTCCATGATATGAAAAGTATACTAATACACTTTCAAAGCATCCAGAGAAGGGCAAGAAGACTCGTAAAGAGCTGAAAGACATGTTCTATGAGGAGAGGCTGAGGATACTTGGGCTGTCCAATCTGAAGAAGAGATGTCTGAGAAGCAACCTCACAGCTCTTTGCATCTCCCTGAGGATGGGAAGCAGGAGGATATGCCCCTCTCTTTTCCCTAGGAACCAATAGTGGGATGCATGTGAACGGCACAAAGTTGCATTAAGGAATGTTGAGGCTGAATATCAGGAAAAATTTCTGTATCATGGGGGTGATAATCATACACTGGAGCAGGTTTCCTAGAGTAGTGATTGAAGTTGCATGCCTGTCAGTGTTCAAGAGATGTTTGGACAATGTCTTCAATAATGTTTTAACATTTGGTTAGCCCTGAAGCAGTCAGGCAGATGGTCTAGAATATCTTTGAAGGTCTCTTACAACAGAACGATTCGATTCTATTCTGTTCTATTCTTTCACTTGTCACTGTATCAAAAGAAAAGGGAATTGTTCATTTGCCTTCTCCAGAGCTCACATGATACTTCAAGTCTCAATTTTCTGTCTTCTCATTATCTTCTTTCAAGCCAAGAGCTGCAAAAAGCATTTTTGATTCAGGTATACTGTGAATTTCTACTCTGCTAATTGCTAACATTAACTACAATTTTTGACCACCAGTAAGAATCAAACTGACATTTTCACAGAGCTGCCACTTGCAACTCCAATATCCTCTTGTTGAATAACAAGAAGTTCAGAATCCAGTACTACTTGTGCAAAGTTTGGCTTGTTTCATTTCATGAGAATTGCATTGCAGTTACATAAGCACAATTTCCTTCCCCTCTCTTACCATCCATTTATGCTGCAATCTAAGGTCTTTCTGCAGAATTTGTAGACGTTCTTTATCACCACGCAACTCAGTATTATCAGCATGTGCCCAAATGCCTCTTGTTGTACATGAAGAATGACAGATGGATTTTCACCAGATTGTATTACACAATTAGAAGAAAAAAATACTGAGGCAAAACGCAACAAAATGTTGTGCCTGTTTCATTTTAATATCTGATCTTTGAGTTTGGGGGAAAAAAAAAGAAAAAATGATAAAAAGTGTCATGTTATAATTTCAAAGCAGAGGGTTTTGATTTTCAAACTATTTTCTACTGCTTGGATTATTTCCTTGAAGAACAGCATGACAGTTTAAGAGATTATCACCAATTAATTTAAAATGACCATTTAGAGGTGCAACCTTTAAGATTCAATAAATACTGAGAATACTTTTTTTTTTTTTAATCTCAATCTTACCACCATAAAAACAAAATCAGTACTGGTGTTCAGCTGTTTTAAACCTGAGGAACTGAAGTGCCTATGAAAACCATTAACTGCAAATGCAGAGCACTAAACTAGTTCACAACTTCTATCAAGGCAACTTGTTTCAGGTTCCGGTGATAACTGGCCACAAGTCTAGAACACAGAAGGAATAGATGATTTAAGGCTTTTTTGGTCAATATATACTAAGAAGATTCAAAGTTCAGACACAAATTTTCCAAGTAATGGTTGACCAAGATTTTTCCATTCTTTTTATTTGTCATTTCAACAAAGAAAATAATGTTACATTTATATAAGTATTCCATTTCCAAAAAACCTTCAACGATATCTCAGATAAATTGAGAAAAGCTAACAGGGGTTATGATGAAGAAGAAAATGGATAAAAAAATAACTAATTTGTGGGAAACCTAGTTAAATTCTTTGTGTGAAAAGAGTTCTTGACTTCTGAATACACTGAAAAAATTGAAGAAACCTTTACAATCAAAAACAGTAACAGCTTAAGTTGTAAAAATGAGAAGAGAATGCAGGCATATAATCAGAGAATATTAGGATGTTATAATCACAAAATAAACAAGAGAGTTAGGCAAAGTAGATCATGATAACAAAAGAGAACAAATGGAAGGCTTACCCTTATCCTGGGCTCACCCACAAAACACTAGTAGAGACAATCTCCAGAAGAGATCCTTCCCCACTGGTAGCCAGCTCTTAAATAGGTCTAGGAGAGGTGGAGCCAGGCTCCAGCCCTTCCCGCAGCACAGGGGAATTGCCTTCAGCTGTGCTCCCATGGCTGACTCATGGCTTGCCTCAGGTGATCAATCAGAGGTTCAGGCCGTGACTCAGCAGTTCCCATACAGCAGGTGAAAACAAAACAAACAGAAAAACAGTATTGATGTCATTTCACATCATTCCTTCCTGATAATTCCTATTTTCAGGGATTCAAATAACACTGAGCACTAAACAGTGACAGGGTCATTGCCTCCAGCACATTATGGGCTCATAGCCACCTACACTTCCTCCCCCTTGATTCATAGATTTAAGAAAAAAAGTGAGCAGGTAGCTGCTCAAGAGGCAGAACGGAAGGAATACTGTATTCCAAGGCTATATTTAACAAGCAGCCATGGGACAGGGCTAGACTTTAAAGAGAAATTGTTTCCTTATATGTTTAATTCTTTCTGACCTCTGTAGAAAAGCTTTGGATGACCAAGGTTACCTACCTACTGTAAAAGCTCCACCAATTTATGCATTGCTCTTCCTGTACAAGGCCATCAGCGCTGCCATTTTAGGCTAAATAGATTTTTCTTCATAATTGTCAGTACTGTAGAAAATACGCATGTAAAATCAGGTTATAATTCTGTAATATTCAAAATCCTTCTATTATTTTCTCTTCGAAACAATATTAAAACTGTGTATCTTACCCATCAAATACGCTATCAATGTTAATACAATAAAGCATTGAATGAGTTAAGTTATCCTGTTTAAGATGAAGGAAGCAAACTTTCATATAAAAAAAAAATCACATACTGAAACAAAAGTAATGTAAGTGTTACACTCAGAATCTCTTAGAGGTGTACACACCATGTACATGGAGTGGAGCATTTATGGTGAGCATAATTCAAAGTTATTAGTAGTCTAACCATAATAACACCAAAATTAACAGCACAAAATGTATGTAGGGAAAAAACCCCACATACATTAATAAGAAGGGTTTTTTTCACATGCTTTTCACTGTAAATGTATATCTGCTCCTAAAAATTTCCACAGAAGGGCATCACAGCCTTCATGCACTGCTACTTTTACCATTGCAATTTTTCTCCTCTTTTACCTAAATAGCCCTTGTAGCAATGCAAGTTGACATCTTCTTGTTCTGATTGCTGTGGAGAGCAGTTAATTTCCTCCATTTTTCCAGTCACTTGTAATGCTTAAGTAGACCATAATTGTACTTTTCCTTAGCCTTTTTCAGATGAAAATATCCTCATTTTATTGTGATTTCTTCTGAAGTCACATTTTCTACAGTTACAGTAGTTCACGTTACTTCCTTCCAAAGTCTCTCTTGGTCTTTTTTCACCAACAAATTCCATTAAGAGAAGGATCATGGATGCTGCTACATTCCAGACCTTACCTAACACATTACATTCATCATCATACACTCATGTAGGCATGCTGACGTGCCTTTGGAAATGCCTGGCCAGCATCTCAAGCCCAGTATAGCCGAGACCAAGCTCTCAGCCTTCACCTCCCTCTCTGTCTTTCTACTCTCAAAATTCTCAGAGGTCTCTCCCCATCCTACCAGTCACAGACACCCACAGGCACCAGCTTTAATTTAGCCTTTTAGTGAAGCCTGCAGAACCCTCCCTAAAATGAGGTCTTTTTCATCCATTCATGCTGTTAAAATTCTTGTTAAAGTTGTTATTTTACAGATCACTTACTGTAGCATCTTGCCCTAACAGAGGCATTTTTGCTGCAGACATATCTGTTTATACACTGCTGCCAAGACTGTCTTCAAAACTCAACACTTCGATTAGCTCACACAGCTCTTTGCATTTTTGACAGTTCCCCTCACAATAAACAAACACACGAAAAAATCACTTTTCAATAGCTGTCAAATCATTGACAACTATTCTAATTCTATGAATCATTTTTTTTTTTATTTATTACGCAGGAAAAAGTTTCAAGCTTTAATTAGTCCACATACTGCCCATCTGCTTATTTGATAAAAAATGCTTCTGTTCAAACCTACACGGAGCTCCATATAAATGTGCATAACTTCTCCATACCCACCCTAAACTCACCTCTTTGCTATAATGTCTAAATATCTTTCCCAAAACCACTGATGATGATTCATCTCCTAGTGTGCAGGAGACAAGCCTATGTAACTGACATTGTCCTATGATCTTCTTGTATGTGCTGGTTTGCCTTTACTTTTTTAGCCCTTTGTTATGATGGACAACGTGGTCTGTTACGCATAATGAGCTTTGTGCCTCTAAGTCCCGCAAGCAACAGTGATAACGAAAATTAATAGTTACACTGTATCCTATGGAAGCTGAACTGATCCAACCCAGCGAAAAAATTCCTCAGCTAGGATCCTGCACAAACATCGTGGTTTAGAAAGTTTAGAAAAGCGTAAATCTCTGCCAACATTGCAACATACTTGTACTCATTAAAGTTCCAGAGGCAGTAGTCCTGCTAAAACCAGTATAATTGTATGTAAGTGATGTTGGCAGGCCACATAAAATGTCAGAAGGACAGAACCAGATGTTTCCTGGACTGCATGTTCTCAGTAATTTTTACACCATTACATTGCAAATAAAAGCAAAGTCCTTTTTAATGAAGTTAGTTTCTCCCTTTTTCCTGGAAGGAACACCTGTTTTCTGGTACTGCACAGAAACAAGTACTTAAGTTACCAATCAAGTTTTCAATCAGTCCTTCTAGGCAATTGTTATTCTGACATTGTCTATATTCTGTTAAAAATACCAGGCTTTGTTTGCATTGTATTCCACAGATTTCTTCACTACTAGAATTTAGAGTTAATACTGTAACTCATTTGTGGTGTCAGACTTTGTAACCTGAAGAGCCCAAATCTGCTTACATAAATTTTCTTCCAACTAAAACTCCCTGAAAAGAAGGTTGTGGCAAGGTGGGGGTTGGACTCTTCTCGTACATAACTAGTGATAGGACAATATGGAATGGCCTCAAGTTGCACCAAGGGAGGTTCAGGTTGGACATTAGAAAATATTTCTTCTCTGAAACAGTAGTTAGGCATTGGAATGGGCTGCTCAGGGAGGTGGTAGAGTCACCGAACCTGGAGGTGTTCAAGAAACGTTTAGGTGTTCTACTAAGGGGCATGGTTTAGTAGGGAAATGGTGGTGATAGGTGAATGCTTGGACTGGATGATCTTGGAGATCTTTTCCAATCTTGGTGATTACATGATTCTATGATTCTACGATATATTTTGTACAAGGAGTGGTTAAACTACTGAACTATAGAATCGCATTGTCACATTCACTCAAGATTTTTCTCTCAGTACTCCAAGTTCCCTATGTTCCCTGTAAGCTTTTTTTCCTGTAGGAACAGACATAGCTTGAACTTAGTATGCAGGTATTGAAAGTTCAAGCTTTTGCTTAAAATGCATTCTGTATCTTATTCATCATCCCTGCCATGAAGTTCAGCCTTCACAGTCTCATATAACTTTGAATATCAACGCAGTTTTATTATTCCTCAGACTGTAATACTTATTTCTAAATATATGTAGGTTGCTCCAAAAGTAGTGTCTCCTATTTATTTCCATGGAAACTACAACTGATACAAAGAGCACAAGAACACTACTTGATAGAGCAGATTCTCAGCTACAAAACACTACTTTTCAACATAGACATCACCATTAGGTATGTATTTTTTCCAGCCATTAACAAAAGCCTGCATGCCATGCTCATAAAAATCTGTACCAGTGGGGCTGATCCACTGTTGCTGCCACCACTACTGACATGCATCACCCACCATATCACTGTGCTCACATCCACTTTTTGTCTCCAGAAAACTTCTACAATTGTTGATGAACATTAATGGGTGTCATTATTTCCACGTGGAGGAATTCAGTGATACACCTTTGCTTCAGACACACTTCCACGTCAGGTGGCATTTTGTCAGACTGTCCCTCTGCTGCCATCTGTGGCACAGCAAGAAAATGTAATGGATTGGTGTGAAGGTTCAGCTTCTACTGACATATCACCAACATCTGCCTCTGACATCGTGGGCCAAAATAACAAAATAGAAGGCGTTACTTTCAGAGCAGTTTTCATATATAGATTCCCCTATGGTTGTTCATACAGTGACATAACTCTGATACTCATTTATCCAAGTCTTTGAATTCCTAGAAGCATATATGTATATATTCTTTACTAATAGCAAATGTACATTGGACATGACGAATCCCAGAGAGGAATAATAGTGATTAGGAAAAAAAGAAAAAAAAAAAAAAAAAAACAGTAAAAATAAGCCATTGAGGATCTAGGAAGCATGGCTTCTCCAGTAAATATTATCACTTAAACATACACATTTTTTAGGACCTTTACTGTCTCAGCTTTAAGGAAGAACCTACTCTTCCTGAATAAGGTGGGATAAATAAGCCCAACTCATTATCTATCTTGGGCAAGTCAGATGGAAGCTGGCAAACACCATCCCAGTATGCAAGAAGGGCAAGAAAGAAGACCACGTAATTATGGTGCTGTCAATCTCACTTCATCACCTCATAAAATTATGGAGAAGATTATTCTGAGGGGTACTGAAAAACACCTGGAAGTGAATGCAGTCATTGATCACAGACAACAAAGATTTGAAAGGGGAAAGTCCTGTTTTATGAACTTAATCTCCTTTTTATGACAAGGTTACCCACATGGCTGACCAATGTAAGGTAACTGATAAAATCATTTTGAATTTCAGGAAAGCTTTCAATTTCTCAGAGTATCCTTCTGGACTAAATGTCTAGCATACAGCTAAACAAACACTTAATACAATGGGTGACTAATTACAGAGTCAGGTTCAAAGGGGGTTACATCGGGGTTACATCAGTGATGGAGGAACATCAGGCTGGCAGCTAGTAAGTACTAGGGTTTCTCAGGGCTCCATTTTAGGGTCAGTTCTCTCTAACATTTTCATCAATAACTTGTGTGTGGTATGTGAAAGTATACTAAGTTAGTTTAGAGATGACACTAAATTGGGAGGAGCTGTTGGATCGCTTGAGGGTCGAGAGGCTTTGCATCTCAACAAATTTAAGGCTGGGCAATCACCATCTCCATGAAGTTTCACAAGTGATGGATTCTGCACCTGAGACATTGCAGCCCTGGGTCTCTGTACAGACTGGGGGATGAGAGGCTGGAGAGCTGCTCTGCTGAAAGGGACATGGGGTTCTGGCTGATGACGAGTTCTATATGAGGCACAGCAGATTTTCTTCTACACTCTAATAAACTTACTATGGATAGTACTGAAGAGAATACGATTTTCATTGGCAAAAAATCAACTACAATAATGTCTAGAATTGTGATTTCTGGTGTCTGTTTTAGTGTTGCGCTGCTGTATATGGAGATAAAGATATTATATTTAGGGACTAGGATAACATTAAAAACTAAGCTGACTGGTGAACTGGTGAGCTGACTCTAGCATCATTCATGTCCCTTTTAAAATGGCATTTTGAGCTCTATTCTCAGTCAGAAAGCATAGGCAAACAGAAAAATCAAAAGACAGGCAATCAGAAGATAAGGGCAAAAGTGTTTAAATCCTTTATGTTTCTTTGCCTCAGCAATGGATATTCAGCACTAAGAACAAAGCTGATCCAATTCCTTACAATTACTGTCCTGAGACCTACATATTTCTGACAGTAAGAGACAGATCACAAAAAATAGAAAAGACACAAGTTCTTACTTTTTGCTTTCAAAGGGCAATCTCATTTTGTGTTGAGTGTTGATATTTCCTTCTCCTTGGAAGAGGCTTACTGACAGATGGAGCAACTGGTCGTTTTTTTCTTGAAACAACATTGACAAAAATTGTGTTCTAGGAGGAGCATAAGTCTCATGTTTTGAATGCAACTTCTCAAATCACTGGGATGTAAAATCTGCTAAGATATTTCCATGAAATTAGAAAAAAAAAAAGAAATCAGAATAAAAAATGGCAAGTTTTATAAGGAATTACTGCCTACTGGCTCTTAAAGCAGAAGTTAGAGAATGAGCTACAGGCTAGCAGACTGTCAGAGGCTAAAAGGAGTTAGATATCTGTTGGCACTCTTTCTTTTATGCTCTTGCTGGATGAAAGGCTTAAAGAACTTATTTTTTGATCACTCACTTTGGCCAAACAACAGTACAAAGATATATACACAGGCCTGCGTGTAGCTAGAGTGGTTTCCACACAAAACAAGCACTTAAAGAAGAACCACATATTCTGGATCATAAAAACAAAGGTCAAAAAATGTCCTTCTGCAAAGTTAATAGCATCTGCTCAGAGAGCAGGAGGTTTAAAGCTTGGATACTTTTTCTGTATTACTGAGTTCAGCACTAACAGCTCTGTTACTGAGCCAATTTTCCTTTCGATATTGACTTGGCCAGTACAGATTGCTGGGTTGTTGGGTTTTGTTGTTGGATTTTAGTTTGGAGTTTTTTGTTGTTACTTTGGGGTTTTGTTTTGGGGTTTTGTTACTTTGGGGTTTTGTCTGTATGTTTTCTGCTTTTTAATCTGGAGAAAAACTTGTACAAGTGAAGAAGTTTAAATAGTTGAAGTATCTCCACTGAATGGATTTAAGAACTAGAACCACCTGCCATTTTTACAGAATTATATATAAAGACTGTCTAATTTCTGGAATGTATATCACGCAGGACATTCAGTAGAAAAGGTAGAAGAGAGCTGAATTATCTTTCTGATGAACTTATGTTTCACTAGCTGTTTAGAAAGGTAAGCATAATATGCAAATGATTGTATATAGTCTCTTTTGATTAAACCTATCCCACTTCCCAC
Source organism: Centrocercus urophasianus (assembly GCF_019232065.1). Lineage (NCBI taxonomy): Eukaryota > Metazoa > Chordata > Aves > Galliformes > Phasianidae > Centrocercus > Centrocercus urophasianus. The sequence goes on from NW_024884253.1 coordinate 67,809,528, forward strand.
ACATTCAAAAATACTTAGAAAGAATGAATAAATGCCATTGTAAGCTAGGTCGTGTAAGAAGCAAGGTATGGTAATGGAATGAAACATAGAAAAAGATGATTCTGTAACACATGAGTGACCCAGTCCTAGTGTAAGTCCAGTTTTAAGAGAGGAGACAAGGGTGGTCTTCCAGATCCGTTAAGTGGTGCCTGTGGAAGATGTTCTTCTCTGCCATACTTGTCACCAAAACTTATGTCAGCTCCTCTGCTGGTGGTGTAGCTTCTACATATCGTGTTTTTACTGTTTACATCAGCTCAAATGACTTTATATTGAAGCAGACGATCCATTCCACCGTTCCCGTTGCAGTATTAACAAGAAGCAGGTGCTGGAATCACATAGTAAATTGGCAGACACCTTTCTTCAGTTTAAGTTTTAAAACTTTGTTAGATGTGGAAATTCTAAGTATCATTATAATTGTTACAGTCCTACTTGAAGATTGGGAAAAGGAGGAGTGATTATTTTAAGACCCTGCTATACCTGAGCAATAAGTTATCTTCCTCATCCCTCATCCTCCAGCTCAATTCCGATGTTTGGCATGGACAAGGCACAGACTCCAGCGATTCTCCACTGTCCCACTCCACAGTTTCCCATTTGCCTGGTTATGGACAAGAATTCAGTATCAGACACTTCTGTGTTATTCTAGCCAAGGATGTATGTCCAATCCATAAGACTAAAATGCCTAACAAAGATACACATGAGTGTAAGGGGCTGCTCCCAGAGAAACAACATTTCTCATTTTTTATCTAAATAAGAACATCAAGTACACTAGTCAGTTTTGGCTAAGTTCCTTTGAAATGTATTCAATGACCCAGAACAGATCTCCAATGCTTGGACCACCTCCATCTTTCTTACTTGCCCAAATAAGCAATGGAAACAATCTGTGCAGCCAATGGAAGAATTTCAAACCTCAGTTTATACTGTATCAAATGCCTTATAAAAGGGGGGATTTTTCCTAAACTTGAAAAATTTGTGTTTTACTTTCTACAGCCCATTTTGTTTCTGTAAATATCACACAACAGACTTACAAATGAGAACATTTAATTGTTAAGTTACGCTTTACTGAATCAAAACCACAAGACTTTATTTTGTTGTGAATTTATTGTATATTTTATTCCTACTCAAGTAGTAGAACAGGCTGCTTGTCTTTGCTTTACAGAAAGAAAAAAACATTTATTCCTTCATATAAATGTTTGTGTCTTTTTACCTGTTTGTGCACAACTGAATCAGTTTGGAAAAAATCATTTGATCTCCTCTCTTAACCAAGCTTACATACACAATGCAATGCTAGCAACCGACTCCAACAACAGGGTCTTCTCCATTTGCACAGGATGAAGGTCAGCAACAGGAACTGAAATGCTTAAACTGAGGTCAACATCTGGTCTGTGCCTTTCAGAATCTGGTCTCAAGTGTCATTTCTGAAGCAGTTCTGATGAAAGTTTGCTTGTGTCTGCAGCTGCAGCCAGACAGCAAGCAGGATAGCTTGCCAGCATGTTGCTGACCCTCCATTAGCTACAAATTCTTTCTGTTGTGCAAATGAGGCCTTAAACAAAGATAAGATCCCAAAGAGCTCCAGTGCATTTCATTGTCATCTCACCCCAGGGGAGCAAGTTCCTCTGAGGTAAATCTTCATTTCACAGTTCATACAGTCCACATGAGTATTAATAGCCAAATTCCCGACGGGTCATATCTTCCCCTTCCCTTTTTGTGCTGTCTGAGCAAGGCTGGAGAAGATATTTGCTACTATGCTGGGATAATCAGCTGTCTCAATCCTGTTGTGACTCTTCACTGATCTTGCCACAGGTGCTGCATGACTCTCATAATTTTTAACAGGACAGACTACATATTAATCTAGAGTTCAAACAGAAGGACTCCTTTACAACTTTGTTCAAAAGAAGCATTTAATCTCCCTTCAGGACAAAATACAATAGCATGATTCAAGTTGGAAAAGGTGGCAGAAGAAAATGCTTGATGTACTGCATTTACTTCAAATGCAGGCTGGATTTTTTAAAGGCCAGATCTCACTTTATGGAAGAGCTATTGATTAAGAATTAGCCAACAGAGATCTTTAACAGAGGCACTGGTATAGTATTGTCCTTCACAGAAGGGATTTTCTATAAAGGTTCACATCTGTATTCAAATTATACCACTTTTCTTGTCTAGAAAAGAAGACAACATAGCAAGCCATGTACTCATCTATTTTTTTCATGCACTATCCAAAGGTGAAATGGACCGCATCACAAAAACGTCTGTAGCAAAAACTACGGAGGATCTAGGTGAAGTAAAGACTGACATATGACCCTCTGTCAATAGAGCATTCTGCTGCTAGTACACCTGACAGCTGCAATTTGTGAAAGCAGTTCCTGCTACCATTTCTAGATGAACAATCTAATCATCTGCTTCAAGTGGGCATTCCTTTGCTCTGAGGATATACTTCTCTGTATATGAAAATGGACACTTACCTGTAACATAAGCAATGTATGTCTCAAACAGGCATTACAAGGGATGTTATGCAGCTCATATTGTTATGGGAATGCTCTCTCTAAATAGCACTGAATTCACATCATAACATTCCACAGTGGGATATGACAAATGCAGCCTTCTCATGCACCTCAGTATCTTCTGCACTGAGCTACCTGTTGTACATCAAACAGCCAGAAATGCACATACTATATTTCTGGACAATTATTGTTCTTGCTACAGTACTCAACATAGCAATTAACTACAACAGCTCTGGAACAACACATACAACAGGATTTCAACCTCGCTGTCAGTAAACTACAATTCATATTCTGCCTCCTGTCCCTTCATCACTTTTATTCAATTTCCAGCAAAATAAAAGGATCAGAAACCACCAAAGTGAAGGCCAACAAATCCATCATTCTATAGTTTATAGAGCAAAAATAAGCTTCCTATATGCACTGTTTAAAAAGACAGACAGTAATCTACAATACAAAGGGCTACAGGACATACAGTCATAGAATATCCTAAGTTGGAAGGTACTGACAAGTATCACCAAGTCAAACTTCTGTTTCTACAAAGCACCACCCAAAAAGTAGACCACATGACTGAGAGCATTTTCCAGATGCTCCTTGAACTCTGGCTGCTTGGGGTAATGACCACTAATCCCAGTGTCTGACCACTCTCTGGTGAAGAATTTGGTTCTAACCCCTACCCTGACCCCCCCCGATGCAGCTCCATGCTGCTCCCTTGGGTCCTGTCACTGTCACCAGAGAAAGCAAATCACTACATGGATATGACATATCCAATATGACGTGGATGCCAGAGCAAGTAAGGACAGAGCACTGCTAAAGTCTTGAAGAACAGAAAATAAGTTTGGGCTTGTTTTTGTGGGATATATGCCTACCCAAGTCTCATTTCATACTGTAAAGAGATAACAAATGCAGGAACAGAGATAACTACCAGGCAGTTTATCACAGACTTAACATTCTAAGGCATTTTATTTTGTGCCATGTGATATTCCAACCAGGGGACCAGTGCTACACAGTATAATTTTGTACATACTTTTTTATGTGGCATAGCTTAGATTGATGTATGTGTGTTTTTTCATGATTGCCAGCTCCTTTCGCCCATGCTTCAGCTGATCAGATCTCACTGGAGCAAGGCAGCAAGTTTTGGCTGGATAACAATAGTGTTGGTGGGGAAAGTTGCTGCATATAAGCTGAGAGCACACAAAGTGAAAAAGTGGTCAATCATAAAGAGCAAACTAGACTGCGTGCTCAAATGTTTGAACAAGCTGTCCAATAAAAATATACTAGCCATCAGGCTAAGGAGAGACATTGAACCATTCTCATGGGAGAGAGGACAAAAAGCTCAACTGTAGGGTCAGGGGTCCTACTATGCCTTAAAGGCAGATAAAGGGAAAAGCAATTATTAGTTGCAGCAAGGTAAAGTTACTGAAGTTACAGCTGTGGGTTTAGCCACACTAGCATTCAGATAACTAAATAACTGTTAATATTTGTATTTTAAAAACAGCTTTGAAAATTGAATATGATCAAGAAAAGAGCCTCAACAATGAGTAGGAAGAGGTGAAAAATGTTCATAGATAATTGAGACTGTCACTATATCATAGGAGAAAAATCAAAGGTGACTTGCTCACAGTAAAATTATCTTTATTGAAGGGAAAAAAAAAAAAATGAATATTAATGGACCACTGAAACCAAAAGGAATCAATGTGTTCTAGTGATCCGAATCTTACACATCAGAAAAATTGGAAACAGAACTCACAGAAGGTGAGCCCAATGAAGTGGAGCCTATTTCAGTGCTTAACAACCCTTTCTGTAAAGAAGTTTTTCCTCATAACTAACATAAACTTCCCCTAGTGCAACTTGAGGCCATTTCCCCTTATCCTGTCACCTGTCACCAGTGAGAAAAGACAAGCCCTGCTCTTGCTGTAAGCACTTCTCAGATGTTGAAAGAGAGCAATAGGATCTCCCCTCAGCCTCCTTTTCCCCAGCCTGAACAGCCCCAGTTCCTTCAGTCTCTCCTCGTAGAGCATATTCTCCAAGCCCTACACAAGCCTTGCCGCCCTTCTTTGGACCTGCTCCAACACCTCAATGTCCTTTCTGTATTGAGGTGCCCAAAACTGAACACAGTACTTGTGGTGAGGCCTCACCAGTGCCAAATACAGGGGCAGGAGCCTCCATAATCGAATCTTTTTAAGTTTAGAGTTACCAGTGATTTGATGAGTCTGTCCAGAGAGACATATCACCATAAAATCTGCTCATCTGCTAGCTTCAATTACTTAGTCCTGTAGTATATATTCTTTGTTTCAGTACTTCTGGACACGCTACGTTAAAAAGTTAACTTTTCCCATTCCACATCCTTTTCATTGATTTGGGTAAGATATCATTCATTTACATTTTTTCCCTGCAGAAATATGATCCCCCCAAAAGATGATGTGTATCAAAGATGCTAATAGTGTTTCCTACTCCAATTGAGCAACTCGGGTATCAATACTGTTGTTTTATTCTTCTACACACCTCTTGGTGTCACATGTGATAGGCTTTCACCATGTATGATATACAGAAAATACCTCTTTTTCTTAGCATTTTGTGAGTATTTCATCTACCTCTTGAATATTATGATCAATGCCACTTACACTCAGATTCTTGGGCAGAAAATCAGTATAATCTCTGCCTGGTTTTAAGGACACCTCACATTAAAGCCATACAGTTAGGAATGATTTATCCTTCAGCCACTTAATCCTACATTCAGATTTATATGATGTTCTAGGAAAGAAAGATAATCCTGATTTCCAAATACACAGAGCTATGAACCTTTGATCTCCCAATTGCAATCATTCATGCAGTACTAATGAAAGAGGTAATATAACTTAGAAGTACTGCAATTTAATGAATGCTTTCACACTGCATAGGCTTTGCAGCTTTCCACTCTCATCATCTGAGCGGATCCAGAGTTAGAAAAAACTAAGAAATTATGGTATCTGTATACAAATCTAGGAAAACACCTGAAAATCTCCAAGTTGACTGAAATTACTGAAAAATGTATGAACGAGACACACTAAGTGTGCCAATCATAAGAAAGAATATCTAAAAAAATGCAAGGTGTACAAGTATAAAATGGAGTTACGGTAAAAATGAACTTTCTACCAATAGCTATTAAAAGCTGTGCCTGAAAATTTACAAACCACCCATCAAAAAGAAATTTATCAGAATTCATATATAGAATACCTAAAATATTAACCCCCACATCCTTTTCGGACTCATTTTTATGTCAAGAATATTTTAATACATTTCAGTTACCTGCCTCTAAAGTGGTACCGCTTGTTGGGGTTGGTTAAAACAATGTACCCCTTGTCCTGTCAGACAGGGTGATCTCATCCTCTTCAGTCCAAATACTGTTCTGCCTGGTACTATTCTAAAACCTAAAAACCTAAAACCATCATGACAGTTTATAAGTGAGGGTATGCAAAATGTCGTTTGCCAGATGTAAGTGCTGGTATGCCTGAAGGTTTTCTAAATGTTATGGCAGAGCTTTGTTACATCTCTATTAAAAGGGGAAATAAAACACATAAGGGGCATATTTGAAAGCGATTCAAGAGATGAGAAGTTGTAGGAGTTTTTGGAAAGGAAGAACTTTCAAAGGTGTACATTGAACTGTAACAGCTCAATGATGAGAAAATAATTTCCACACTGAACACTACTGTCTGGCATCCAACTACCTTCTTGTCCAGTGGAACCTGCAGCCATGCTGGGAAGGTGGGATTGGAGAGAAAAAAATCTACAAAGCAATGCATGCACTACAGAGAGTTAAAGTTATCCGAAGCTTATGCTTGGCATATCCTCTTTCTGAGGCTTTGGTATCTAATTCCTTAAAACAGGAAAAAGTCTAGTTTTTCTGAAGATCCTCACTTCAGAAAAGCAGCATCCAGCCATTTGTGATGAAGCATGGAAGGAGCAAAGCCCAGTATGGTCAACTCTGCTCGCTTCAACTCAGTAGCTACAGCTCTTACACGAGATGTGGATTTAAATCTTTACAGGATGAGGAAGCAAAGGAACCAGGGCTTTCAATACATTAGACAATCTCCTCAGATATCAGCTTACTGTTTAAAACAGAGGATACCTTCTTCATCTCCTTTTTGCCTTCTTTATGTCATGATATAATAAGAGCTTTGCAGTGGGTTGGTTCAGTCAGCAGCACAATGTCCGTATGCAGATGCTTCAACGTCTTACATATCTAATCATTCAGCACTGCTAACACACATAAGGGTGAGTACTCAAAAAACAATTTGAGTAGAAATATCCTTATGTCATGAAAATTTGAAATGTATTCAATCAAATCCTTATTTATATTTCCAGATTTTGCAAACTCTCCAAGTTTCTGGCTTGTTTGTTGTGGGGTTTTTTGTTTGTTTATTTATTTTGTTCACCCTAAAATCTAGGGAAAAGAAAAGGAAGAATCTAAATGAAATAGTTCATAATTATGTTTGCCATTTCTATCTGTGTTGGGTTTCTAATTTGACTCATCAAATTAAATCATGATGTATTTCACTGCCAGGAGCACATAATGACAGCAGGTTTACATTCCTAAGTCCATTTCATTCTACTTCTTTCATATCGTTCCTGGCTGTGAGTGACTAATTTTCTGAAGAGCAATTTTTCTCATGGAAGGCTGAAATAATTATATTACTCTGGTGATAACAGTGAGAAGTGCAATATAACCTGCTGAAGGGGAAAATCTTTAAATAGAGGCTTTCAAGAAACTATCCCAAACAACATCAGAATGAATTTAAGAGGGAAGAATCTGCAAGCTAATCATTCAGGATTCAATTTTATTCTCCCTATAGTAAATGAGAGCTTTGTTAGTACTCTCAATAGAGGAAGAGTAGCAGGTTAGGAAGAAAACACTTCATAGACATCATTCTTGAAACAGACACTCAGAAGAAACACACAGAGCTCTCCTGAAATGTGGCCAAGAAGATGTCAGAAGAACCAACCCAGCAGCAGCCTCCAATCTCCTTTTTGGATTCTTGTTCTCCATTCTCATTTCTTTAGCTGCCAGAAAGGTAGTTAAAAAGTTTCTTTAAATTTAGGCTACTAACCATAGTCAAAGAAACAAAATTGAGAGATTGTATATTTCACCTTATAATCCAATTAGCTAGAGTAGGTGGTGAAAGCATTGAACAAATTTTCTTCAAGACAGTTTCTGTATTTTTCCCTGGAATTTAAAAATCAAACCACACCTGATAATGGCATGAATTTACCATGACCATGCACCAGCATTTGCAAGCAATTCCTGTTTGTGAATCATGATGAAAAAATTTAAAGAAAAATTTTTAACAGAACAAGCAGAATTGAATTGAAAACATTAGCCTCATTTTAAAAGTTCAGAGACTTGGAAAGGTTAGATTTGTCAATCTATTGTCAGCTTGCTCACTTAGACTGCATGAAGCAAATACGAAGGATATTATTGCTATGATGCAGAAAGAAACCCAGAGTGAGTTGAATTATGTAGATGACTGAAAAGTCTTTAAGAGAATGACCTTCCCTATCCTGGTCAGTCTTTCAATACGAACTTCCTGACAAAATGTGTCAAGAAACTGTATGAGGAAGCATTTAATTCTGCATAGCTACTGGGAGAAATGACAGAATATCTTAGGAGCAAAGAAAAGGTCACTGAGGATTTAGGATGACTCTCTCAGATCATTTTGTTTTTCCAAAGCAAATGGGCCAGTGTCTGCAGAAGTAAAATGTCATTGTAGCAAGACACAGTGACTCCACATCTTAGCATCAGTGCCATTTTCCAATCTCAGGAATGAATGTAGAAAGAAAAGTGGGAGGTGATCAAAGACTGGGCAAATGCGGAGTAACAACACAGAGTCAAAAGGAAACCGAAAGAACAGAGGGCAATGTGCATTGACAGTGACTAGCAGAGTTATCATGAGTGATGACATGAAATGGCAGAAACCTGAATGAAAAGCAAGCAGATGTCATCTGTCCTGGATGAATGAGAAAAATCTCCATAAAGATGGTGAGAAACTTGAGTCTGAAGACAGAAGAATGGCTGATCCCCAAAACTTGTGGCAAACACTCAAGGCTGTAATACTCCCTACACATATAAATAGTTGCTCTGGTGCTGCCTCAGACAGATCTTCTCATGGCAACACGTTGGTGTGCCTCAATATTAACTCAGCAGAGAACAGAAAGTTAGATGAGGTGGGTATGTAAAGAAATACACCATTGTCACGACAGAGAAATTTCAATGATAGTGTTACAAGGACTCAAGTTACAATCCATTAATAGCTATTTTTGTGCCATTCCTGTTTTCATTCAGCTACTGCTCCTCATTCCAATATTATTGATCAGCTGCATTTTAAAGCTGTTTTCAAAACTTGGCACTTAAAACCTTGAATAATGATTCCCATATTTCTGTAGCAAGGCCTTTTTTTTTTTTGACATTTTCTCTGTCATTTCACCCTTCTCTTTCTCTGCCTGAGATTGATAATATTGTCTTCTCATCCTCCTGTGGACTGTTAGTTTCTCATTCCTTAGATATTGGCTTTAAGAGCAAATAGGTGGATATTACTGGCTTTAGACTACATTCTGCTCTATGTTCAGCCTTTCTGCAGGTTGAAGTCACTGATGTGCTTTTCACCAATTCTGAAAGCAGAAATGTAGATTTTAAATGTTCCCAAATGAACCACCACAAAGGGATAAGCTGAGGCTAAACAAACAAACAAACAAACAAATAAGTTGTTTGCATGGTGTCATGATGCACTAGGTTTGTGCAAAACTGCCTCTTTTTCTCTCATTCCTCAGCTACTACTTGATTCTGATGTATTTTGGTGTATGTAAGAAGCTTCTTTTCTCCTTTGTTTGTCTCCTTCCTCTGTTGCCAAAATAAAGTTGTGCAAAAAGGAATCCATGAGAACCTTTTAAGTAGAGATGACGTGGGCATTATTTCAATTTTTATTCCCATTGAGTTTTCCTGAAGTCAGATTTTTGGAGCTATGCAGTCTCTGGATTAATTATATACACAGACACAGAGACTCTCCTGATACAAATTTTCTGACCCAACACATACAGTTCAGTCTGAACTATCTCAATCTTAGAATCAGAAAGGGGCGGCTGGAGTGTTTCCACTGCAGAAGATCTTTCAAGGGAATAGACTTCAATTAGCTAAGAGAAAGATCTATACAGAAGTGTAACAAAAGATGTTTCCTTATCATGTGTAGAGTGAAGCTGGCCAATGACTGTTTTGCTAAATCTTGAAATACTGGAAGACTCTTAACAAAGAAAGTTAGCAGAAAGGCACTATGAAATTCTAGGGACCAAGAGCTGAAATATCCGGAATGAAAACGATGGTAGGAAAACAACAGTAGACTGTTAGAGAATTGTTAGCAGTACAGCATCTGCAAGAACTAAATAAGCCATAGAAGATGTCACCAGTGTGCAGGAAAGACAAACACCAAAGCAAACAGAATAAGAGAATGAGAATCTGCTGTCATAAACCACCTCATACATATTGCAGCCAATTATTTTGGTGCTGCTATGGAAACATTAGGTACATTTGTCTACCTAAAGCATTTTGTTATTCCAGGATTCCAGCAAATCCCCATGTAAAGTTCACAAAATATAGTTAACACTGTCTGTAAGGAGCTAGAAAATGAACATGAAAGGAGATATAGGAACGAGCATCACAGAAAGATTGTGCTCTGGGAATATGTAGAACACTGTCATCAAAACTACTCAAATCTTATAAAAGACAGTGTTTGGCAACAGTGGAACTGCAGTGTTATTTTCAGATGACACAGTGAATAGTATATTTCTGAAAGTTAATGTGCACTCTAAATCTAAATCTTAACAGTGAGACAGTTGCAAGCAGACATGCTTTTGTGTGTGTATGTACATGTGTGCCTCATAGTGAGATACAGGAAACAGTAAAAAAAGACTTTCTTTGGCAGAGCATGAACGAGCACAGCCTGCGTATCAGACTTCATCAGTCAAGAAAAACATAAGTGTAATAATTTAGACCAATCTGGTTTTCTTCCCTAGAGTAAGATGTGAGATAGCAATAGATAAGGTCTTTTACTCTGCACTCTTAGCAATCTATATGCTGAAAGGCAAAGAGAAAAAATAAACCAATAAACAAGTCTAAAGACAATTAAGGTTTTCACAGAACAGAAATAGGTCATTTTATCAATGACATTTGAAATACATATATTTCAGTGAGCCCAAAGCCATTCCCAGCAAGCACAGTTAGGCAGCAAAGCACAATCATCTCAACATTCCCTAGATTTTTGTTGGTAACAAGTAATGTGCAAAGATCTATGCTACAAAAGGTAGAAGAAAAAAACATTTTACAGAAATAGTACATCCACCTTCAGGTCAACAATCTGGACCTCTGGCACAGACAGGGAGAAAAGAGTTAGATGGTGCACAAGACATTACAGATTTCAGACAAATAACTGGATCCGTATTTTAATAAACACACACCACTTTTCGTATTTATGAGTTTATGCAGGGAGCTCATTCCAGTTATTTCATTATGTATATTTGTGCCTTTGCATTTGTAAAATAGACAACCTGACACAGAGAAGCTCATTTATCAAATGATAATGATAATGATAATAATTATCAAATTAGCTTTCTGAAATTTAATAAAAAGTATAAACAGACCAACAGATGTAATGAGTCCTCCAAGGTGTTACACCACTTTGGACTACGTCTGTGCAGCAATAAAAGATGATTACAGCTCATGTAGAAAATCTGAAAACTAGCTTTGCACTAGGTGCATTGGCTGTTGCTAACCATACAGCTGTAACACCAAGAAATGAGTGCAGTTCAGTTTTGTCTGAATTTACTTGGATTTTGAGAGTTGGCAGCTTGCACCACGCTTTGTGCCACGGCAGCAGCACAGCTGTATGTACCTGACCTGGCAAGCTTAAGGCTGAGATATCTTTACTAAAATCACCATAAAATTCTTGCTGTGGCATTGGCATTCACGTGGTGCATTAAGATCTGTCTTCATTTTATGTGACTTTGCTTGAATGTGGGAATTATTGTTCACACACATTCTACTGAACTTGATTATCATTATGTGTATTGTTCATACATATTCTATTGATCGTCTGGCCCATGTGAAGACAAGGCAAGAGGGACACTGATATTCTACAAACATTGCTTTAAAAAGAAACATGATCTGAAAGAGATAAAGAATATTTTTATAATGGAAAAAAAAATGTGAGAAAGAGAAGGGAAACTGAACAATTTGTGTCTTGGTGTTCCAGTTTCGCCTTCTTCCTATGTCAAACTTCCTATGACATCAGGCCTCAGGCATCAATCAAATAATGCAGGTCTCCTGAGCTGTGTGGACATGTAAACTGTAGGTATGGCACAAGGCTTTGACTGAATATTCAGAAAGTGTGACAGTAGCTTCTGCTATCATTTTGATTAAATGATGTACCCAAGAGACAGCCAATAGTTGAAGCAAACTTATTGGCAAAAGAGTGTCACATTGGTACCCAGTTCATTTTTCACTTATAGTGGAAATAAAGGTTTCTTGAAACACACTTCCATAGCAATTGATAGTTATTGTCCCTTATTTTCACTAGTTAGAAAAACAAAGTGATTATCTATCAATATTATCTACCGAAGAAAACAAGCACCTGTGTTGAGGCAGGAATCTAACATGAAATGGACTATACCTTAATTGTTTTTACTCCACTTCCTTCATCATACTTAATTGCCATGGGGGTAATTTTTGTTTTATAGTATTCTTGTTCAAATTCTAATATGTTTCAAGTGAAAGAGAACTCAGGTTACAGAATAAAGTGCCTTAATAAACAACAAAATTGAGAATTCCCAGAGAATTCTCAGAGAAATGATTGCCTAGTTCATACAAAATACTAACCCGGTGTCATTTTATTCACCTTTTGTTCCCAAGACACTATCTTTACAAACTCATAATATTTCTGAGTATATGTCATACTTTACTACATTTAATATCTTACGGCACGCTATTCTAAAACATATCTGTGCACACTTTCTATAGCTGACTGTGAAGCATAGTGAAAGCTTAAAGGATCTAATAAAGCTATTCTGCAGGGAGCAGGAGGCAAAGACAAGCACTGGATAAATAGAGGTTAGGATATGAAAAAACAGCAATTTAAATACCATCTCTGAGTCTCAACCTATTTCCTTAGTACATGCACGTGCCTTATTCAGACATGTATAACCACTTTCTAGAGTAAGAAACTAAACAGAAACATTCAGTCACAGTTTATTTCATATATGAGAGAAAATAAGCTGAAACTGGCTGTTAGCTTACCTGGCACTAACAACTAGCTTCTTGGCAGCAGCAAGAAAAAAATACTAATCATTCACTGAAGAAAAAGAAGAGCAAGGGTCACAAATAAAGTGGTGACATATAACATTTCAAATAGTCGAGAAAATATAATAGTTTCTTAGTGTTTTTCCTTGCAATTTTATTTCATATTGGAATGATTATTTAGACAGGCTTCCATACAAACACTTTTAGAGTAAGTAGATTCTCTGTAAAATAATTGCTGCTCAGGACAACGTGGCTTACTATTGGCTAACACAGAATACTCTGATGACTATGGGCCCAGCAGACTTCATAGGGCACACTGGGACAACATGGCATTGCATTGAATAGGCAAGGGACTAAAAGGACATTAACACTTCCAGGTTTCACCTACAATGTTCAGTTGGGGATGTACCAATCAAGAAACAGCATGGCCCACTTTTACAGAATAGATAGGACCAGTCAACTGTGTTGGTGACGGAAGAATATTCACAGACATATATTTGGCCAACAGAAATAAAGAAACAAAAAAAACCCACAAATACAGTGAAGGCCACAGGTCGTTGCTGGGTTGCACAGAGCATGAAAATAAGCAACACTTTTTTTGGTCCAGATCTGTGGAAGACTTCTCATGCAAAAACCAAGAAGCAGCTTAAGAATAGACATGTCTCTCATTAACAGTGGACCTGGGAGTATTACTTTGCATTTAGGGTAAACCCTGAGACCTCTCTAGAAACTTGAGGTTTGTTTTTAGAACTATTGATTTGGCTAATAATTTCATTTTTCAATGTAATGTGTTGCAGTAGTCAGACTTGGCAATCACAAGCGTGAATTAGCACAGCCAAACAGCGTAGGAAGACAGGGTGCAGTTTCCTGTCCAGCCTCAGGCAGAAGGGGACATCTTGCACAGCTGGCATTGTGCACGTTTGCAAAAGCAACATAACTTGCAGAAAGCCCCACAGGCTTTACATTTTGACACATCCCAAAGTTCAGTCTAGTTAAAGTGCTTCCTTTTGCCAAAAGAAACCTTATATAATGGTGGAAAAAAATATTTTTAGAAGCATAAAAATCAGCCCAGCTGCAAACTAAAAGTCAACATCTATCACTGCAACTATATTTTCTAGAAAATAACAGGAAAAAAAAGCATGGAGAAATATTGAATTGTTTGCAGATTTCCTTTTTGATCATTATTATGCTCCCACTCTCTATGCAACCTCAACCTTATCAAAACAGAAAACATCACTGGCAAAGAATCTTCCATACCATGGACATAGTTTTTTGTATGTCTGATACCTGGATTTACAGGCACTATTTTAGTGAGGAGAAATAAGTGAAGTTCTAGCATGACTGAAGACAAGGTACCCTCTCCCTTGATATACTGTTTGAGCCTGTTCTTCCTGCTTTCTGCCTTTGATTCATAATCAATCTTTCATTTTATTTCCAAAAGGGAGCTGCAAAAGTTTGGTCTGAAATGTGACTAATGTTAGACAACTTTTCTGCAATGAAAGAGCATAGGATTTGTCTATAGTATTCCTCTACAGAACCTAACACGATGCACATACCAGAGCCAATCGATACAGGATGCTTTAAAGAAAGACATAAAAACTGAAGCTAAACAATTTCTTTTCAGCTAAATATTTTATAGGAGAAAAATGAGACTTTGGTAAAATGTCTTCCAGGTTTCAACTGAAAAAATAAAACAATGGTTTCATGGGCAACAGTAAATGCGAAGGTGTTGGCTTTGGGTAAGGTAAAGGTAAACACAAAAGAGCAGCTGGAAATTGTGAAGATACTTTCTCAGGGAATTGATGAAAGGAGGAAGGAAAAACTTTTGACACTGCCCCTGGACAAATCCAGGTGACATTTTTGGAGTAGCACCACATAAAACAAGCCACGTGATTAAGCAGCATTAGTAGTGCAGTGCTCATCGGTAAAATGTCTAGATGCTGTGCCTGTAATACAATTCACGTACTTATACTTCTTTCTCAGCCCAGATGTTCTTACATGTTAGCTTGCCATAAAGAACAGAGTCTTTTCATGCACTGAGAAGTAATTCCAAAGAGTATGTGACTTCACTACCCCACATTCTGAAATGAAAAGCACTTAAGTAAATTACTTAACTCTTTTGAAAATTTGGCTTCAGGTTTTACTATCTGAGACACAACAATTTCTGTTCACATGCAACAGTCTCAGAGTCCTTATCCAGTCTAGACTCTCATATGTGACAAGGAAGAGACATCTCACTTTCCATTAATTCCTTTTCTAAGGGTTTAGGTGTTGATTTTTGTTGTTATTATTTCAGGAGAATTTAATGCTATTTTCTGTTCTCTCCTCTGTGGACATGCCAACAGCACTGGTTACCAAGGATATGTGCTTCCAAAGTATCCTCTTAAATCAAGGTCACAACATCTGCTATATTCTGCATAATCAGATAGCTATGACAAGAAAATCTACCCAATTATCACTCTTAACAGCTTCTGAACTGCATCTGTTTCTGTCTGGTTCTGTACTGAGGCACAGCAACATTCATGTCTCTCTGACAGAGAAGAATCACTGGAGAGAGATGGGACTGCTAGACAGATGTGCAGCCAGCAATGACATGAAGCTTCTGTTACAGTTTCCAATAATTGATTTTGCTAGTCTTCTGTAGCAGACATTTTGCAGAGAAGAAATCCAAAAAAACAGTCTCTATGGACTGCAACGAAATTAAAATCTGGCTAAAAACAATTCAAAGTAGTAGAATTATGTGACTATTATATAAATGAGAACTAACAAGAATAAGAACCGCTGGGAAAAGGAACATAGCTATTTTTTCCTTGATTCTTTGTTTTTGGGAGCATTTAAAATTCTATAGACAGTATTCAGTGCAGACACAACAACAAAACCCCACATCCTATTCTCATTCTAGCTGATAAAGAGAACAAAGAAGACAGAATGATAGAATCATTAAAGTTAAAAAAGATCACCATGAGAATCTAATTCAATCATCAATCTGCAACCCATGCCCACATGTTGTCCCTTCATCAATTGCTTAGATGCTGTTCACAGAATCACAGAATTGTAGGGGTTGGAAGGGACCTCCAGAGATCATCGAGTCCAACCCCCCAAGTTGAACTGGTGTGACCCAAAACCTGTCCATTTAAACAGCCTCACCACTGTACACTAGCCTTCATGCTTTTTGCTTGCTAGTCTAGACACAGCTCCATTGTGTGAGCAGCTTGGAGCTGTGACTGAGTAGATTGAAAGCATCTCTGTCCCACTGCTCTCCTCCCTCAGCTGGTGCAGGCAGAGACAGAGCTGGGTTCAGTGTTCTGGCAGAACAAAGGAACTTGGCTTGGCCAAGGTAGTGGCTGAATCTGTTTTGGATTGAGCTAATCCACCCAAAGACCAGGCAGAGATAAGTTAAGGCAAGAAAGTGATGGCTTCCCTGCATTATTTCTCAGCATCTTTCCTGAGCCAGAGCAGGCCTCTGCCAGAATCATGCCAGGGTGGGAGTTTAGATACCTCTGATTTTACAGGGGATATGTCAGTGGGTAAGGCAACATGCCACCAAAATTTTGTTATGTTTATCCCGTTCAAAGGCAAAAGTGAATTGCAGGGTGTGGATACAACAAACAGACTCACAGGTAGGAAGGGACCTTAGGAGATCATTTCATCCACTCTCATCCACAAAGCAGGGTTAACACTGAATTCAGATCAGGTTTCTCAGGATTTTGAAAAAAACTGGGCCATAGAATCCACAGCTGCTCTGGGTAATCTGTTTCCCTATGCAATCATCTTCATAAAACAAAGCAAATGAAACTACGTTATATTCAGTGAGAAACTCTCAGGGAGATGACAGTCTGTTCTTCCTGGTCACTACTGACAGGATGCTCAGCAATAGCACAAAGAAAAGGTTCAGACTGGACATTAAGAAAAGTGTCTTTACTGTGAGAGTGGTCTAAAACTGGAACAGTTTTTGATGAAAATGATTAATGCCCTATGGCCATCAGTGCTCAAGAGGCATTTAAGTAACTCCCTCAAAAACATGTCTTAACTTTTGGATAGACCTGAAGTTGTCAGCAATTTGGGCTAGGTGACCTAAACTGAGGAACACTACCAGAGACCATTCCCCAGCAAGATATAGCCCCATTCCATCCTTCAAGCTCTACTGCTGAGCCAGTTCATTAGGCAGCATAGCATGAAGCTGTTTATCTCACAGCTGGACAATTTGTCAGAAATTTCTCAGAAACTCCACACACTCAATGGGGCCTTGCAAGCCTGGTGATCTGCCCAGCACACAGTGACTACTGCTGCCAGCACCACTGGAATGATAGTTTCCCGCAACTCCCTGGCATCAGTGATCTAAATCTATAATCATCTTTTTGCCCTCATTTTATATGCAAGTTATCATCTGGAGGCCATGTGCATATTTCCGTGTAGAGATTTTACAGTGTGTTCAAGAAGTGAGCCAATGGGCAGGGCTGCTGGTAATGTCCTCTCAAAACAATTACTGAGGCTAAGAACTGCTTGCACTGTTAGTAATGCAACCAATTTAAGCTCAAAACATTTTTCTGGAATATCAAAAGAAAGAAAACAAAAATTCAGTTTTACAGAAACTAATGTATGAAGACTGTCTCAGCTATAGTCTCAGACCTCCTTTTATTTCCCCACATAGAATGGGGTATGGAACACCATTCAGTGCTTTCTTTGCTGCCTTTTAGCACACTTTTCTCCCAGATTTCTTCTAATATTTTGACTATATTGTCTTTCATAATATTACATTTTTATTTCTCTCAGAGGTGGTTGATCTTTCTGAATGTACTACCATTTACTCTTCAACAGTACCCTCAATTGCTTACAAGGGTGTCTTTGATGCCTCAGACCTTTTCTTCATAAGCTCATCTTTCATTCTGCTTTTATTTAGAACTGTTCAATCAACAGAAGTCCAGACCCCTGTTACTAAAAGCTTAAAACTTTAATAGCTTGACTTTGTGTGTTTGAATGTCTCATTCTATCTGAAAAAGAATTTGTCAAATAAGCAGACATTGCCTAGAATAGATCTAACGGACCTTAATACATGCGTAGCATGTCTTTATATAAATATGCGAATGTGCCTGATATCAGACACAGTAGTGTTAGCTTATATCCAGGTGGCTAACAGCTGGAAAGTCCAAGACCATAGTGAAGATAAGCTCCAGGTTTGTCTGAAATCATAAACAAAGACACGTATATACGCACATTTCCTGGGGCCCTGCCACTGCCTGACTGCCCTACACATCAGTAAAAGGTTATACATCAAAACAGAGGGCTTTCTATGCATTTCTGCTGCCATCCACTCCAACTAGTGTGACTTCTGTATCCAATTCTGAATGAGAACACATTCTGCAGCTAAATGAGGACTATACATTGTCATATTGTAAAAGATACAACTTCATTTTTATTATGTGCCACATTCTACAACTTAATGGTTATTAGTAAAAGAGAAAATTGAATGCAAACATATTTTTGTGCAGTAAACTTGGGTTTTGATAGTGATTTTTTAATTGTATTTCATGTAGTTTGCAAGTGCTGAACACTTCAAAGAATAACCCTGATTCTTCTTGCACACATTTCTGAATTTCCTTTCAATGTTTAAATTAAATGCCTACAAAAATTAGAGAACTTTATTCAAGCCTTGATTCAGAGTAAAATGTATAAAAATTGAAGGAAACGAAAACAGAAAGAATCCTGTGCACGGGAACTGGAGTCCAAGAATACACAGTGCACAATTACTACACAAAACTCTAAGCTGTGGCATGCTGTGATTCCTGGTACAGTTAGATTCTTGAATTGTTCCACCCGCCAGAAAAAGTGGAGAATGGCTTCATTCAGCACAGGTGGCAGCCCTGCAGGCAAGGCAAACTCAGGGCAAGGGGAGGACATTCAGGCTTACTAGAGGAGCAGTGCCTGTCTTCTGTTCCATGGTTAATTGAACACATACACGAATACTGGAAAAACACACACATACACACACACCCCTTCCTGACAGAGCTTGTAAGAGGCTAGCTACTGCCCCTGCAATTGGCAATTTGGCAAGATCAGAAGTCACAGCAGAATAGATGTCACTGCTCAGGATCCCCGCCCCAGCAGGGCAAGGGAGATAGGGATCTCACTGCTTTGAGAGAAGAAGGTCTCAGAACATATAACTTCTTCAGAGACAGATCCTTTGAACTATTTCTGTGATTATCACACCATCAGTCTGAGGCTTTCAGATCACAGCTTTAAACTCCAATACCCCCAGTTCACCTAAATCTCACCTATTAATCTAAAATTAAGCTCTCAGGGCTAATATTGATTATGCATTTCATAGCACAGACAACATATTTCTTGATATTTAATAATACAATCCCAGAAATAATTTGCAGAAAAGACTTTAAACTTTCACAAAGAAATCTGGAAATTCCTTGTTATCACTGTTTACCTTCTCTTCTGTGGGACCACATGAGCAGTGGCCAGAGGTCCATTCAAGGACTGTACCTTGCAAGAGACCAGAGCAGCAGAAAGATCCAGAGAGCATAAGAACTGAGTGCCACACAGGTCTGCTGAGTCTATACTGTCTTCCAAAAGTCACCAGCTGAAGATCTGGGGCAATTGCTTAAGGAAAAAAATGTCCACATATATCCTTCCAGTAGTCAGGACGGGCCTTCTAAATCCACATTCAAGCCAGAAGAGTTTTAAGTCTCCAGCTCACCTATTCTTTATGAATAAACGTACATGATCACATTCACAGCCCACGTACGCTCCTACCCCTCATAAAGTTGGATGAGGAGTGAACTCACAGCATAATAGTACATTGTGTAAAAAAGCACTTAATTCAGTTTTAAATCCAATAATTCCACTGACTGACTCAAGTTCCCATGTTTTGAGAAACAGCGATTAAATTATTTCTTGCTCACATTCCTCATGTCTGTCTTGATTGTATAAGATCTCTGTGACACTGCCCTTTTTTACAAGCTTCCAATCCAAAAGGTGTGAAGTTTCACCTTGTTCAGAACACATGCTCTGCTTCTGACCAAACTCATAGCAACAAAGTGACATGAGTTATGGAAAGAGCAATGTTAACATGATTAAAAGCTAAATCAGAATAGTTGTCACACCCTAAATTTTGCGTTCTCCTACCCTCCAGGGTAGGGTCTTGAATTACTGAAATAAATTTTACACTTTGCAACCATCTTTGCACACCATCTAACAAAGAGCTAGGCTGCCTGCAGGCCTTTCAGGCAAACCTTCCAAGGCAGACAGAAGCAGCTCAATTCAAAAAGTTCTGTGCTCTCAGAAGGGTTTATTATATTAACCTCAGCACAGCACCTCCAGAACAGAGCTGGCTTAGGGCAAATCAGAACACAAATTGCTGAAAAGGTTGGGTAGGTAGGTTGCACAGCATGTAAGGCAGATGACAGAGAGACATCCCTCATGTGAAGGGATATACATACAAAGCAGTATGCAGGGAAAAGTCTATCCTGTTTAGACAGTATTCATGCTGAAAGAAAGCCAGTAGAGCCATACGTGACACTCAAAAGGTGAATTCCCAGATAAGGGCTTTCTGTCAGAAGTTTTAATGGTATTTGTTTTCCTAAATAAAAATTCTGAAGAAAGAAAAGGTTTTATTTGATATATCATATTTTCTTCTGTATTTTTTTTCCAAGGAATGACAATAATTCAGTATTTTCTGTATGGAAAAATGTGCTTCAGTAAACAAAATCACATTATTCGGTGACTTAAATAAGGAGAACTAAAACAGAGAGAGAATCATAAAATCATTAATATCGAGAATGTCCACTGAGATCCATCTGGTCCAACTGCCAGCTCATCCCCATCACATCCCCAAGTCCCACATCTACACATTTCTGCAACACCTCCAGGGATGGCGACTTCACCACATCCCTGGGCAGCCTGTTCCAATGCCTGACCACTGGGATTTCTGTAATTTTATAGGAATCTGTTGTAATATTCATATAGCGTTAGTTGTGCCATTTAAGCTCTGTTGTGTATTGCAAACAACTAATTCTAGGATATTCTACTTTGCTGTGAAGTAGCCAAGTTGACTGCTTTACTGTTGTTGTTTCTGTTCTTGTTTTTTTTCTTTAAAGACAAGATAGTATGCATGTTTCCAATATGAATGAGGTCTTTCTTAAACTCAGAGAAATGCAGCTAGAAACAGAACTTAGCTTACTGTTTATATATACTTAAACTGACTCGGTATAGTATTACCAAGAACGAATGCTTTTCAAAACAGATCATTTTACCAAAAAAAAATACTTTGCTATAATTTTTGAATTTGTGGCATCACTGCAAATATTCATATTTAATACATAACAATTTAATCTGCTGTATAAATAGTTACTTCTAAATTCCTCAATAAAAATAATAATACTGTATTACTAATTATAATTCTCTATATATTATAATTAAACTTTATTTTAAAATGTACCTTCCATTAAAAAAAAATCATTTGTTTTTTATAAGCTTAAACACATGGTCCTTAATTAGCAGCACTACTGTTATGATAACTGACTTTGTTTCTTTTACAAAGACAATCCCCCTCCACCCCCCCAAAAAACAAGGAAAATTAAAAATAATAATTAAAAAAAAAAACCACACACATGAAGCCCAGAAGAATATTCAGATTCAGAGCAAACAGCTGAACAATATGTAAACAATATTGAACTGGACAGGTAGGACTTATGCATGCTTACTTTATCTCCTAAGTGCTCAAGAGGGAACTTCACAGTTTAGTCTGAAAGATAGTCCCCTAAGAAGAAAATAGACAAAATAATTCATTTCTTTTGTAGATGCATTGCGTACAACCAGCTTCCACAGGGCCATATGGAAACAGAATGGTAAAACATATATCCAGAATTGTCTCAGCCTACAGTAGAGCAGAAACATTTCCTGTTCAAAGACCTTGTGACATGAAATCCATTCCCTTCTCTGTCTTGAACCCTGGCACTACTGATAGTGGTCCCACTTGTTATCTCTAAAGAAAGTCATCAGGTCACTCAGCTCAGGCCTGGTGTCAGACTAGACACTTTCCTTTTCCGATAACAGGAAAAAGTACTTCTAATCTCCTTTCTCCAGAGGTAAGTAAAGACCCGTTCTATGGCACTGGCAAGTCAGCTATAACTCCTGTCAAAGATAACTACATAGGAGAGGTGGCTTGAGGGCTGCAAGGACTATTTCAAACTCTTTCCAGGTTCAATTTTTTTCTGAAATCACAGCCTACCATGTTTGGTTTAAGACAGCAAAAGTAATGGTGTGCAGCAGTATCAAAAGCTTTGTCTTGATGCTGATGTTCAAAGAGATGCCAGTCCCATTTCTTACTGCCAGCAAGAAGCCTAGGAGTTTTTCCTCCATAGAGAACCACACATAAGTCTCCTCTTTGAAGTTGCATGTCACACCCCACCTAACACAGCTATTAAGTTGTTGGCAAGAAAAAAGTGTCTCAAAAGTGCAAAGTCAAAGCAAAAATATCAAAGTAAAAGGAAGTAACTTCTACAAGTTTTCAGAAAAGAAATGCATCTTGGTGTGTTGCCATCAATGCCTTGACACTCAGAATAGATTATACAAAGTGCAGAATCTTTTACTATTATGATTTGAAAAACCTTGACCTGTCTATGTTATTGCATTTTGAAGTAATGTAGAAATCATTTTCCTAGTGAGTAAGCTGCTAATGACCTACCTCTAGGTATCTGTAAGACTTCGAAGCAATGCACAGTTTAGAATCAAAAAGCTCCATCCAGGCATCAGGTTTGAGACTTGTGAGGAAGAAAATATCAGCTCTTGGGTATCACTTTTCACCCAGACAGCAGGCATTGAACACTGCGCTCTCAGTCCATTTAAGAAGCTGAGTACTTGAGAGGACAGACACATTATGCTGGGGAGGAACTCTGAAAAAACCTCTCAGAAGAAATGTAGGCAAGTATATGTATTTTAAAACAATTTAAACTATTTAAATACAGTTTAGACTTGATACTTATTTTAAAACTGGTTGTTCAGGTGAAAGATCAAGTAAAATATTCCTTTTTGTCCTGGTTATTCTAAAGTTTATGTCTCAGTATGTAAACGGATTTTATAATTTCTCACATTAGCAATCTAAATTCCATTCAAAGAATCCACATATCAAGAAACAGTCAAGACCGAATGGCTTGTATCTGTTTTGTATCTACTTCTACTGTTTTACTGTAGGGAGGTTAATTGTGGAATTGGAAAAAAAAAGAAAAAAAAAAAAAAAGAGAGAGATTATCCTTATTACTGTATTTTGGCTTTAATTTAATTAGCCTAATTTTAATTATTTGCATCTTGTGCAAAAGATTGCACTGTAACATTCCTTTTTTTTTTTTTCCATAGCCCTTTCAACACTTTTGTGTATCATATAAATTTCGTATTTCATATCCTTTGTTCAGTCCTCCAGTTTCTGTTGTTCTATTCCTGCTCTATTGATATTTTCAGAATACATAGCATAGATCATGATCTTGATGAGCTTTTCCTATTTAAGAAGTTAATTAGTAATTTACAAGAATACTTTCAAAAAGTCTTTGCAGCAGACATCTTAGGTATTCTTGAAGCACACTAGACAGGATTCCAATACAGGTGTTTTCCCTGTGGTATTGTTTTCTTAGTTGCATTCTTATAGAAAAATCATGTTTCGTAAAGAAAACATACAGATGTTTCATGTTTTCATAGCTGACATGAAATTCTGATGGTTGCCACTCTTATTTCAGAATGGCTCTTGACTTCAGCTGTGCTTCTAGTGATAATTACTGATATGAAGGCAGATACCTGTCAGACTCAGCTTCCTCAGGCAGTAGCAGGAAGAAAAAAA
Source organism: Centrocercus urophasianus (assembly GCF_019232065.1). NCBI lineage: Eukaryota > Metazoa > Chordata > Aves > Galliformes > Phasianidae > Centrocercus > Centrocercus urophasianus. The sequence continues at coordinate 67,833,217 of NW_024884253.1, forward strand.
ACAGTAAATGAGGACACTGAAGTAACTGCTATTCATTGTTGTTAATAGCAAACTCAAGACTTGTCATAAATTGCACAAATACACAAATTTGGAGTGACAGATATCTGGACTCTAATTTAGTGTCAGATTTGCTGGGAACTTGAATCTCTCAGTACTCCAGCTTTCTCTTCAGTAAAATGGATCTAGTAGTTCATACCTATTTTTAAAGACTGCCTGAAATCACAGGGGGAAAAAACTGATTGTAAATTTAACTTGTAACACCTACATTCAAAACTACTATTCATTTTCTGAAATTCTCTATTTCTGTTCTGAGAAGACTCTATAATAATGCAAAGTAACGCTGTACTCACGAGTTCTTCATAAGAGCTTGGACAAAAAGTAAACTTAAAAGGAGCCCTGCTACCAACTATACAACAAATATTGTAATACAATCGTACAATAGTCTTCTTGTAAACGCTCTTGCACCACTCTTTGCAAAATAAATCACCTCTAGAGTCTATAGTGGGCTGAGGTTCTTTCTGTTGCTTCATGTTATACAAACCATTGAGTGGTTTTAGCTGTGCAGAAATACATACCAAAAAAAAGGTTGCTTTGTGTCAACTTTTGAATTACTGAAATATGTGTGTCTAAAGAGGGGCTGTAAGAAAGAAGGGGACAGACTCTTGAGCAGAGTCTGTTGTGACAGGACAGGGGGAAGTGGTTTCAAACTAAAAGAGAGGAGATTTAGATTGGATTTAGATTGGAGAGGAGATTTAGATTGGAAGCAGTTTTTTATTGTAAGTGTGGTGAGACACTGCCTCTGGTTGCCCAGAAAGTTGGTGGAAGCCCCATTCCTGCAGACATTCAGGGTCAGGCTGGATGAAGCTCTGAGCAATCTGATCTAGCTGTAGGTGTCTCTGTACACTGCAGAGAGGTTGGACTGGATGGCCATTAAGGGTCCCTTCCAACTCAAATGATTCTATGATAATCTTTCACAGCTGAAGTTAGTAAAAGCAGAGAATTAAGGTAACTTCAGTCACATTAGTTTTTCTAATGATGCCTTTTTTGCCCACTAACAGTAACTGATGGAACACAATGAATCCAGTAAGCTGCTATACTGAATTCCTGTGTTGTTCAGTTTAGTTTAGAAGTTTAGTAGTAAAGCCTTCTGATCACCTTCTGAAACTTATTGGTCAAAAGTTATTACCTTGCAAAAAAGCTGGCAAAAAAAAACTAAAACACAATCAAAAAGCCCACAAACCAGGCCTCTGATATATAAACTATGATAGGCCCCTAGTGACTAGAAATTATTTTCAACTGTTAGAAAGTGTTTTTGTTTTTAAGCTGTACTGAACAGTAGTCTTCAAAGCTGTGCATTTCATATACTCATGCAAAGATATAAATAAATCTGAAGGGACTTCTTTGTTAGGGCAGCTGTGGGAAAATATTGCATCATGCTCAGAAGAGAAAGGTCACAATGAAAATTCAGAAGAACTATGCATGAACTTCCAGTCAAGTGTATATCAGTTCTTGATCATTAGTACTACTTCCTACTTCTTATTAAGGTAGAAAAACTACACTAGATCTGAAGACTTTTGTTTAGTTTTTGAATTTTGTTTAAATTTGTTTAAAACAATTTAAAAAGGAAATTTGTGAAAGTACAATGACAAACTTTTGGAGAAGGCAGGAAAATGATACTAAATCATTCAAATCAAATCTTGCCAAATATATGCTGCTTCATATAAATGGGATACTTCAACACAGAAATAATTCCCTGCATTAAAAACGTTCCTTGAATTATGATTTACTTTTAACTGCGGAGTCATCATCAAGCTTTTTCTGTAAAGGTCTTCTCGGCAGCTGAACAGATTTTCAAACAATTTTTGTCAAATGTTCAGTCCCCACAGCCACTCAGTCTGGAAGGGACACTGATTTGCTTATCTACCACCTCTATCTTGTGACTAGATTCATGATCCTTGAGGTCCCTTCCAACCCTGGCCATAGGTAGCTGAGGAAAGCGTAACACAGGATCGGGGCGGGGGAGGGCGTTATTGAAGCTGGAGACTATGTGGGTATGTGGGATGTCACAAGACACTGAGTCTTAGAATTGCTCAGGCTGGAAAAGACCTTCAGAATTATCAAGAACAACTGCAACCTAACTATTCTATCTTAACTCTAACAACACTGCTAAATCATGTCCCTGAGTACCACATCCAAACATTTTTAAACACATCCAGGGATGGTGACTCAACCACCTCCCTGGAGAGCCTATTCCAATGCTTAACAACCCTTTCTGTAAAGAGGTTTTTCCTGATATCCAACCTAAAGCTTCCCTGGCACAACTTGAGGCCATTTCCCCTTGTCCTGTCACCTGTCACCAGTGAGAAGAGACCAGCCCCGCTCTTGCTGTAAGCACCTTTCAGGTATTTGAGGAGAGCAGTAAGGTCTCCTCTCAGCCTCCTTTTCCCCAGCCTGAACAGCTCCAGTTCCTTCAGTCTCTCCTCATAGGGCACATTCTCTATGCCTTTCACATGCCTTGTTGCCTTTCTTTGGACCTGCTCCAGCACCTTAATGTCGTTTCTGTATTGAGGTGCCCAAAACTGAACACAGTACTTGTGGTGGGGCCTCACCAGCACCAAGTACAGGAGGAGGATTTCAAATTACAGGAGATACCTTTTCCTAGGCACAGGTAAGCTGCACGTATGCAGTCTTCATTAACTGAGATCAAAATTCTTGAAAACATTTCTTTTCTACTTCATAAAATATGATACTGGTGTGTTCAACGGCTGTATCTTGACACTGGCTTGACAATGTCAAACCATTACAATTTTCCAAAACAACAGGTATAGACTCACCACACTTCCATTTACTGAAATTTATCTCACATTACCATTTTTTTTTGTTTGCTCTTTTTATTATCTCTGTGATGCATTTCACCTTCAGTTTCAGTGCCTCTTGTGTTATCGCTTCTCTTTGTGCAAAAGTAGCTGGGAGCCAGCTAGGTCCATGGCCTTGGCAACACCAACTTATACACCGATCTAATACTTCCCAAAACTCCTCAGAGGCTGTGAAATAGGCTGCCTGGTGCCTAAAACATAAACTATACCTGTCAATGTTCTCCTACCAAAGACTGACACCTCACACCTGATGACCAACAGATAGGTGGAGAAAAAGCTAACTTACAGAGGAGATAAATAAAAATCAATACCTTGCGCAGCAGTCATAGGAGCTAACAGAAGGCCCGTGCCCATGTCCAGAAAGCTCTATAGGAAACCAAGTATGAAGGGAGACTGACTGTACGTGCAGTGAAGTTAATCTTTAAGAGGTTAAACAGTTTTCACTCACGTCTATTATTTCCTTTGTTCTCTAAACATTCATGAGTTTGCAAACAGTCAAAGAAGGGTCTCATGTCAGCAACTATGTGATAAAATAGCTGACAGAATTCAGTAAACACCTGGAATGAGCAATACTGACTGCAGTTAGCTCATTTGTTTCTATGTGCGAGAATCATAATGAGTCTCTATGACTCTATGAAAGGGGTCTTAGCCTCACTGCAAATAGTTCTGTGAAAACAAACAGCAAAGTGCTCATTTGTGGCCAAAAGGACAATAGAACATTAGCAAATAAGTGCAAAGCAAAACAGGGTCCGTTTTTATCACCACATGTATCAGTAATGTGTTCAAATTCAGAATTATCTTCTCTGCATTTCAAAAATGTGCGATTACTAGAAAAAGAAAAATAAGCAATGATAACAATAGCAGCTTTGTGTAGATGCTGCAGACAGGAAAAGGAATGATAGAAGGGGTGCAACAGAAACCTGCAAAAAGAAAAAGCAGCATTCAGTGGGTGAAGAGTGAGTGACTACTCACTGCTCTTGATAACAGCAGTGCTAAGGGTCACCAGATGAAAAAGATCAGGCTTAAAGCAAACAGCACTAAGTATTCTTTTAATGCAGAGCATAATCAGGCAGCTTGGTTACCTCAGAACTTTCTAGAATGTTGCAAATGAGTTCAGCAAGGGATTAGGCAAACTAATGGAACAAAAGTCCATTAAAAACAGTGAAAGACAAAAATGCAGATGTGAACACTGGCTCGGGAGGAAAGCCCTTATGGCACAGTTTGCTGGAAATGACATGCTGGATTTATTGTGAAGGAATAGTCAAAATTACCGCAAACAAATACCCTGTTTAAACTTGCAGCAATCCACCAGGAGAATGCCTGGAAGTGTGTGATATTCTCCATTTAAATTCTAAAGCGCACAACTGGTCTCATAATTAAAATCACATTGCTTTTGCTCTGCAACTGAAATAAACAGCAGGGGATTTTAAAACGTCATCAGGATTGTGATTCCTGCAGAGTGAAGGTGAGACAATTTGGAGAGGAGTTAGGAGGAAATGCTGAATGATAACTGAAACCTTTCCTTTTATGGTTCATTTAAAGTTTTGCACTAGACAGTTTCTATAAAAATTCATTCAGATCCCAGTAGCCAGCATGCTCTTCTGAGAATCAAGAGAACTTTGTCTTCCCTTTCTTGCCACTGCTGCTGATTTACTAACTCCCTCACATCTTTTTTGCTTTAATTATCTCACCTATAAAACAGATTGTAAAACGTTTCTCAAAAACAGCCACTTGATTGAGATCTATTAATTAAATGTACATTTATTGATCATCAGCCTACAAAATTTACCTGATGCAGCAGCCCTATTCAGAGACAAAGATGGACTAATTTGAGTAATCTGAGAGATTAACTCAGAAAGAATGCTTTCTCATTAGAATGATTGTAAAAAGAGAATTTTATGGAAGTCATTCCATTAAATGGAATTTTATGGAATGAAACTGCCAATACCTTTATTCATTTTGCTGATCATCTCCTTGTCAAGATTTCAACAAGATTTTTTTTTAAGCTTTTACTGAAGTTTTGCTGAACACAAATATGCTCCTCCCCCAGAAAAATGGGAAGATGGTGGAAAGAGGAGACTGTCAAAACTGTCCCAGATGGGATACTGGTCATACTCACACCTCATTTCCAACATGTATCTGGTTGCCTCTAGTATTAGGTACTTGAGTACTCCAGAAACAAAGATGTGTTTGTTCAAGTAAAGCCTTGATAATACGTCAGTGTCAAGGCCTAAGTTTCTATCAAAACATTCTTTTTGTCTTCCACCAAGACACTAGCCAATCCAAGGATAGCTTTGTTAAATGCTAGATGTAATACCTTAAGTCTATTCTGTATGCAGCAATACGTCCTGGAAAGCTTTCATTTTTCTAAGTAAAGTTTGCATTTTTATCAATCTATATTATAATAACATTCTGTAGTTCCACATTTAATTCAATAGTGCGAGATATTAGTTAAATATTGGGAAAATACTGGTAGAGGAGGTAACTTCCTGATAAAGGCCTAACATCACAACAGGCCCCTCTAGATGCTTCCATATGACTGTTTCTTGTATATGTAAATCAGAAGATGAATGTTGCCTTTACATATTCCTGCATAGTATGAGTTAGCCTTTTAAGAGATAGTTTTCAACCGTTCTCTGAAAATCTTAATTATCTAGGTCATGAAACTGAAATGTGTTGGGGCCTGTTACAGGGTGTTTTCAGTTTAGAATATTCACTTCTTGATCATTTGTTTATCCTCAGATCCCATGTGATGCATGTACTTTTAGCCCGCAGGACACTGGGAGAATCATGTTACAGCAAAACAAAGATATTACAAAACTGAATCAGGTTATGGTCACATATCACGTAGAGGCACTTTGCTTGAACTTTCACAAAAATAGAAGTACAGTAAGAGATTTGTAGTTTGAAAAATACAGCATACAAAGATTGTTTTATGTATCCTTAATAACAACAATAGGAAAAAATATTACATTGAAATCCTGGCATACAGATCTATCAAGCTTACTACTTTTTAGATACAGGAATATATCAGTATAAAGCAGTCAATCTGACATCATTCAGATATGATTAAAATGTGTGCTTATATTTCACAAGCTGTATCATTCTTCATTTGTCTCATAGATAGCAAACATAAACAGTTATTATTCTACGTCAGAACAACACATTTGTGCAGCCAACAATGCTAGCAAATTATGTACTTGGATGTAGCATGCTGAGAAATGAAAACGTACATCAGAGTCAATATGAACCGTAGATTCAAATTGATGACACACCTCAGAAGCGATGTATGTGGAACAAACATTTTAGATTGCCCTCAACATAAAACACATTTACTTTAAGTTGAAGGCCAAAGATGAATTCAGCTTTCACTATATTTAGCCCTGTGTAAGACATTCTCATAAGAGTTCATCCCAACATGATAACAGCTCTTTTGAAACTGGTGGTGCTATTTTGGAAAGCAATAGAAAGTGCAAGAAAAGAAGCTAAGCTACAGCAGAGAGCACAGAACCACCATAAAGCTTCTGTGCAGAGGCTCTGTTGCCCAAATCTAAACTGAACCTTCAAATCAAACTTATTGTCACAGATAATTCAGTGATATTGAAGGTTCAGTAGTTGTTTTTTAAAAAATATTGCTTTCTAGGTCCACTCTGGATTTCAGTGTGGAGCCTTCTTAAATCATGATAAAAGCAAACACTGTTGTGGCTCAGTTTGGTATGATTTTATTAAGCTGGCCTGAACAGAAGGATGATGGAAGATGAGTGCTATCTTCCTAATCTGCTTTGCTATTTCCTGCTTGATTATATACGTACACTTTGGTAAACAGAATCCTTCCCTCTTAAAACTCAGATTAAAAGCATAAATGCATTATAAGAAAGAAATCATAAATACCTATGTTTAGTATGAGGGTACAGGGTCCGTTTTTAGATTTCTAATGTATCCTAATTGAGTTAGTTTAAACATGATTTATTTCTTAACCCCAACAGGACAACAATTTTCTCCTATTTTTACTACAAGAGATATTAGGGAATTTACACGTGAGTGTTTGATCGTCCTCACCACAAGCTGATTTTGAGAATAATCTTTGGGAATTCATCCTGAGATTTATGATTGAAACATATAGTAGTCTAAAAGCATAACTTCATTGTTAACAAGCATAATTACTTGACTTATCCTAGATTTTAATCTCATTTGCTTAGAAGAAGCTCTTTTTAGAATTCTCATTATCACATTTTTTGTCTCTCCTAATAATCTTCCAAATTTTTGTCACAAATATGCTGTTCAGAAAAAAAGCATATAAAAGAGTTAATAAATAGAAGTAGAAATGGCACTGCCCGCAGATGTACGTGTTCACATAAGATATGTGCAAATAACATTGCATGGTAAGTACAATGCTGGCAACACATGCATCCCACATAAAAGTCAATGGACTGAAACATTTTGAATATGTTAAAAGAGTAAACAGTTTACAGAGATAAAGAAGCAATACACATAAGGAAAAGCAGAAGACAATGAAGGAAAGTCTGCCTGATTTTCAGGACTGACATTGTTTTCAGTGAAAAAGTAACATCTTCCATGACAAAGATGACCCAAATCACTAGATGTGCATTGGCTAAGAAACAATATCCATAATGTAGATAAACATACTATTTTTGGTGCAATGAGGAATAACACACACCAAGAAACCATAACAAAATCCATTTCTGTTGGAACAAATTTCTTCTGATAGGTTGGCTATTGAAAATGTAAATTTATTTCTCTGGCAATCAATATGAAAAGAAACTTGAGCAAATTTTTCTGGTCGGCTATCAGGATCTGCCAGTGCAACACAGAGCAAAAACACAGGTGCTTAAGAAAAATGTAATTTTTCTAAAATTCACTGAAAATACTCAGATTTCAAAATGTAGTGTTGAGTATTTATGAGCTGGTAAATATTACAGCTGTTTTTCTATGTCATTCCAAAATGCAACTGCTTAAATCCCACAGAATTACACCTGCATGCTTCCTTAAAACAATCTCAAATTCTAACAACTTCAGTGTGGTGGACTCCATTTATTTTAGTTGTTTAATTGTTCAACTGTTTAACTGTTTACTTTCAGACTGCATATATACTATTTTAAAAAGAAATGACTGGTCTCAGGGGAGTCTGGAAAGAGAAGAGAAAGCAGCTCATTATTTTAGATGCAACTGACTATTCAGAGGCAGGGGTCTCCAGGCTGCAAAGAACAGAAAAAAGAAAGCAGGTAAGCACACTGGTAGCAACTGGGAACTGTGAGAGAAGAGTTGTGAAGCATCATAGGCTTCTGAATGTAAAATAAAAACCAAACTGTTTTTAGACACTATGGAGGCTCAAGACTCCAGAGAATATTCAGTATTCCATCTCACTATCAAGCCAAAGCAGAGCCTGAAAGTGAGGAATTCTCCAGTTAGCAGAAATTGTGAGAGTTAATTCTGAATTCTCCTTATTCTAATCTATCTTAGTCATTTTTCCCCTTTATTTAAAAACTATATTTTTCCTAAGATATATTGGAGTAAATGTCAGCTCTTCAGTGTTTTAAAGCCATTTTGGTCACTGTCTTTGGGGAGTCAGTTAATAAAAAACATCTAGGCAGATGCACTTCAAAGCTTTGGCCAGCTCTGTTACATTGCGCTTACAATAATGTTTTCTGAAGTATGATTGTAATTGGGCTCGGATTCTCACTAAAAATAGAACTCCAACAAGCTAGAAAGGGCAAGGACATTCTTTGATTCTGAAGATTCATACCATATAATTTCTAGTATCTTATTAAGTATTAAATTTGGCTGTTAAATTTTTATGAATCACATATATTTTGTGACATTTGTCATTTGTTCATAAAAGCAGCCTTTTCCTCTGTGAAGCCATACAGAGTGAAATCAAGCAAAATAAATTTTAACACAAAACACAGAGAAGAACTAGATGTACAAGGAGGGATTTTAGGGTAGAGAGGTGATAGTTGTGTTCTGGTGAAGAGCAAGATTTTAAAGTATTTTTCCCAGTTAATATTGTATTTAGTGAATTAATTATTATTATAACAGGAATAGTAACAAAAATAAATTTCTGGACTGAGACCACAAGGTTTGAAATAGACACAGTAAAGACACTCTGCCAGCTGTGATCATTGGGAATCCAAGGCATAACTAATCTGAAAAGACAGGATTAGATTATAAATTACTGCTACATTCAAATGTGAGAAATTACTTTTTGACTTTCTGAACCATTTAAGTGAGAAAGAAAACTGAGCGGATACCTCAGATCTGTTTGAAGACCGTATTCAGGCACATTAAAAGGCAAAGGAAATCATGTTTTCCTGTATCTTGACTTCCTGTTAACTGATATCATCACATCTGTCTTTCTGGGTCAGGACACAGACATCTATTCAACTCCCTCTTGACTCAGGCATTACTGTGTTTACTAGGTGAGGAGGCAATAGATATATTTTATGTGTATATGCATTTATGTGTTTCACTCCTAAGCATAACCCTGACAAAGACAACAATATAACATATAGGCACCATTAGTTCCCCAGCAAGCCCCGTCAATACAAACAGAAGCATAAATTAACAAGTGGAGATAAATCCTAGAATGACACATTATTGGCAACACAGTTCAGAGATTTACTCACATTCCTAATCAGCACATGTACTTCAAAATAACTCAGTCTTTTCTTAGATATACTTCAGAGCGGTGGGGAAAAACTCTCAATCCTGAATCTCACTTGCCTCCAGGTTAATATAAATCAGATTTGCTGGAACCGGATTACTCAAGTACAAATGCTTCAGCAGTAGCTTCTTCACGCATGCTGATTACCATGTCAAGTCTTGTGGACCACCTACACAATATTCTATGCAACGCAAATTTCTACGTGTCCTGTTAGAGCATGATTCTAATAGGACAAGGCTGGGTGAAAACTCACCTCTTCCTATTAAGCTGGGACAAAAATGAACATTTGCAAATCGTGTTGTCTTGGACTCAGTTCAGAAATAATATATGCATATATGCAGTGGTGCAGACATCTCACTGATTCATTTGAAAGCAGTATTTGAAATAAAGACAAGACCCTTTCCACATAGATTTATTCTGGAATGGTTACGCATTTGACTAATTCCCAGTAGTACAGATCTGTGGCAGATTAATGTTGCCTTTTCAGAAGCAGATGACCTTTCTTCAAAAAATGTTATCTCTAAATTGGAAAGATATGTATATGAATGGCAGACTATCCAGTGGACAAGGAATTGGTTGGATGGTAGTGGTCAAAAGGTTGTAGTTAATCACAGGGGTCCATCTTGGAACAAGTGCTCTTCAACACCTTTATTAATGACCTAGACAGTGGGATTGAGCATACACCCAAAAGGTTTGCTGATGACACCAAGCTGAGTGTGCAGTTGAGACAATAGAAGGAAGGAATGCTATGCAGAGGGACCTGGACAGACTTGAAAAGGGGATTTATGTGAATCTAATAAGGTTCAACAAGTCCAAGTGCAAGGTGTTGCTCCTGGGTCGAGGCAATCCCAGATATGTGCACAGACAGGGAGAAGTACTCTTTGAGAGTACGCTGTGGAGAACAACTTAGAGTTTCTGATGGATGAAAAGTGGGACATAAGCCCACAGTGTGTGCTTGCAGCCCAGAAAGCCACCAGTATCCAGGGCTGCATCAAAAGAGGAGCGCCAGCAGGGTGAGGGAGGTGATTGTCTCCCTCTACTCTGTCCTTGTGAGGTCCCATCTGGAGTACTGCATCCAGGTCTGGGCATGCAAGTATAGGAGGGATGTGGAGCTACTGGAGTGGTATTTAGAGGAGCACCACGAAGATGATCAGAGGTCTGAAGCACCTCTCCTTTAAAGAAAAGTTGAGGGAGTTGTAGTTGTTCAGCCTGGAGAAGGCTGTGGGGAAACCTTCCAGTAATTGAAGGGAACTTATAAATAGGAAGGAAGGTCAATTTTTTACATGGTCTGATAGTGATAGGGCAAGAGGGAATGGTATTACTAATAGATGGGAGGTTTAGATTAGCCATTAGGAGGAAACATTTTTACTCAGAGGGCAGTGAGACCCTGGCACAGCTGCCCAGAGAAGCTGTGGTACCTCATCCCTGCAGTGCTCAAGGCGAGGTTGGATAGAGTCCTGGACAGCCTGATCCAGTGGGTGGCAGCTCTGCTCACAGCAGAAAGTTGGAAATACCAGATGTTAAGACCTTTCCAACTGAAGCCATTTTGTGAGCCCATGAAACGTGAAGTAAAGCACTCTTATCATGAAAGATGGATACACAAAAGCGGAAACTAGTCAAACGTGCCTACTCTAATCTAAGTTATCCATTCTCAATTTGCAGTTACTCTATGCAAGTAAGGCCAAAAGTTTGTGCTGTTTTGGTTCCTGTATTAGCCGCAGAATAAGCTGTTGGTAACTGACACTGCTAGGTATACTGGCATTTAGAGAAATGCAAAACCAGAAAGCTGTTGAAAATAAACTATGAGATAAGTAATACACCTCAGTTGTTGCATGCAAACTCCCTATGTGGATATTGTATTCTACCTGGAAGGAATATCCGTGCTTCAGACAGAAATGTGACTGCAGCATACCCTGCTCCATTTAATTGAATTTTAGTAGCTCGCATACTAATATCTGCAGCAAAAGAGGCAGAATTACTAACCACAAAAGCAGTACAGCAGCATTGCAGTCATGGACCTAAAAGAGAAGTGAGCACCTGCAGGCAGCTAGACCGCAGGGACACATTTTGTTCATGGCATCAAAGCCTGTATCATCCATACCATGCCACTGTCAGTAGCACAGGTCCTGTGGACCTCCTCTAACCAGTTGCAGGCAGTCAGGCAGATTATCATGAGCAGTTTGAAAAAGTGGTGGGAGGTAACAGAGTTTAGTTTGCTTGAAGCAAATGGTCATCATGACAGAAGAAAAAGCAGTACCAGATTACTAAAATCTCTGTATTTCTCTGAAGAAATAAAACAAAACAAAACAAAACAAAACCTTAGTTCCTTATGATCTAAATGACCTAAAAAGCTGGTCAGAGGCCAGAACAGCCCAATGAAATTTCCCAAAAGGCATAATCCCACTAAAGCAAACAAGACTTCTGAACAAGAATCCAACTAGGCGGGGTGCAGATAATACTTCATGCCTTGGAGTTATCTTGCACAAGTTATTTTGCTAGCACATGGGTGCAAGCTCACATTGTAGGCAATGCACAGAATATCCATTAGCTTCTTTCTCCAGTATGACTCCTGAGCTAAGATATTGTAGACAAGGATACAGTGAATTCTGGAGTTAAAAGTTTCTGGATTTTAGTTCTTCTTTTCGACTTAAAATCCTGCACAGCCTTATTCTGCTTGCCTTATAATCCTTTACACAACAGCTAGTTACCTAAAGAACAAACATCATTGCTTCTAGATCCAACATCTCTACTTTGATAGGCAGCTATGGGCAAACAAGAAAAAAAGACACTTGCAGGAAGGGCACAGTAGATTTTCAATGATGAAGCTTAATGAAGAATGCTAAAAACAAGCATTCTTAATTATTATTATTACTTTGAACTCATTGCCCCGAGCAGAACAATGAAACATTCCTGACGCACAAGACTCACAGTAGAAGTAACTGAGCACCCAGGTAAGCACAAGGCATCATTTGTATTTACCAATGGGTTTACTCATCAATCATACTAACCTCAGTTGAATGAACAATAGCCTGGAGGTCAGGGCTGCTGTTTAGGCAGACCTTGTGGCTAGGAAAGATGCCTACCAGGAACTTATAGACGCTTAGCGTCAATAAACCAGCAGCAAAAATAAATAAATAAAAATCCTGCACATGGGAAAGAATAACCTCAGCTTGACATCTACTGCCTAGGAAAAGCTCTGCAGAAAAGTTCAAAAGTTGAATGTGTGTTAGCAGATCACTCTCATGGCAAACAGAAGAAAACAGACTGAGCTTCATTGATAGCAGTACTGCCAGTGGCTCAAGGGAAGGAGTCACTCTGCTCAATACTTTGAGACCACATCCAGAGTACCATGTCCAGTTTTGGCTTCCCCAGGAAAAGACAAAATGTTTAAATACTGAAACAGTTCCAGCAGATGGTCCCCAAAATGAGTGAGGAGTACCTGTAATCTGGGGAAAGCCTTAAAGAATTCATCAGATATCTGATAAGATAGTCATAGGAAATCTGGCTAATCTCAAGATGAAGACACGTGAGAGAAGTTGTACAGAATCTCCATCCCTGGAGATACTCAAACCTTGACTAGACAAGGCTGCTGTGAGCAACCTCACCCTGGATTCTTTTTTAAGTGAGAGAAGGACCAGGTGATCAGTCTATTGTTCGACAATGATAGCAACTTTTCGATATCTTCTTTTCTAATAAATGCTTTGCTCTTTATTCCATTTATTCTTTTTTTTTTTTTTTTCTTCCTAAACTAAGCAGAATAAAATGTTCTCATATTCTCATTTTTCCTTTCCCTTTTTTCAAGAAGCTTAAAAACACATTTCTATGTTAAAGAAGTTCTTTTGTTTTGTTTTGTTTTGTTGTTGTTTGTTTGTTTTGTTTTTTTAATGTATGGCTATAAAGATTCCCTGGCATACTAGTTAACAACATCCCTATGCAGCAGCTCTCTAGGACTTATGTTGTTGCTTGAAAGATAAGACCAAGCTGTAAAGGTGACTTAGCTTCTCAGAAGGAGAGGCATCTGTTTCTTATTTAAGTAACTTTATTGATGACTACGAGATTTATGATGTGATTCAAAACATTTCCCTTTCTAGCTAAGGAAATAATTCTTCAACAGAGCTGAAAGTGGGGTTTCTCTTTCAAAATTCATCCTCTTTTCATCACTATCAGCTGTGTATTTTGTAACACAGAACTAGAAGTTTAATTAGCCTAGCACCTGGTCAATGCATACACTTCAAAACACATCACTCCAAATGGAATACCTGCTATTTATTTTCATGGAAACTACAATCAATACAGAGAGCACAAGAACACTATTTGATAGGACAAATTCTCAGCTATAAAACACTGTTTTTCAACACAGACACCACCATTAGCTATGGATTTTCACCAGCCATGAACAAGAGCCTGTGTGCTGCACTCATAACAATCTGCACCAGTGGAGGTGACCCACTGTCGCTGTTGCCACTGCTGAAATGCACCACCCACCATATCACTGTGCTCACTATTTGGTATCCACAAATGTTCAGCAGGTGTGAGTGAATGTCAGCAAGTGCCATTTTTTCCAAATGGAGGAATTCAATTTCACATCTTTGCTTCATACACACTTCCACATCGGATGTCACTCTGTCACACTGCCCCTCTGCTGCCATCTGTTGCACAGCAACAAAATGTAACAGAATAATATTGGAAAGATTCAGCCTCTACTGCCACACCTCCAGCATCCTCCTCAGATGTCATGGGCCAATATCATAAATTAGGAGTCATTACTATCATAGAAGTCCCCATATAACTGTCTAAAATATCATCTAGAGGTATTTGAAAGATATCTTTCATTATAAAGTATTCACTTTCAGCTCTATCCCTGCTTCCATCTACCTAATACAAATTATTCTTATATTGATAACGTTACGATTTTAGTCTTTTTCTGCCTTGATTTGAGGGTTTTGTGTTTTTCACACATTTCATGTTATTCACTGCCAGCACTTAACTCATCATATTGAGGTCAGGATTTATTTCCCGAAAAGTAACAGAGAGAAGTAGGTATGAGAAAAACACAAGACAGGCAGTTCCAATTGCTAGCATAACTTTATTTCCCGAAACTTCTTTTAATTTCTTTTCATTCTGTCCTATCAGTAATTTAACAACTGAGATATGAAAGTTCATGACAGTTATGCAAGTGTTAGGTGGTCAGAGGAGAAAAAAATAAGCAGCATAACCAGACAAAGGAAGGCTACTAAGGCAACAGCAAAAGCACTGCTCCTCACCCAAGTTTAGCCCAAACAATAATCGTTGTATAATGTTTGCAGGTTTTGTTATTATGCACTATATAGTACAATTCACATAATTCATTACATATACTCAAGGTTCTTAAGTGCATAAGTTATACACATTAAAATGCTTTGGGATTATTAATCTAGATTTTGCTGAAGAAAATTAAGTCTATTCCACTCCAGCAAAACTGCTCATCTGACAATTATTAATTAATACAGTTTGTATTAACTTTCTCGGGTCACAGGAGAAATTGACACTAATCACCAAATTGCTGCTCCAGCTATTTCACTAGCAATAATAATAAGCTGGCATGACTTTTAACAGAATTAAAGCCTGATGTAAACAAACTGTTCTTCAATATTTAATTAAAATATAATGAGGAACATGGAATACAGTTCTGGGTACTGCTTAAGGTTGCATGGCACCATTTCGATGTCACATCATGTGTCACATCTGTTTATTGACAAAGAAGGGTAAATGACCCCTGAGCACAGACTTGTGGAAATAATGCCACTCATTTTAATATTCAATTCTCATTGTTTGTATATTCAGAAAAGAATAATTTTACCCTTGGCATTTTTACACACCACAACTATCAACAAGAGCTTCACCAAAAGCCCACTGATAGCTATAGATGCTTTTCCTTTAAATGCAATGAGCTTTTGATCATGTTACATATTATTGCTGCAAGACAGCAACTTTTGGAGTTGTTTTTTTTTTTAAATCCTATCTCAAAGAAGGATGCTTATAGTCTATTTTACAAACAGATTAGTAGTTTGCTGGTTTCACTTAAAAAAATACAGCAAGAAAGCAGATAAAAGCAAAGTACAAGCACTTCATTTTTAATTCACGCAGCTGCTAATGACAAAAAGCCACTAACATAACAAAGGATCATAGAATGGCTTGGGTTGGAAGGGATCTCAAGGATCATCAAGCTCCAACCTCCTGCCACAGGCAGGGCCACCAAACCTCCACATGTAATACCAGACCAGGCTGCCCAGGGACACATCCAACCTGACCTTGAACACCTCCAAGCACTGGGCATCCACAGCCTCTCTGGGCAGCCTGTTCCAGCACCTCACTACTCTCTTGGTAAAGAACTTCCCCCTAATATCCAGCCTAAATCTTCCCTCCCTCAACTTAAAACTGCTTCCCTTTGCCCTACCGTTATCTATCCTTGTAAAGAGGTGGTTCACCTGTTTATAGGCTCCATTTAGGTACTGAAAGGCTGCAATGAAGTCACCCTGCAGCCTTCTTTACTTCAGGCTGAACAAGCCCAGCTCCCTCAGCCTGTCTTCATAGGGGAGGTGCTCCAGCCCTTTGATAATATTTATGGCCCTCCTCTGGACCCAGCAGCTCTATCATTCTTGCATTGGGGGTCTCAGACCTGGACACAGTACTCCAGATGGGGCCTCATAAGAGCAGAGTCGAGGGGGACAATCACTTCCCTGTCCCTGCTGGCCACCCCTCTTCTGAGGGAGCCCAGGATACCATTTGCTTTCTGAGCTGCAAGAGCACACTGCTGGCTTATGTTAAGCTTTTCATCTTCCAGGATCCCCAGGTCCTTCTCTGCAAGGCTAGTCTCAAGGATTGCTCCTCCCAGTCTGTGTACATGCCAGGGATTCCTCTGGCCCAAGTGCAAAACCCTGCACTTTTGCACATGGAAATGTACTCAATGGATGTTAGTATTTATAACTTGGGTTAGTTATTTATGGTGTTTTAATTTACCAATTGGAGGCCAAAATTCATCATAGAGCAAAAAATGTGTCTATTTTCATACCCTGCAGACTTTAGTACCTCTAAATGAAGATATCCATGGCATTGCCAGCTTTTGTAGAATTCCTCTCACTCAGACCCAAATAGAAGAGTCATAAGGGTAAGGCAGGGCTTTGTTTACATTCTTTCTGAAATACAGTGAGAAGAAATTAACCTGCCTACAAGACACAAAGCAATGCTAACACTTTTTTACTCTAACTGTTTACATGTAAGTGATCTTCTAAAGCGTCAATATCCCAAAGAAATGACTGGGCCTTAAAGTCCTTTGCTTATAATTTGTTTTGTAGTACCACCTAGTTTAGGACTGAGATCTACGAATGAATGGAAAGTCTTATTTGAAGGGGACAAAAAGCAAAACTAACCAACCAAAAAAACCAAACCAAAACAAAACAAAACCACACACCTTAAAGACATTTCTACATTACAAGAATTTACCTCAAAAAGGAATACAGTTACACTCAAATCAGCCCTGCATGAGTCAGCTCATTTCCCAAAGGTATGGGGAAAACATACTGTAAAGTCAAGGACAAATACAGCTGAGTGCTAAGCCTGGCAGTAGAGGGCTGCAGCAGGTGAATCATCACCATCAGCAAGTACTGGCTTGGAGAATGGGGCACAACACTCATCCATGAGATTAGATAGGCTAAAGTTGATCTGATTAGACTGGTGCAATGTGTCAACAAGCACTAACCTGCAAAGAAGTCTTATAAACCTCAGTACAGTTAATTTCAAGTTAAAAATGTGGATTACTTCATTGACAAATCAAGGAACAATGCAGAAAAGTTTTGCTTCACACACACTAAGACACAGTTTGTCAAAACTGTCTTACCTTGAAAATATATGGATAAAATCCTGCTAAGCTCTAAACTCCCTGGGGCCACCAGGTTGGTGCCATTGACTTCAACCACAGACTCCATACTGAGAGAACAGTTGCTGGTTCCTGGTCTCCACTAAGCATCAATTTCAGAGCGCCCTGATGCACCTTATAACCTGAGTAATTAGAATTCCAGACAGTGGCTGAGTTCCAAGCCACGCTCCTACTTCCTTGACAGACTCTGCTGAAGCACAGATACTAGTTTGTTTAACCAAGATAGACTGCTGAAAACACTAACTGGGGATCACGTCGGGCAGCCCTTCCACCCCTCAGGTGAATGACCTCACTACTGAACGAAAGAAGCATAGAGAAATGCACTCTTTCCTTTCAGGTTTCATTATCTACAAGGCTTCCAAAAGTTTCCACTTGAATATATTTTTTAATTCTGTTTAGCTTTGAAATGCTTTTTGTTGAGCTATATTTCTAGGTAATAAAGAGTTATTAAAGTAATAAAAGTACTTCAGAGCTAGGTAAAATATCCTGCTCCTGGCCTAGAGGATTCAGACAAGAAGAATTTAAAAAACAGTCATGCAACTATATCGGAACATGTTTTCTTCTTCTTCATGGAAGTCAGCTGGGCCAAGACAAACTAACAAAACCAATTCTTCTTAAGGTTTACTCTCCGCTGTCTCTCAAGCAAAAACTGCTGAAAATACAATCAGTGAAGCTACTTTAAGAAAAATAAAGTCCTACATGAATCTTGGAGAAGTTCAGAAATTGTATTCAACAATGGAAACTCAGTTGTGAAAGTTTACTTGAGTACACTAATTGAAAACATATGTAGAGATAACCATCTTAAGCTTACCACAAAGATTTCAAAAGTGGTGAATGTTATTGCAAAGCACCTCACTCCTTTACAGTGGATATTTTCTCCTGTTTTTATGACCATATAGAGAAAGCCAATATAACGTGTTGCAACACTACTGTTACAAGAATTCCACAAAACCTCCTCTAGTTTTATGTACATCATTAGTCAGCCCCTAAAGAGCACCCATTAAAAGTGTCTCATAGTTTAGTAAATGTAATATTTTATAGTAAACTCTAGAAATATGGTACCATAATCTTTTCTGGATTCTGTCTTGTATTCTTCATGTTGATCACTTCTGCTGTCAGCTTTGGGGAACAGAACTTCTTTACGATAAGGGTGACAAAGCACTGGAACAGGCTGCCCAGAGAGGTTGTGGAGTCTCCTTCTATCCATG
This sequence comes from Centrocercus urophasianus, assembly GCF_019232065.1. NCBI lineage: Eukaryota > Metazoa > Chordata > Aves > Galliformes > Phasianidae > Centrocercus > Centrocercus urophasianus. The sequence goes on from NW_024884253.1 coordinate 67,851,898, forward strand.
TATTTAAGACCGGTCCGAACGCTTACCTGTGCAACCCATTATAGAGAACCTGCTTTAGTAGGGGTTGGACCAGGTGATCTCTTGAGGTCCCTTCAAATAACCTGCAATTCTGTGATTCTTTCCAGAAGCACTCTTTTGCAACAAATTTAGTGACCTTCTTGGGCACTTAGTTCACAGTGACTCGGAAGAGTGGCTTTGGCTGAGCAAAGACCAGAGAAAGAAGCATTTCCAGTAGTTCTTGCTTTGGCCTGAGTCCTGCTTTTGATGCCTTTCACAATAGTGGCAGCTGAACTTACATAGTCTCTCTTTTCCCTACCTCTGTGAAAAGAAATACATCTATTTGGCTGCTTGATAGTTAGGTGAACAGATAGTTAGGTATGCAACACACCAGGTTACATTTACTGCTTGCCTGTACTATCCTCCACCTCATAATCTCCTTAGTGGTTTCTTTCATAGAAAAAAGCGTATAATTCATGCCTTCCTTTCTGTACTTTACCTTTCTCAATCTGCAAATATTAAGATTAAAACATGCGCTGATTATATTTTAAAACTTAAAGTTCAAGACTCAAAAAGAAGGCCAAAGGTAAAGAGCATTTCAACAGTTAGTTTTAATTCTAACATTCACATCATGTTTTACTTCTGTAGCCTTTCCAGCTTTTTCTATTTCTTTTCCCCCCCTCCAATCCTGAGCTGTTTTGTGAGCAGAAAGAATAACACAGGTACAATTTATGTTATCTCAAACTTCTAACCTCTAATAAACTAAACGTATTACAAGCTCTGAAAGAATCAGGATAATAGCTATGATTTCATCATTTTAATGTCCTGGTTTTGAATTTCATCCAAAAATGGAAATAGAAATTATGATTATTTCAGATGCATCTTTGATAAATATCAGTAATGTGCTTATGCTACACAGGACACACTGATAAGTGTATATATCAGCACCACAGATGCACAAAGATTCACAGAAGAATAGGTTCCTATAACAGTTACGGTTCACTTTTCTGCCTGAGAACTGTCATTGATCTTTGGAACAAAAAATTTATCCCTATGCATTTTGTATTTGTGAAACCTTCATCTTATGATTGTTCTCAGACAAATGCATATGTGAGAGCTACACATCAGACATACATATCAGACATCAGATTCCTTCAAATTGTATTAATATATTAAATATATATTATTATTAACATATTAATATATGAAAACATCAGCAGTCAGGCTCATTTCAAAGTCTTGAAATTTGATACCAAAAGTCTGAGCAATTTGGAAAAGTTCTGGTTGTAGCTACATGACCAATCCAAACAAAGTGTTGAAGTTCTTTATGCCTGCCCCACCACGTGCACAAAGTCAATGCAGTGCCTGAACAAAGCAAGACAATGATTCAGTAGAAAATGTGGCGAGGACTGATTTTAATCTTCATCTTTTCAGTTAAGATTTGATTTAAAGCTATGTAATTCAGTAGAATTGAGGAGCCTGCAGATTAAGGGGATTTTGGAGTAGACTTAGTTCTTCTACTTGTCCACATGCACTTATTCACAGATAAATTGTTTCATAATTTGATCTGCAAAAGGGGTGGAGGGAGAAATCATCCTGATTTTTTATTTGACTAGTTCAAATAAAAACAAACATTTCAACAACAAAAAAAAAGTTTATGTTGTAAAACTACCCTTTGCCATTATTTCTGCGATAAAAATCTTGTCTAGAGAATTACTAAGACTGCAATGAGAAACAATGAAGTCATACTTAGCATGTCTGAGACTCCCAGTTTGGCAGGAGCCTGAAAGCACATAAGACAGAAGTCTGTTCTCCGCAGCAGAAACACATAGCAGTTTGCAGAACCTCACAGACCAAAGGTACCTCTGAATAGAAGTCCCACTGTTCTAAGACTACTGAGATCAGAGAGAGAAAATGAACAGTAATCAAAGGAGAAACACACACATGAAAAGGAATTGTTTCAGACAGATGCTCTTTTTATTTATCTTCCACTTGCTATATGTCAATGGAGCAGCAATTACAAACTAAATACTTAAGAATACCAGGAATAGGCGAGGAACATATTAATTAATCCATTCATCCATTCTTTTCCTGTCCTCTGCATAGCAGTGGTTTCCCAGGGCAGCAAAACCAGAGCACATTTGGGAATACCCACTCAGAGAGCTAAGGAGAAGTAAACCTCAAGACAAAGCAGTCACCACAGCACTCTGTCCCAGGTCCTCACAGACAGCTTGACAGCCCTACCTATACTGCCAGAAACCAGCCCAGAAAATCCATGGTTTTCTGATAAACCAGCACCTCGTGACTGGCAGCAGCTTCTCCCACCCTTCAGTGCCAGGATACACTTCTCAAAACCTTCACAACCTTTTTTTCACATGTCCACCTACACCACTACACCAAAAACAGAAGAGGAAGAGCTGTTGTGCTATTCACACAGGACTCTCAATAGAGATGATATATTCACACTACCAAGGTGCACGTGGAGAGCAAAAAAGCTGCCTAGATGGTAAACATGTTTCTCTTGGCAGAAATAATGTGGTATTTAATGAATCCCTTTGTCCAGACTTGCCACTCTGGTGCAGCGCTTCAACCTCCATCAGCACAGATGCACAGATCAAGGTCTGTCCCAGACGCACTCTGGCCATGCTGACCATCTCTGCTCACTTTGGATCTATAGGATTTTTCTGACAAAAAAAAAAAAAAAAAAAAAAAAACACAAAAAAAACCCACAAAAAAAAACCCACACAGATCGCAGGGAAATCAATATGGAAATAATAAGCATGCCAGGATCTGCGATAGCCATGGCATCCAAAGGAAAGGATGAGACGATCTGCACATTACAGGCTTTGAAGCTGAGCTAGCAGTAGCAATTAGTGCCTGACACTCTTCCTGCTATAGCTGGTTGCCTCAGTCATATTCCTCAATGTTTTTGGTCCTCTCCTTGTTAGTTACCTTTAAATGTTCTACAATGTTATATACCATCTCAAAGGCAATAAATTCTTTTTTACCCACCAAGATGCCTTGAAGTTTGCAGGGTTTTTCACAAGTAAAATTCAAAAGTCCCTTCTCATTATAGTTATTTCCCTAAGCATCTTTTATACAAGTTTCTCTCTTATTTCCATAACTTCAACTCTCAACTGATATTTTGCCTTACTTCTTCCAGCTGACAGGTACTAAATAAATTAAAAAAATAAATAAAAGCAACAATCACATAGAATCATAGAATCACAAGGTTGGAAAGGACCTACAAGACCATCTAGTCCAACTGTCCTCCTATCACCATTACTACCCTAATCTACTAAACCACATCTCATAGCTCCTCATCCAGACAACTCTTGAACACTGCCAGGGCAACTCCAACACCTCCCCATTCCAGTGTCATTGTAGTTATTGAATTTCCCCAAACAAACCATTTATGTTTTCATGTTATTTTAAATGCAGATTATCATGGTCATTGATAATCCTAACGGGGAAGGGATACTTTTGCACAAAGTAAGACAGTCAGAGCAACATCCTGTAATGTACAACATTTAAAAAAAAAAAAAAAAAAAGTTTATTTTTCTGTTCTTATTCCTGTTATCTCCTAAAAAAGATCACATTGAGAGCCACTACATTGTGACAGATCTTTTCCATTAAAAAATTAGCACGTGACTTGGAAATAAATGCTCTTAATTTCATACTACCTCTTCCACAGTCATTTAGAAAGTACTTCATTAATTGCTTCTGAACGAGATTAAAACTTCCAGATTATCAATCATCTGCACTTTGAAGTTAGAGTGTATGGAGTGTATACACAAAGTGTATGGTGCTACTTTGGGTTACCAGCATATGAATAAAACTCCTTTTATCCCCCCTTTAAAACAGGCACTTTATTCTACATTGCATTATTTTAACTGAATACATGTATAGCACAGTGCTGAAATAGGAGATGCTTTATTGTCACAGAAGAAAATCTAGTTAACAGTTTACAATTAAGGCAATTCACAGGATTCTCTGTAAGATAAAATTGTCACCTTTTCACTCGGTTCCTCTATTAGCTGTGGTTAAACATGCAGCTCAAAATTCTATAAAAGGGCAAGCTAAGAAAAATCTATAATCCTGTCTTCAAGCAGTGATCTGAATATGGTTTCATCCATGACCTCTTAGTTTTATATTTGTTCCTGACCAATGTTTGGGAGAAAACTGCTTATTGCCTTTGACGCAGAAAAGGTATAACTAGGGAAGCTGGTGTTTTTATTCATCACTACTTCCAGTTCATACTCCAGTTTTTGCCTTCTATGTGGGCTTAGGATGCTATCAGACACACAAAAACTTAATGAATATCCTGTGTGTTCAGGCCAATGGCCCATCAAGCCCAGCAAGATAGGTTTCCCAGGAATACCACAGGCTCAGACACCTTCTACAGTCTGTTCCTTTCTCCAGCAATCAGATTTCATGAATTAGGGATATTGGTCAGTAGTAACCTCCCCCATGCTTTAGGTATCCATTTATGAGCCATTGTACATAAATTAATCTAACTTTTGAACCTGCTGATGCTATCAGTCTCCACAGCTTCCTGCAGCAGAATATGCTAGAAGTTCACAACCTGCAACATAAAATACACTCTTTTGACTGATTTAAATTTATCTACCATCATTTTCATCTAATGACCTTCAATCCCTGTATTTGGAATTGAAGATCAGCAGTTTCAGCAACCTTTGTCTGCTCCCTTCATGATTTGGAAACCCCAGTCATCTTGCCCTTCAGCCTTTTCTCCAAAGTGAATTAACCTAAATCTTTTATGACCCTCCTCAAACACTGCTTCACTCACTTTACCATTTTAGCTGCCACTCTCTCTGTTCCTTCCTCAATTGCACTACATCCTTCTTCAGGTCCAAAGGCCAAAACTATACACAATGCTCAAGATGCAACTGCATGAGGATTTTACAGAGCAGTAAAGTAATGCATTCCATTTTGCCTTCAAGATTCTTCCTGATGATGACAAAGAGTATTCATTGTTATTTTTTTCACTTTCAAATTTTTCCAGCTGCTTCTGCAAAGTGAGATAAAGGATTTCAGAGAACTATCACAACAATACTTACGACAACTCCAAAATCTCTTTTCTGAGTTGTGACTGCCAATTGCAAGTATATTAAATACTACGTTCAGAGCATCCTTTTGTAGCAAATAAAGCTCTAGAAATAAGCCTTCCTAAATCTACTCTGCAAAAAAAGATCTTGAGCTATGCAGAGTTAGAGGATATTTGCTTATTTGAACTTGGCTTCCATTTACAAATAGAACTGATTGCAGCCTTGTTCTCCACCCCTCTAGTCGCACATTATAGAGCACTTTTCTGCAGGGAACCTCTTCCCACCTCTTTTTAACTTGCCCTCTTGAAGAAGCACATCTCATGCAATTACACTTTGTCTGCACATGATAATTTGCCATTCCATTTCCTCAGTTACCTTTGAACCTGTCAGCCAATTTCAAACACTTTCAACATAAGGATAAAAACCTCCAAGATCATTATATCCTAGAATTTAACTGAAACAGGAAACTGGAAAGGAGACCCCAGTCAGTGCCTTCACTGAAGAAACAGTTATAACATGCAGTCATCCTTAACAGAAAATCTGCACAGATTTTCAATGTCTCGATTGTACAAAAAGTTTCATTTGGAGTTTGTGCTCTAATAGACATCAGAGGATGTAATCACAAGATACTAATCCATCAGAAACCAGTCTTCATTAATTCTAACACTCATAGAGCTACATATTGATTTAACTCCGGTAATGACTCACAGGAAACCATTTAAACTGTTTCATAGCAGGAGGGGAACCTGAACCAGATGTAGGCTCAGCTGGAGTTGCCAACAGCCCCTCTGTTCTGGCTTGAAGGTACTACTACTGAAGATAGTATTTCCCAGTTAGTAGCGTGACTACTAACCAGTACAGAGAAATAAAACAAAGAAAAGTGTAAAATACTAGCTTGTTTTTATTGCACAGAAATCCACACCTGTAGAAAACAATTGCAGCTAAGTCCAGAACACAGTCTGTCAATAGTTTTGGTGGACAGGATTAAGAGAACGGAGAAAAGAGGAGATTTCCCCCTGCTTTTCATCGACCAGCCTTCTACTGGGATCTTTGGCAAAAATGAGGTGAGAGCTCATCTCCTGTAACAACAAAACCCTGCCAGCAATCAAGGCAGCTGTCCCCAGCCCATGAGGAATAATTTGGCTTTGCTGTAGGACCTTCAGGTGAAGTAAGGACTGCTGTGCCTTGTGGAAACCAGTGTCTGCTCCCCACATCATTTCACTCCCACAGGGCTTCTAAGTTGACTGAGAGATGACAATACCGGAAGTCACTATAGATCTAAACACACTTCATCAACTCCTGCCGCAGTTCTGAGGACTCTGAGAACCCCAACAGGCCTAAACAGCCTTGATCAGCCTCACTGGGGCCCCCCTTGCACTCTGCCCATGGTCACTGGGCTCCTTTTCAGCCGCAGCCTGGTCTTCAGATATGCTAGTCCCTGACCACACCTCCCAGTTGGACCTCAGGCAGATTTTCTCCTGTACAGACCCCACAGACATGCTATAGCTCATCTCCTTGTCTTCTCCCCACTTTATATTCCTGTTGAAAGCTGACATTGGCTTCTCAATAGATTAATATTGTCCAGTGTTCTTTACAACTTCAGCAGACATTCAACAATGCTTCTAATTTGTTCGGCTGAATATAAACTATAAGCTATTCCCCCTTACCTTTCAATCAACTATGAAGAAATCATAAGTCGAGATAAGACCTTGGAAAAGCTACACTGGGAGCTGAATTACAACACTGCTTGTTTGGGTTTTTTTGTTTGTTTGGTTGGTTGGTTGGTTTTTTAAAAGCGCCAGTAAAACTCAGCCAAAACACCATCACCACCAGGGATGAAACAAGCATCATTTGAGAACAGATGACAACTCATGATGTGATAAACAATAGTGATAAGCAAGATCATAAAAAATCCTGAACTAGAAGAAACACGGCGAGAAGTGTGGTAAGAGTTAATTTTTGAGCAAGGATTCCTTTTTGCTTTTTCTGGAATTGATTTCCCATTCAAAATATTTTTTTCCTAGAATAGACTGAAAGCAAATTGAAAAAAATGAAGAAAAATTAAGGTTTTTTTTCCGCACTTGCACAGCTAGTATTAATTTTAGAAAAGCTTCTAATTGATTTCTTAAATCTAATATTTGTTGAATTTATTGGAAGGATGAGGGCAACGGATACCAACTTATTCAAAGAGTATGACTTTTGCAAAGAATATGAAACAAACAAAATTATCTCTACCTCTACAGTTAGATAAAGTTCCACAAAACAATCCTTTTCATACTTTCAGCTTTCATATGCTGAGACAATATGAATGAGTACCACAGTTCTTCCTTAGGAAGGGCCCTTTCTCTGCTAATTTAAACAGTCATCAACAGATAGATCTCTCTATAAAAATGTGTATGATATACAGATAATGTATAATACTATTTACATAAACAAAAACACATCAATAGATTTTACCATAATACCTTGTGATAAAAATTTAAATTTGACATAATATACTTATGTGCAGATCACTCCAAAAGAAATGTCCCCAATTTATTTCCATGGAAAGTACAACCAATACAAAGAGCACAGTAATAATATTTTATGGAGACAATCCTCAGCTACAAAACCATTTTTTTAACACAGTCACCACCTTGAGCTATTTGTTTTCACCTGTGATGAAGAACGGCCTGCATGCTGTGTTTGTAATAGTGTGCACCAGAGGAGATAGCCCACAGTTTCAGAGCTGGTTCAACCTGTACTGCCATATCACCAACAGTCACCTTTGACATAATGGGTCAACATCATAAAATAGGAGGCATTACTTTTGGAGCAGCCCTCGTATAGCACACACATCTGATATATATAGCACATTTTGAAACTCCTGCACGTGGAGCTGTGCTAATACTATGCCAACCTTCTGAGTGGAAAGAATTTCTGAATAGAAATCTAAACGGCTGCCAATGTCTTCAGCTACCCACCCTTCAACAAGCTTTTTTGTTCTCTTGGTGTTTTTTTTTCCTTCCCTCTGTGGTACAGCTGATTATTTCAAAATACGATGGAAGCACAATGAAAAAATAAAAGCAAATTCCCCAGAAAATATGCAGGTTATGTTTCTGTTTAGCATGATAAAATGAAGACACAAAACTGTAGAAATCTGCCAATGCTGAAGGGCCCAAAGATTTTGTTCCCAAGCACACACAGGGCTCTCAGTGGACAGGAATTAACCAAAAGTGCAAATAACGTGACCTGCAGCGACCTGCATGGTTTGTAAACCTCTAATCATAAAGGATGCATGGCAGAATGTTGTGAATCAATGAGGCAGTTGAATTTTATAGACATACTTTGTTTCTTTTCCACTAAAACAAGACAGTTCTACTGTATCCAGAATTTGAAATTAGGCTTTACCAGAAACAATATTTTACTAGTAATTAGAGCTAGTGGCAACGTGTTGTTTTTGTTTTTTTTCCTTCTGCTCTGGACATCTTTCCTGCTAATAATCTGCAAAGTTTTGCATCTCTTGCCTTTGCAAATGATTAATATTGTGTTGGGAGGAGAAAGGCTAAGGTACATATACATGGATAGAAACAGCATACATTTTAAGTCCTGAAAATGTTTTCCTTATTGTTGGATACTTTTTAAAAGCAACAATCCCATTAAAATTTATCAGGTTCCTTGGGTGAGTTCACTAAATACAGAAGAGCAGCTCAGGGGCACAGAGGGCACATTCTACAGCAAATAGATTGCAAAGTATTATCAACATACTTCAGAATAACTCCATTACTGGAAAAAACTTTCTCTACAGTCACAGCAAATTCAGCCTCCATTGGAAATATTTGAGAATAAGAAGTAGACAAGGAATAGCTCAGGCACAGTACTGCAATCTCCCAGCTCTATACGGTGCTTGCTACAATCTCACATATGGTATAAAAGCAGAACGGAAGTTACTTTAAAGTGCAAACTATAAATAGATAAAAATAGGAGAAGACCAGAAAAATAATCTGGTATTGTCATCCTGATACTTAATAATTACACAGCTGGATCTCAATTCAAGAGCTTACCAAAAGACCCCATTCCAGAATTGTCAGTTATCAGGAATCTAAGCTATGGAGTTAAACACAGATTAATATCTTTGTTCCCTCAGGTTGAGTTAAGAATGGAGAAGTTTTTTCCACCTTAGGGAAAAAAAAAAAAAAAAAAAAAAAAAAAAAAAAAAAGTAAAGCAATAGAAGTGTATGTCATGAGATAAAATAATATCAAAGTAAAATACAACAGTTGTAAGAACAGCAACTCTATTTAAGTTTAAAACAAGAGCATGATTGGTTATGAGTCACCAGCCACAGAAGACAACTAGGCAGTTCATTATGAATGATTTTATGCTTTTAGCCAGCATCCTTAGGCATCACCTTTCCTCTGAGGTCCTACATGGCAGTATGATTCTAGTCTTTGTCTTGAGGGGCTTGATTCTATGTTTTATTAACAATAATCCGGTAGACCTTTTTTCAGTCTCTAATTTAAACAGAAGTCATTAATTTAAAAATCTCACATAATAAGAGAAGATGCTCAATGCTGACCCTTAGCATTCTCACACACTGATTCTAGATAAATCCCTTAGTAATTGAAGTTGGGAGTGTTATTTTCCTTGCTTTCTATGCATTGTTACCAATACACAGTCCATACTTGTTTAAAATGCTCACCATGTATCTGTTTACCTATCGCTGTGCATTAATTACATTCACAGCAACACAATTTGGAAAATTCTCATGTTAGGAGTACAGTCAAAACCTTTCATTTGTATAAACACTTCTCTGCAGTGTCTTGAGAAACGAATAACCTTTTCCCAATTACTTTTTTCTTACACATGTGTACTTGCTTCAGCTCTCAGTCTCTCTTCTTGTTTGTTGCCCTTACAACTAAGTTGCATAATGCATTCCTTTGTTCCAGAAACAAATAAAAACTCAGCAAGCTGTCCTTAATATACAAGTCAACCACAAAGGAAACACATAAATCTTTTGCTAGTGGGTCTTAATTTTTACTTTTCAATATCATTAGACTTTACATGCCATGAAATGAAAACCGAAATTCCAGAAAATACAATGACTCTCTTTTTAATTCTGCAAATGAGTGAAATAGCCACAAGGCCATACTGATCATAGAATGGCTTAGGTTGGAGGGACTCAAAGCCCACCCAGTCCCAACCCCATGCAGTGGACAGGGTTGCCACTCAGCAGCTCAGGCTGCCCAGGACCCCACCCAACCTGGCTTTGAGTGTCTCCAGGGATGGGGCACCACAGCTTCTATTGGCAGCTGTGCCAGCGCCTCACTGCCCTCTGAGTGAAGAATTTCTTCCTATCACTGTTTCCCCTCTTTTGTTTTAAAGCCATTCACCCTTGCCCTACCACTATCAGATTATGTAAAAAGTCAGTCCCCCTCCTGCTTTTAAGTTCCCCTCAAGTACTGGAATGTTGCAATCAGGTCTCCCCAGAGCCTTCTCTTCTCATAAATCTCAAACATTCAACCATTTTCACAGAGACTGACAACAGTACCATAGTTTTCCTCCTCCTCCAAACAGAGCAGCTGAAAAGCACAGAGTGGCCTATGAAGCTACAGCATCCTGTACAGCAAGTACAGGAGCTGTGCTTTTAGGCACCTGTTTTACATAATTCCGCACTTCGCAGTACATGGTAGGTTACAAAGCATTTAGAGAGACTGAATATCTTCAGAAGTATCCCAACTTATAGGGAAATAAAAAGAAAACATCAAAGGAAGACAAGAAATTTCCCCATCCAACCAACAAATAAAGGCATATCTTCTAACAAGGGGACATGAAAAATTGCAGAGAGGTGACTTCAGTTTTTAAAAATAAAAGCTAATGCAGAATCTGATTAAACAAAAATATTCCTGGATAAGTCTAGAAAAGTTAGCAGTATTACTGGTGTGGTTCTAATTATGTACTTTCAGTTTTACTTGCAGGTCAAATTACACTGAAGTAAAACACAGCCAGACAGTATTATTGTAACTCTGCCTAAGCAGAGCTGTAAAGGTTTGACAGCCAGTGCACTTTGATATCTACAATGAATTTAATTCATGCAGACTTTCAGAATATCATGCAATAAAAAAACGGTTTCCAATCTTCTTAACTCATAGCACCTGTAGTTCAAACAATCCACTGCTTTCTATGAATTAATCGTTACTTATACAAAGGAGCCGTTGTAGTCCACAGCTTCAGAAATGGAAAAGTCGGTACAGACTTTGTGGTTTAGCTTTTATTGGCAGAAGTTCTTAAAGAAAAATAGAACTACTTGGCTAAATAGATAAATAAATAGATAAAATCATAGAATCAGCAAGGTTGGAAAAGACTTCAGAGATCATCCAGTCCAGTCATCCACCTACCACCAATAATGCCCATTAACCGTATCTCTTAACACAACATCTAAAGGTTTCTTGAACATCTCCATGGACAGTGACTTCACCACCTCCCTGGGCAGCCTGTTCCTATGCATGACCTCTGTTTCAGAAAAGAAATTTTTCCCAATATCTATCCAATCTGAACTTCCCCTGGCACAACTTGAGGCCATTCCCTCTTGTCCTGTCAGTAGTTACACAGGAGAAGAATCCAATCCTCACCTCACCATGATCTCTTTTCAGGTAGTAGTAGAGAAAGATAAGATCTCCCGAGCCACCTCTTTTCCAGACTAAACAATTCCGCTCCTCATAAGATTTGTGCTCCAGACCTCTCACCAGCTTTGTTGCTCTTCTCTGGACATGCTCCAGGACATCAATGTATTTTTTGTACTGAGGGGCCCCAAGATCCATTTCTGCCACACAGTCTTCAAACCACTCTGCCCCAAGCCTGTAGCATTGACTGGGATTGCTGTGACCAAAGTGCAGGACGCAGCACTTGGTGTGCTGAACTTCATCCCATTGGCCACAGCCCAGTGATCCAGACTGTCCAGATCCCTCTGTAGAGCCTTTCTACCTCTAGGCAGATAGACACTTACTGCCAACTTGGTGCCATCTGCTAACTTACTGAGGGTGCACTCAATGCCCTCATCCAGGTCATCAATAAAGAAGTTGAAGAGGACAGGCCACAGTACTGATCCCTGGGGAACACCACTAGCAATGGGTCACCAGCTGGATTTAACTCTATTCACCACCGTTGCTCTCTGGGCCTGGACATTTCTTTACTCAACAAAGCATAGCTGTCCCTGTCCACATTTGAATTAGAGGCAGGATGAGAAGACATCTTTATTGTGACAAGAGATTGTTGAAAATAAATCAGTGTAAAAGTTTTAGTACGGAGAGAAAACAAAAACAATCTCTGTAAAATCTTGATTAGACTTGATTAAAGTGAGCCACAGTGAAAAAGCTGATCATTGAGCTCAAAAAGCATTTATCTCAAAATAAGCTGCAGAAGTCCGTCTCTCCAAATGCAGACAGAACAGAAAAGAACTACCAGGATTGACAGCACCTCGGAAGAACTTCTTGAAACATTGCTTAAACAATTTTCGTCTTGCGTTCTTGTTGTCTTTGCTTTATATCTTCTCTCCCTATTACACAGATTCCTAATTCAGCTGCTCTTCCCATTTCTAATGAAAAAGCTCAGTAGCATTAGGCAGATCCAGCTTGTGTGCTTCAGCAGAACATGAAGATCAATGGCTGCTCAGGCTTCACTGGGGGCAGAGGAAAGAAGGAAGGGGGTCTCCTCTGCTGTCTCTGACTCCCAGATGCTCTTTCCAGTTCAGCTGAGCACTTGGCTTACATTTCGCATGAAACATCCAAGCTGCTGCTGAGCTCCAAAAGCACAGAGGGAGGGCAGCATCTTAAAGAAATGTAAAGCAAATAGTTGATGCAGCTGCATCCAGGCTGAGGGGAATAGGGAGCTCTGGCCACTGACACAGCACAGTTTAAAAATCTCCCTCTCCCTTTCTCTGAAGTAGCACTGTGAATATGAATTTCTTTTTTCTTCTAGAGCTACTGCAGCTATGAGGTTTATGTTTCTGTTTAAAAAAAAAAAAAAATTAAAAAAAAAACCATCTGGGAACCATCTAACATTTCTGGCTACATTTTTCATTGAAAAGTGAAAAGGAGCTGCTGAAGAGTTTTGATATGTGTAAGTGAGAAGGCCTGTGGAAGCTCAGGAATACTAAAAAGCATCTGGAACACATTTGATAAAAAAGTGAAAACAGTTTACAGCATTAATTCTTAACAGTCTGACACCTGAAGACAAGAAAAAAAAAAAAAAGCAAGAACAGCAATAAAAAAACAACAAACAGCGTAAAGAGTAACAACTAACTCCCTCTTGAAAGGTATGCTAAGGCAGATGAAAGAGAGGGAGGTGATATGGGATGATCAGCATAGCTTCACCAAAGGCAGGTCCTGCTTGATGAACCTTGTTTTCTTGTGATGGTATAACTGTATCAGTAGACCAGCTATAGATGCTGTCTGGATTTCAGAAAGGCCTTTGACATGGTCACCCATAACATCCTTCCCTACAAACTGGAAAGATATGAACTTGGAGGATGGACTTCCAAATTCCTTCCTTTCCTGTACCTGTAGACAAGTACCCAGAGACCGTACCCAGAGAATGGTGGTCTATGGCTCAATTTCTGGATGGAGATAGGTGGCAAGTTGTATCCCTGTGGGGTCAGTGCTGGGACTAATACTCTAATTTCAATCAGTGACATTGACAGCAGGATTGAGTGCACCCTCAGCAGGTTTGCAGATGATACCAAGCTGTGTGGTGTGGTCAACATGCCCAAGGAATAGGATGCCATCCAAAGGAACCTAGACCTAGGTTGTAAACACCTAGACAGTAAGTACACTGTGTCAGTCCTATAAATACCTTCACATTGTACCCAGATCCCTTCAAAGCGCTTTTTTATTAACACAGATGTTTTTTCCTGCCCAACTTGTACATGAAAGAACTTACTATGATGCAAATATGTCCAGTATTATGTATATGAGCAGACAACCACACAAAGAAACATGCAGCAAAATGCGAAATTCAAGCAGACACATGCACTTTTTTTCTTTTAAACAAAAGAATCTGGTCTGATGGTATTTTATAAAAGCAACTATTTCCTATTCTACACCAAGTGATTCTGCAGTCTTAGTTCTGCCCTTGGTTACATCAAGCCAATGCAGATTTAAGACCAAGAACTTCAGAACTGCAGTTACTTCAGAACTACACTGATAAGCAGGAAGTAGATCGCATCCTTTAGACTCATGGACTTGGCCTCTGACAGAAGAAATCTGGCAAATCAAGAAGAGATGGTTTAATCTATTGACTCCCCTAGCTCCATACCATTCCTCTACAGATGTTATTGCATCACATCAGACAGGAATGCATGACTCAGTTACTCCAGATCACAGAGCAGTACATCAGCTTAAAGCATTACTGAAGGTCCAGTTTGTGTGAATACATCACAATATGAACTAAACCTATAAAGTTCAAGGCAAACATTTTACCAAATCTGCAGAGAAGACAGCAAGTTTTGTGTTATCAAACCTAATGCAGCACTACCTTCATACATGCAGCTACATTGATTTCCACAGTAAGAATGAGCAAGATAGGTTTGTAACCCTTGCAAAAGATTAAACACAAGTCAGACGTCCCAAGGCCTTCACTATCCTAGATGAGATCATTTAATATGCAGCATTCAATTTATACTGAGAAAAAAGAAACCATTAATAGAAATAGTTCAGAATTATTTTATTTTTTTCCTCAGAGACCAGGAACAGAAGACTTACTGCTTAAATTTCTGCATCCAGGCTCCTACTGTCACAGAGTAATAGCATCCAGTCATATATATAATTTCTATGTGCAGGTTACCTCTGAAAAAAAGGCTATATCTGCCTAATCCAACCCTGTTAATAATTTCTCCCCAGTTTTCCCTAGTGTTACTCAAAAACATAAAGAACATCGGTGGCTAATAGAGAGGCTTCCCTTCCTTCCACCTCAAATCAGTGGTCAAATATGGAATTTTGTTGCTAGAAAAAGTGAGAAGAAAATTATAAATTGAATCTGTTTTATTTGCATTTTCATGCCTACATTCATAATCCAGCACATGTTCAAAAACCACTAATTAAATGTGATAACTGCCGCAAAAATCAAAACTTAATTTCATTTCTAAATATTCAATGAGCTAAAAAAAATTGGATGGAAAATTCAAAATCTAAGGTTTAGGAGTTGATGATAGCTAGCTCCGTGACATTTCATTTTTCCTTGGCATAAATTATCTGATGTACATACTGTCCTTGTTGCTGTTGTTACTAATTTTGTTTAAAAGCTAGAAAATAAGAGAAAGATAAGAAAACATGACCTACAATTTGTTTATTATGTTCAAACTTTCACTATGTTTCTGCTGTCAATCATGCTCTGTCTTAGCTAACCATTATTTATCTTTTATGACTTCATCAATTCACCTGCGATGATGAGTTGTCAAAATCTATATGTAGTACACTAAATGTCTGTTACTAGTAAATTCAGGATAATAACTGTTTTTCTCATTACACAAGAAATCGCTCAGCAACAGTCAAATATCAAGAACGTGTACAGTTGCAATTAGACATTCAACTCAAAACTCTGACCAGGTCTCTTTACTTTTATAAGCCCTATCTTACCGAGAAAAAGATTCCTCTCTTCATAATCACGCCTCATTCATGTCATCGGTTTTTGGCGTTAAATACATTTGTGAACAACTCTTTTCAAAGATGAAGTACAGGAGGAATAAAATTTCATCACAAATCTCTTAGGACCATCTCAAGAGCTTTGAGAATTGCAGCCATTGCCATCGAACCAGCCTGGTGCATTAGTTTCACAAAAACAAGGTCACATTTCCCGCTAGTTCTGTGTTTCTATTGTTCTCTTCTTTTAATAAAAAATATTAAAGAGTAAAAGTTTTGTTACTGATATATATGAACTGTATTATATATTTTATGAGGGCTGCTCTGAAAATAATGCAAACTATTCTGTGATGTTGGCCCGTGATGCAGAGGCAGATGGTGGTGGCATGACAATAGAGGGCAAATTTTCCCACCAATATCTCATTACATTTTATTGTCGTTTGATAGATGGCAACGGAGGGGCAGTCTGACAGAATGGTATCTGACGTGGAGGTTTGGATGATACAGAGGTGTGTCACTGAATTCCTCTATGTGGAAAAAAATTGATACCCATTGACATTCGTTGGCACTTTGAATATTCATGGAGACCAAACAGTGGATGTGAGCACAGCTTGGTGTTAGGTGGTGTATTTCAGCAGTGGCAACAGCGAGTGACCTCTGCTGGTGCAGGCTTTTATGAGAGTGGCATGCAGGCTCTTGTTCATTCCTGTCAAAAACATATAGCTAACAGTGGTGACTATAGTGAAAAATAGTGTTTTGTAGCTGAGAATTTGTTCTATCAAATAGTGTTATTGTGCTCTTTGTATCTGTTGTACTTTCCAAGGAAATAAATAGGAAGCATTACTTTTGGAGTGACTTTTGTATATGTAGCCCAAAACAATTCCTGTTCACTCAATGCAGCCCAGGCAAGCCAAAAGTTTGGACACTTATGACATAGTGGACAGGAGAAACTCAAGGTTTCAGAAAGTGTACTGTGTTGTGAGTAGGGAAAGAAGAAAGAAATAGATGGGACACACACAAAAAATGAAAGAAAAAAAAAGAGATCTTAAAACAAAAAAAGCAGTAATGAAATGGCTAGAGTGTAAGTTTAAAATAAAGTGGATTTTACATGATAAACTAGTATCTGAGTAGAATCCTGTGCATCTTTCTTGTGTTTCCCAACACCTTCTGTAGCATGAGCACTCAGAACAGTTAGCAACAGAAATGATGACATCTTCAGTGCTTTTCTGGTTGCATCAACAAATCAGCTGCAGTGTCTTTCTAGCCTCACTCTGTTTTCCTTTACTTTCTTCCCCCTCCTCTTATGCACACGCATCTACAGTGTTACTGTAATCTAGAACTTCTGCATGTGCTGCTTGGCCAAAACATATTTGCAATTACATTAAAGCTTAATAATAATAATAACAACAATAATAATAAACTAAAAAAAAAAAGGAAAAAAATGGAAATGCCTAAACTTTCCTTTGTTTTCCCATCCCCCACATCACAAGAAAATAATTGCTTCTTTGAAATTCATGTGAAAGCCTACAAAGCATGGTGGTGATATTAAGGGGGCATTTGGGAGCAAGATAAAATAATAAATTTTAAGAGGATTAAAGTATGTTGTGCAGTACATGGAGTACAGCTACTACATAGGACAGTGCAATAAGCTAATCTTAGGTGTCTGTGCACAAAAGAAACTGCTTTTGCACCCCATAAATATACAGCCTTTCTTTTGTACCCCATGCTTCCAAACACCTGCCTCTTTCTTGTTCTACTCATTGGATAGAAACTGGAAGCTCTCTAGTTGAAGATCCAGCACCTCATTTTTCGCCAATTACCCTCCTTACGTGTCTCACAGAGAAGTTTTAATTCATGGACAAAATAGGTTTATTTTTCTACTCCAGTGTTTCTGTACTTGTGTATGTGTCATCTAATGTAAGGGTTGCAGTGGTAATTGCTACCCTTCTGTGGAAACACTCAGTAATCACTGCAGCAAACCATGCATAACATCCAGAAAGCAGCTCAGACTTGGCTCTAGACAGCCTTCATTTACATATTCAAATGTATTTCTGTAAAGTTGAACAAAATGCTTGTTTATCATACGTTCAAAACTACCAACTAGCATGTTCTCAGCCTCTTCGCCATAAAGAAAGTCCTTAGAAAGGAGCTAGAATTTACTACTAGGCTGCCAGTTATCAGTGAGCTGAAGCTCTTCTGCCTGGGGAGCACGTGGTAATTCCATTCCCGGACCAAATCTAAAATTGTCCTAAAGCAAAATACTTATCCCCATTGCATAATCAGTTATATCCACTAGGGAAAAGAAAGTACACAAACAAAGTACCCATAAACACACACAAACAGAAAACCAGGGTAAAAATATCTGTTTCCCATAGAGTAAAGATATCCTAGGGTTTTTTCCCATCTACAGATCTCAGTAGCAGATTTGGTGCTTACAAATGCACTACTGATTCACTGAAATGAGGCTTAACAGCAAAGTAGCAAAATTTGCTGATGGCATAAAATTGTGATTTGATTTAATTAATCAGTTAAAAATAAGATGATTGAAGTCTTCTGAACAGAGCAAGCATCAAGGATCAAACTCCGCATTATGATTAGGGAGTCCTTCATCCAGTTGAATATATCTAGAGGAACCACTTACAAAAATTATTTACTGAATAGCTGACAGTGATAATGCCCAAGAGATTAAATAATGTGAAGAGTAATATACGCAAACACATACATTTCTTTTTTTAAAAGAGGGCTTACCTCCTGAAATCTGCAGGGAATTGACAATACATGAGTAACAATTTCTCACAGCCAAAAAAGGTTATAAAAACAGTAAAAAGTGGAATCTTAATTAAAGGAAAGATTCAAAAGCAAATAATAACCAAATAATTAAAATGTATTAAAAAATTAATAGAGAATTTGGAGTGAAAAAAATCACAAGGAAAGCAAAATACATTGGAAGAAATGATGAAAACAGGGAAAATGAAAGAGATCAAATTGAGATGAAAGAAGACTAAATATTACTTGTCATCTTAGCACAGTCAAAAGGAATATTTCCTTACGTCGTTGTTTAATATATCTTTTGCTTAAAAAAAGTCAAAGCTATTCACAAAAGAAAAAATTGCTAAAGAATATGTTTCAGAAAAGTGTTAGAACCTATACATTAAACAAACCAAATCTGCTTGCTGACAAAAACAAATCTGTCTTCAGATTTTCAGATTGCATTTCTGAAGGTCACATTAAAAAAAAAAAAAAAAAAAAAAAGGTGCATAAAACAGAGCAAAGGCAAAACTGAAAGCAACCAGACCTGAGGTTGCAATCCCCCCTCTCCCTTGCTTTACCTTCCACTCACAGTTGCCACCTAACCTTGCAGGCATCCAAATGCTATATGTGTGTCAGTCTCTGATCTGTAATTGCCAGACAGAAACTGCATGCTCAGAAGAGTTTCAGGTCTATACAGCACCATTACCAGTAGGTCACTGACACCAGAACTTGAATGGGATTCAGAAATGGGAGATCCTCTACATAAATCCACTGAAGCACCAGGATGGTAGATATCTCTGAGTATACTACAAACACAGCTGTAGCTCTTCCCCTGGCTTCAGGATTTTTATATTAAATTTTGCATTATGCAGGCCTTGGATCAGATACACAAGTTGATCTGAAAGAAACGAAAAGATTCAGGAGGACCATACAATTGTAGCCAAATACCAAGCAGGGAATTCATCTCCTATGAAGGTGTCTAAGGTTCCTCTACATACAAGAAAGAGCTAACCAACATAGAGGAGACTAGAGAGCAGCTACCACCCCACAGCAGATATGTTGGTGAGGTGGATCATTGCTGACCAGTTGATTCCACCACTGACTGCGATGGAGTTTTGACACCAGCCTAAAATTAACAGCTAGCTGCTGACACCTACAGTTAAGTTAGAAATATCATATTATAGATTACATGCTCCTGTGCTGCCTCACGTTAATTCCTGAAAAGTTCACCTTCCTTGTTGTGCGATAGGGCAGATACAAATGGAGAGCGTACACATCCAAGCCTAGCATGGCATCAAGTGGAAAGGACCTCTAAGAACAAGTGCAACCACAAACCCGCCACCACTATGCCCACTAACCATGTCCCTCAGTGCCACATCTCCAGTTCTTGAACACTCCCAGGGATGGTGACTCCACCACCTCCCTGGGCAGTCTGTGCTGCTGCCTCACCGCTCTTCCTGAGAAGAAATTCTTCCTAATATCCAATCTGAACCTGCCCTGGCACAACTTAATGCCATTATAAAAACGAGCCCTCCCAGCTGAGAAAGGCAGCCAGCACTGAAGTTTTCCAAGTTCTGAAAAAAGTATTCTCACTGTGGTTTTAAAAATGCATAAGATACATTCAAACTTTCTCGCAAAGGAATTCTGATTCACCCCCAGGTAGGGCCCATACCTCTCACAAGCCTGCACAGATGCAAATCTCAGGCATATCCTCCAAAGAGGAGACCATGCTCGAAAGAGAACCAAATCTCTACATGTCAGACCTCTTCCCATGATTTTGTATGGGCTGGCTTCAGGTAGGATATAAAAATATTTAATACTGCACCCCCATAAAGTGCCGAAACATGGACCTAGCCCACTGAAAAATCTGCTTTGCAAAATCCAATTATAAACATCTTTTCCAATACCTATCTTTTTACTTCCTGAACCACAAATGCACCCAGATAATAACACTAATTTTCAAATTTTCATTGGAAAAGTATTATTCAACACTTTCTTGCAATACTTATGGAAAGATTTAAGCAAAAAAAGAAACCACGCATCCCAAAGGCAGAAAGGTCACTTCATGGCAGACAATAACCTCAATAGTTCATCATTTCCTCCCACTTAAGATTTATAAGCTTGAGTATGCTTCCCCATTACTGAGCTGTTTCTGCTTTGAAACTTACTGAAATGTGCAATATTTTCGTGAATGGCAAAGAAAATCATATGCCCAAGTTACAATATGCAGCATGCTAATAAAAGCCAAGGTCATTTCAGGAATGAAGGTGAAACAGAACTCCTCAACATCCTGTTTTTGAATTCATAAACAGAGCAGTCACAATGTGAAACTTTTTTGTCCAACAGGAATAAGTCTACAGTTATGAGGTTAGGAAAATGGTCTCAGCTCTCACTTTCATGTACAAAATTACATGAAAAGAAACGGCAAAAGAAGAGGTATGCCTGAATTTTGTTCTGAAGAAGAATTAGAAAGGAGTACAGAGAACAGCATAAAAATACGCTGATATTAGTATGAAATATTTTAATCCAATTAATCTTTTAAACCCAATTTTAATCTTTTAAAATGAGTTTTACATCTTTAGAGCAATGTGCCCTCGCTGCTAAGAAGGCTAATGGCACTCTTGGCTGCATTAGGCAGTATGATCATTCCTCTCTACTCAGAACTGTGAGGCCACACCTGAAATACCTGTCTAGTTCCAGGCTGCTCAGTACAGGATAGATGGGGATACACCATAGTAAGTCCATCAGAGATCCAACCAAGATGATCAAATAACCGGAGCATAATTCCTATGAGGAAAGACTGAGAGAGCTGGGATTGTTCATCCTGGAGGAGGCTCAAGAGGTTAAAGCTAGCTATTTTCACCCCTGAAAAAAACAGTGCATTGCTTGCCAAACCAGAGCAGACTCTAATCCTGCCTCCTTATAAACACAACATTTTCAGTACTTTCAGGTGCTTTTTTTTTTTTTTTTTTTCACTGGCTGGTGAAATACAGCTATTTACAATGGAACTTTAATGTACTTACAGATGGTTCCTTCCTTATCACTGCTGGTGACCAGCCGATGTCCTGAATCAGAAGCAATAAATGACTTTCAGCACTAGGAGAAAAATGCATAGAGAAAGAAGAGTCTTACAGAAGGAAGGAATTGCTTGTTAGGAAAAAAAAAAAAAAAAAAAAAAAAAAATCAAGCTTGCAAACAATCAGCATTTGTTCAAGAATAAAGAGCTTTGCATTTTTATAGTCTTTTACCAGACTACAGTATGGAAAGAAAGCCAAAAGCTAAGCACAAGTAATATTAATAAATACATGACACGTTTTTGGATAATGTTACTTCTGAATACCAAACATTTGTTGTCTAAGAAAATGTCCTATTAAAGTTTTCTACACCATTCAACATATGCATTCCCTGAGACAAAGTGAACTTATACAGCATTAACTTTGGTTTTCACACTCTAAATGTAGCTTTCTGAGCATTAATAAACTTAACTACACAAAAGTGCAATATAAAAATGATGAGCTAATATCTTTTTAGGTTTGAAACATTTCATTTTGAGCCACAATTTCTCATCAACTTTACAAGCAATATCAGACACAGTGGCAGGCTGAAGGTCTTTGAAAACTCGGTTGGATATGTTACAGATGTTCATGTTTTCATACTGGATTAAAACAAATCCAAAATGTGAGGTAACAAGGCAATAGAAGTTGATCATATCTTACCATCTTAAGTTATTCATTTGTTAGAACTCCCACTGAAGACTTCCCAGAACATTTAAAAATAAATAATCAATCTTTTAAAACACTACCCTTGTGCTCCCAAAGAAATTAAATTCAAATTTAGTTACTTCTTTCCAAATCTTGTGTGGTATATACAAAATACCTCATTTTGTCAAATCTGTTTATGAAAAATTCAAAGAAATGTGGAAAGCATTTGGCAATATGAATCTACGGATCATAAATACATGAATCATAAAGATATATTTTTTGACAGTAGAAAGATGTTTAACACCCTTGTAAATTAATGAATAGTCCTAAAAAAAAGCTATCCCCCTCAGATCACACATTAGCAGCTCACACAACTTTGCTTGCTGTGCTTAAAGCTAACTATATTTAGGCAAACTTGATGGCTGTACAGCTTTATCTGAAACATCCACTTTCAAAGACAACCAGAGAGCTTGACTTTATGCTGGGAAAGAGCACATTAAGTTAAGAACAGAAGTCACAAAGGTTTATGAATAAAATCAACCATGAGCAAAGAGATGCAAAGACAATTATCCTTCTGCTTCACAGCTCAAATTTTAAATCAAATGTAACATCTTTGAGAAAGGAACAGACTGCTCTAGGGGAACAGTAGGTGACCTTTATATGCACAGTGATATTATCAGCTTTAGCAAAGATGTGATCCCTTTACCATGAAGATGCCTGCGCCAAAGCAGAGAATGTATATCTGGTGGAAATGAGCAGCTTCCAACAATTGCAGAGATTTCGTCTCCACATCCAGATTCATTAATGGATTCCTGTAGTTAGCACCTAGCTTACTCCCTCACCAAAGCTTCAGGGAGACAGTTTTAGCCACAGTTGCATGAATACTGTTCCCAAATGCTGCTCTAAAGTGCTGAATATGACATCAGAGTTTTAGTGCAGAGGTCACTGAGCCGCTGAATACAGAGGTCAGGCTCAGTTCAGAGATAATAAGAGCTAGAAAATAATTTCTATTGAGCAGCTAATATCTCTTAGGTTGGACACCCCAAGAGCGACTATCAGATGGACACAACTGATAAATTTCCACCTTGGCTAAAGAACAGGGGTCAGTCTGGATGCAGAGGATGTTAAAGAGGGACAAAGAGGGACAAAAATTATTACCTCTACACGCTCACCATAGGTCCCTGAAAGATCTGTAGGTCATGCAGGGGCTGTGCAGCTGATTCCAGTGGGAGGACAAAGCAAGAACACAACATAGTCCCACAGAGGACAAGTGATGCTTGGCTGGTGAGGGCACAAAGCAGCCCTCACTCCCCAGAGTGACAGGGCAGCAAAAAACAACCAGGTCCAAGATCAACCTGAGAAATCCAATTTGAGAATAGTATAAAACTCAACAGGACGCAGACTTACCTATGAGAAAAGCTGAAGTGCAGCTTCTGGGCTCACGGGCAGAGAATGCTGATAAAAAGCTAGATGAGTCCAATTAGATCCAGTAAGGCCCATTAGTGACACCTGTAAAGGGAAGTAACCAAATTAAAACTGAAAGCTCAACATTAATGTCTTTGAACTTTGGGTCAGTACTTTTTTGCTTTACTGAAAGATAGTAATTCCATCACTTTAAGGACCTCTTCCCTCAACTTCTGAAGTCTCTTCTGATTTATGAGCTCTACTCAAATTCTTGCATAACTTCTGTTCCACAATTTTGTATGGCACAGATGAACTGGTTTGGACTGAGTTTATAGAATCTGAGCTAGTTCTAAAAATGAGTTGACTATCAGACCTGAGAATCTTCAGAGACACGTCTATGCTGCAAACTGTATAATAATTAGGTATTCTGTTGATTGATATGCATACTTATGCTGCGGAAAAAAATTGCAGTGTATCTGCAGAACACAGAGATACGAAGTGCCATCATGATGACAACTAGTTGTCAAAAGTAAGCAAATTAATTAAAGTTATGAGCAAAACAGCCACTGTCTGCATTGAAAAGTTTAAAAAAGGCTGGCATTGCTTCCCACCACTAAAGCACTAATTAAATAACTTTTTGAAAAAACTCATGAGTACTAGGTTTTATTTACATACCAAAGAATGGAGTTGACTTGCATACAATCTAAACCTTAATTAACTGCTCGTTGTGTCCTCCTTCCCTCTCCCCATAAATATTACATGAATACGTGTATCTGCTCAAAGGCAAGAAGATTCTCTGCCCTTTCTGGAGGCCTAAGGAATACACAATCACATCATACTTGAGACTACAAAACATTGAGCAAGTATGATATTCGGAGATACCTAAGAAACATGTGAAATTTGCATTGCAAGAACATGTGTTAAACTAAGATATTTGTGAAGTTCACGGGTATAAAATTTTTAGAATTTTAGAATATAAAATTTTAGTGCGTCAGTCTTCATTTTTTTTCAGCATTTTTTCTTCTCCCAGTTCACACCTTAGCTCTTTAGCAGCTTCTGGCCAGGTGTCCATCATGTGTCATCCCAGAGAATTCTCTATTAGCTAACTTGATGCTGTCCTCAGCAGCAACACAATGAGCTCCATATGGGATACAGATATACACAACTGAACTGATTATTGCACAGTATCGCCAGAAGAGTATACAACAGATAAGGCAAAGCCACAGCTCATTCATAGTTTCTAATCACAATATCTATGACCTGATTTTGCTGCAGAAATGTTATATTAGCTATCCAAGAATAGCAGAAAATCAGAGCCAAAACATATTCCTCTGTGATAAGACAAAAAGGAAGGAAAATCTGACCAGTCATTTATAAAAATACTCAGTGATGGATACTCTACAGCCTCTATAGGCACTCCTACCCGAGGCTTCATTATCGTAATCATTAAGGAAGAATGACTAGAATCTAATCTGACTTATCCTTACTGCTATTTCAGGATACTTACTACTCTCCCCTGACTCCGTAAATAATTTATTCCTTTCTGTGCAGCACCTTCCATGTGCTTAAAGGCTATGAACAACAGTATCCTGGGCTGCACCAAAAGAAGGGTGGCCAGGAGTGGAAGGGAGGTGATTTTCCTTCTTTGCTCTGCCCTTGTGAGGCCTAGGTTGGATTACTGCATCCAGACCTGGGGCCACCAGCACAAGACATGGAACTATTGGTGTAGGTCCAGAGGAGGCCACGAAGATGAAAGGAAGGTTAAAGAGGACAATGCAAGGCTCTTTTTGGTAGTGCCCAGTGACAGGATAAGAGGCAGTGGGGACAAACTGGAACACAAAGTTCACTCAGCCATTCTGTAATTCTGTGAAGATAAAAAAACTGACTGGGAAAGAAATCTTGGTGAGATGAAGTACAAAACAGTATTCATAACGTTTAGAGAAAAGAAAGGAGGAAGGACAAAATAAAACACTGGAAATAAAGAAGACAGATTTCAAGTAAATCTTAGAATAAAAGTCCAAGTTACTCTACTGCAGAGGAAAGACGAGAGATATGAGCTCTTGGCTTTACCGATATCAAACATGAAAAGAAAATATAGAAGACTATTAAAAGAAAAGCTCACATCGCTGGAAATACTAAAGAACAGCACAAACATAATTAAAAAAAAAAAAAACAAACAATAACAACAAAACCACAAACCAAAAAACACCAACAGACCCGATCACGAAACAGAGAGCGTAAAACCAACAGGAAAAGACTTTGTTAGTAGTAAGGGAAGAAGAATTATAGTGTAGGTCCATAGTATAGTAAGGTCAGAGGAAAAAAAACTACTGACATGGGACCCTAGGAAGTTTAACAGCATGAAAAAAAAAGAAATAAATAAAATAAAACGGAAGACATTAACTCTGCTAATCTACCAATTTTGAGTTTATATTAATAGCACAGGAATTCAGTTTAAAAGAGGAGGAATTCAATATTCTATGCTAAATTAAATATTCTCAAATTGCCCAGTTAGAATGAATTCATGCAAACATAATTAAAGACCTGGCTGAAGGGGCCTCACAACAACTAAATGACTACTTGTAGGATCTCAAGGGAAAAGAAAATAGTAAGCAATCAGAAAAAGAAACAAAAACAATATAAAGAGTGGGGAAAAGAATCAGGGGAGTTTTCAATTAACATACGTTCATAAACCATTACTTGCGTAAACAAAATTTTAAGCACAAGGATAAAAAAAACATAAATAATAGCTAAGACATATTGTTTATGAATAATTTGTATTAACCAAAGTAATTTGCCCTTTTGGCAGAATTACATGGCCTGTGAGTTATGGAAGAGCATCAAAATCTATAAATTATAAAGATTACTGCATGATTTGAAGTAACTTTTTTTTTTTTTTTTAAGGAAGCTAGGAAACCAAGGTCAAAAGCTACAAAAGTTGCAAAATCAATAATTACATTACTGCTGTGTAGTTAGGGCTCCACACTGGCCTGCACAGCTCTGCTAGATATTTTCATTAATCATCCGAATAATGCACCAGAACACCTATTGTTACTAAATTAAAATGCATCAGCAAGTTGGGTTGTAGGGAAGAATGAACTCAGAAGGATCTCAAGATATCACTGAGTGACAATGATTAATATCCAATCATGCAGTGCAATTCCTGGGGCAGTAATCTTCAGTATAAGCATCCTTACTAGGCTTGTCTTAGAATTGTTGAGAGTACTACGACAATCTGTTTATGAACTGAGAAAAATAAGAGTCACGTTAGTTTGTTTCGTTCAAATGATAAAAGTTATTGTAATATGAAAATACACAAGATTTATGTTTTGTTTCAGCATTTTGCCAAGGTTACTGTAGAAGGACTCACGCTATGCTCTAACTTACAGGTACAATCAGCAAAAATAAGGATAAGACAGAACTAAAATGTAACAATAAGCATTTAGAAATACATGCAAGTGAGTCTTAAGGATACAGCTAGTTTTCATTAATACTCGCAGGGATTACTGAAGAGGATTGCTCTACTGAGCAAACATTTGCATCCAGTGTAGCTGCCTAAAGCTCTTCCACAGTCAATAAGCAGAAGCATGCACATTGAGGTACAGTTATCTCATCTTAGGATACACATCAGATCATGAGCCATACCTACTGCCGTGTTTTTATTTCCACTGACCATGAGGGACACTGCAAAACACACGTCTTAAATTAGATAAGCACAATCTTGTCCACAGTATTTAGGCAGAAATTCTGAGCCATATGTACTATCAGTAGAAACATCAGAGTTGTGGCACACTTCTGTCTTTTCTGTATGGATTACTGAAAAATCAGTGAGAACCTCAGGTTGTCCACTTATGCTCACATATCTGTTGTCAGTTCGCCTGATGTAAGTAGGCTGATGTAAGTAGGTTATGAAGAATCATAAAAAAGACTTAATAGCTCTGAATTTTACCAAGGTATGCAGCTGACCTCATGCCTTGTAAGCTTGCTGAGATGCCTCTGATTATAGATGCACTGACTTCCATGCCTCTTTTGGATAGATTGCCCTATCTGTTCTCTTTCCATCATGATTCATAATTTCTGTTAGATGGTTTAGAAAAGGGAACATTCCTGTGGCTCTTTGTGACTTGGTTAGGACTCCTAAGGCTCTGGCCCAACAACATCAGCAGGAGTTTTGTCTTTGATTTCAGTAGCACTAAAATTTCACTCACACAGGTTTTGGACAAAGGTGAGTACAGGGTGTGATGTTTAGCACAGTAAAGAGAAATCAAACAAACGAGTCTTCTTGTGATATTGCTCTATGGCTCATACTTTAAGTGAAGACATACTGCTGGAGGATTTTTATCACTAATATAAAAGAATTAATATTTTATCATTAAAATGGATAATCAAATTGTTCAACAGCATCTTAGGGTGATCAGAATAAAGTAACAGCTGCTGCCACCTGTCCTCTGGAAAGGTATCTTCTTGTGTTGTACCCTTTGGCTACTGACAGTATTCAGTAAGCATTTTCAAATGTACCTTAATGCTATAAAGTCTGCAAGAAGCCTTCCACAGTGGCAACTGAGACAAGATAGTCCTTAGAATTTCAGGGATAACTAAATATAGAATGCTCCCATTTTATTTAACAGCAATTTCTAATTCAAGACCCCCAAAATACACAACAGTGATTTTAGAAAGAAAATTAAACATCACACCATGTATTCAAGTGTTGGAGAAGTGATGTCAGCTGCCCCAGCATGACACACAAAACATTATCCTTAATATTGCTGAGAAGTCAGGAATTCCTAGCAGCTGAGTGAAATATCAGACCTCTTGTCTGAATTCAAAGAAAAACTGAACAGTTGTTTAGGGGATCATGAACCTTATCTTGCAGAACATGCATACAACAGCATACAACATAATATGATTGCAAGAAGTAGTATTAGGCTTCAAACAAGGAAAAAAAAAGATGATCTTACTGCTCTTCGGCTATAGGATATTTCACTGAACTGTTCACAACCACTGAATACTTAATTTTTATAGACTGCTGCAAATGTATATTCACATCAGGACACTCTGAAGTAAACTGTGGATATATACTAGAGTGGTCCTTGAGACAGCTCGGATTGGGTTTCTGAGAACAACAAGCAGGAGCTGTGCAATACTGGGACTGGCATAGTGGCAGCTCTGACCACTGCATATTTCTTCTCTGACAGTAGACATTTTGACCTTCCTGGAAGGCCACTTTTAGACCATTTCTGTTCAACTTAGGGTTTTTTTCCGCATTTATTTTTCTAACAATATTTTATTCATGAACATTTAAGCCTTAGATTTTCTTTCCTACTGTAATTCACGTGGTCCATTCTTCTCAGAGGTACAAATTTCTGAAAAGCAGATAAAAACCCAGGGTCAAAACTTGCTGTGCTCAGGGAAAGAAAGATCTTGTTATCTCAACAGATACTACTAACATGTTGTCTGTGTTAACTGAATGCATGAGGAAAGGGATAATTTTGAGTGGCTGAGGAGAAACCTATTCAAGAGAGAAGAACAAGTTTAATCCTTTCTTTATTGGTGATAAATGCAAAGAAATATACTTCCAACTAATGATCAAGCATATTGCCAATTGGCCAAGGTTGGTCACTGATGTACAGTGGCTGAAATAAGGAGCTCTGCTGGGAGTTAGATAGTTGGTACATAATGTCATTCTGATATTACTATACAGAAAAACCTCTCAAGCACAACATAAATATTTGCATGAAGAACTGTTCTAGTTTTAGACCTAAACTAGGTCAGAACTGGATCTAGCTTTAAAATTCCTCATCAGTTTTTCTGTTCCTTTCTTACCCATACAGATAATTTTCATAACTAGCTTCCAAACAGAAGACTAGAGGAATTCAAAGTAGTGCTAAAATTGTTCCATGTAGAAAACTGTACATGTACAGCCTTCCCAAAGAATGACAAAAAAAAACGAAGATTCCCAGGAAGATGGAGGACATACAATAATTGTTCAGAGACAAAAAAAAATCACAATATAAAAATTGCATATTTACCCAAGCAAGAGACTGGTACCTGCATACTCTTTCAAGACATGAAAGATGAAAAACACATTTCTGTACTTAATTGCTGATGTTTAGGAGAATATGTTACTCTGTATTTGCCTAATTTTTATAGCTCTCATTAAGCATCCTGTAAGTGATCCATCTTTGCACATACCCAAACACAAGCAATATTTGTTAAATCAGCACATCTCATAGAGCAGGCACAACTTCACACATTTGCTGTAATACGAAGAGCAGGAAGAGCAAAAATCAAAGGTATAATCACGTATAGATTCCATCTCTTGAATACTTTTCCTATTCCCTTTTTAATGCAGCATTTCTATCTCTACAGCAATGTAACTGCATTGCAGGATGGGGAGAGAAGCATTTTTCCATTACCTCAAAAGCCCAGATGGACTTTTCAAAGCTATATTATTACTTAATGAAATTTCTAAACTGGCAACTTTTTTTCTACTTTATTCACTGCTTTGTTAGATAATGGAAGACAAAGTAAACCTATTAATTTTTTCATAAAAGTGTCCTGGAGCAGGTCCTTAAGAAAGAAAAACACTGAGTTCAACAATGAGTAGGTGCTAAAATCTAAGTGCAGCTGAAGCTTCAAAGCGCCGGGCAGATGCTTAATCTCAAATTTGTTTTCACTTGAAGTGCTCAGAGACCTTTGTGAAAGTATATCAGCCCTTTTATCAAAAAAAAAAAAAAAAAAAAAAAAAAAATGAGAGGAGAGGAGAGGAGAGGAGAGGAGAGGAGAGGATGTTTCTTTACAGTCTACACAAATGTTTTTTTGCAAGGTGCTAGGGAATCTCTAACCTGTAAATACCTCTAACACATGGTTTTGCAACAATAGCGCTCATATAATAAAGTTCATTTTAGCTCTGGATGCAGCCTCAGTTTTGGATAGTTCAGCCTATAGTTGACCACATCTCAGAGCCAGGTTCAATTCCTGTCTCAGGAATTGTGCTGACTAGAAAATGTATTTAGTCCAAAAGATGCAAGAGGGAGCCTTTGATTCAGTACTCAAAATAAGGCGCAATTCTAATTCCTAATTTGCTGATATTCTTCATCTTTTAGGGAAAATAAAATCTCACTTATTTAGAAGAAAAAGCCACAAACTATAAGAAGACAGAAACAAAAAGAAATCAGGAAAACGCAGATTAAGTAAATTTTCACGTAAGTAGATCAGTTGAACAATTTCTAACAAAGGCTGACTGGCTTATTATTTGTCTGATTAGGCAAGAAAAGCAAATTTTTTTCTTCTGACTAGGTATGAAAAGCTGAACACATTTGGTTTCACATCAGTTTCAGAAGCATTTCTCTGAATACATTTTGCAAAGGAAAAGGAAAGTAGAGATTTCCAGGACCTACAGGGTAGATGTCAAGAGAATCACTGCTATTTTCCTTGACTCAAAAGCTCTTATTGCCTTAAGTCTCTATCTCCTCATCTCTGACTAGTTGTGTTTCCATCCACTGTTGGTGAAATACTACCACAAATCTAAACACAAAGAAAACTTAATGCCTATTTCAAGTACACAGGAATAAAACTAATCATTTAAGAAAGTTTAGTTCTACCCATTGTTTCACTACCTTGTATTTCCACCATAAAGAAAATGAAGAGAGTGCATGTTGAAGTGTCTCTTTTCTACTGCTCAAACCTTGGGTGCAGAAAGAAGTTCATGGCATTCACAGTGATCTTTCAAAATCACCATTGCCAACAGTAGCAATTTTTCCTGATACACATCAATTTGTTGTTAGATTACTCACCTAAGCAATGCAATTAATATGACCTAAGTTAAATGACACTAATTGTACGGCAGAGGCTGTCTGCCCTGTGCATCTCTTCACCATTGTGCACAGAAAATGTGCGTGCTGTAAAGTGTTAATGTTCCCTCTCCTTTGCTGGAAGAAGGCATGGTGAAAAACACCAGCATGCTCTTGGAGGTTAAATGAGTTACAGAGTGCCTGCTGCCTTCTACCTTTATTAAAATGAGATAAATGTCAGAAATACTATGAAGGTTTAATTTATGCCACAAACTAATTCAAACGTTTTGCATTATCACCAATTTGCTTTTGCTGGTTGTAATATAATTCTTCCTACTAGAGTAGTAATGCTTACTACTTTGTGTAAAAACAAGAGGAAACTGACTCCCAGAAAAACTTAGAACAGTGAAGCACATCAGAGTTCATTTTTAATTGTCATTTTACCTCAAATAAAGTTGGCTGTGACATTCTGAAAGGCAGCAGAAAATATACATATATATACATATATATATATATAATGTTGCCAGAGCAAAATATACTTATCTATTACATGAAATTCCAGTATTTCCAAATTTTCCTGTATATATAGCATAACCACATTTATTGCTAAAAATAAACCTTACTACAAGAGACATGAACAGTGAATTAGCATGTAACATGCATCTGTGTGCAGTTTAAATGAGAAAACACTTTTTCATGTCTACCTCCGAAAACTAAAGCATAATCTGCTGAAAAGGAAGGATCTGCTTTCTGGTCCACGACTAGTGTTATCCTCTTTGATGTACTGGGAGTCCCAGGTAATGGATTAATGCTGCATCTGAGTGGTTATTTGCTTCTACTAAAATAAGGCTGAGGGATCCTCTGTGTTGCCCCCTCTGAAATGAAATGTCAAAAAAAAGCATTAGAAATCCAACTATAGAATATAAACTGGTAATTTCCATATGGCCTTGAAGAAAGGTGAAGCCCAAACCTCAAGGAACGTTAAGACAGGATAAGGGCAAGACTAGGAAAGACAATCCAGCCTTATTCCATTTTTCACAGAAATCACATGTGCTATGTTAACACTGAATTAGATAACTCCATACTCCATAACTTCTTTTTTCCTCCGTTACTGTCCTGCTCCATACCCCCTATTACTTGTTTGGGAAGGTCTTACAGTCACAGTTATTAAATTAAGAGCACTTACTGAGTACAAAGTTCTAGTGGGAAGAAAGCCCTTCAAATTTCTGTTCCTGCAAGCTAACTTGTAAGTACCTTGCTGTTTTCTCCAAACTTGATAAATTTAGGAAAAAAACCTTTAGTGAGTACTCCATCTACACATAAATTACTCTTACCATAGTTTTAAGATAATTTTGTGAAGCCAACACATTATTAGGTTTCCAAGTAGCACTTTTTCATAGACACAGAATATAGGCTTGAGTTATCTAGTCCAAATTCTTGTTTAAAACAGGTGTCCTTAGATAAGGTTGTGCAGACCATGCCCAGTCAAGCTTTGAGCTACCTCAGAGGCAGAGATTCCACAGTTTTCCTGAACAACCTTTTCCAGTATTTGATCACACTTCACAAAAATTTATTTCCTTCCTTAATCAGTTTTCTCCAAGTTGCCAGTTCTGTCCTTTCAACTTTGCATATCATCCTACCACTGTGTACCACCAGGAAGAATACTCAATAAAACAGCACAGACAGCAGTAAGGTCTCTTCTGATCGCTCTCTTTTTCAGGGAACAAACTCAATTGTCTCCTTTTTATCTCAAGTTCTCCACTCCCCTGACCACACTGATGGCCCTGCAGTGGACTCATTCCCATACATCAGTGCTTTATATTGGAGTACCAAGAAATGCAGGGGAAAGATTACTTCCCTGGAGATGCTAGCTATATTCTTACTAATACAACCCAGGAAGTTGCTGATCTTTGATGTTATAAACTGGTTGGACTTTTTGTTTTAATTAAATCTATCTCAAATCTATACTTGATTGAAAATTAAAATAAGCCATTCAAAATAAGGTTATGCACAGGGATTGTCAGTGTTTTAAACAGAGCCAGAAGGAACTGGTTAGCTTTCTACACATACTGACGTATGGAGCCTTGTTTATACCCAAGAGTTGCGCAGATTTAACTAGAGGAGAGTTAACAAGAGCTCTCCTGCTACTCTGTGGATACAAATCAGCATTTCAACAATTAAACTGAAAACATTTACTGTCAGTAGAGCTACTTCTTGCTTACATTATGATATATGAGAGATAGCTCTTAAGAGTTGTCAATAAGAAATTAAATTAGTGATAAATGCAACTCATACTGGTACTTAGTTCTCACCACCCTTACCATATGCCCAGTCATGAAAGCAGTAAGACTTTTGAAACTAGTATTACTTTTTAAACTGTTAAGGTATTGCCATATAATGACTCAAATAATCACATTTTCATGGGAAAATGAAAAATGCTACAATTTTTGCTTCAACTTCATTTACGTCTTTGACTGAGGTTAGCACATCTGAAGATATCTCAAAGTGCAGGACCACATTTTTGCTGAAATGACTTTAATAAAAACAAAGACATTAAAGTTTTACACAGAACATTCCAAAATGCCAAAGTATTAATGCAGGATAATAACTCCTACCAGCATTACTGAATAACACATTTTAAATTACAATTTTCAAAAATGGAACAGACCTATTAAAAACCAAAAATAAATTTCAAACCTATTTTAAGTATTTTCTATGCATTTATTCCTGTGAATTATTTAATGTTTTTATTAATATAGTCTGGAAATGTACAGTTTTATCTGATTTATGTCTTGAGATTCTTGTAATGTTGAAGGACCTACTTCTGTAAGATTTTAGGCACGGGCACAACACTAAATGCACACAAACATTCCCTCTTATAGAATTCAGAATATTGAGTACTGAAACTACAAACTAATGCTGGGTGGATTTGCATTATATGTATGTTGCTCCCTTCCACACATTATATATTTATTCTTCTATATTACACCAGAAACAAACAAACAAAGAAAAAAAAAAAAAAAAAAAGCCATAAAAAGCCCACTCTTCATGCATTTTTAGAAATACGGAACATTTAGGCTTGTAGAGAGACAAAACTCCATTAAATAATAGTCTTCTTTCAAAAATTCAAGTATCTCTTGGACACAAGTAAGCAACAGCATTAAAAAAAATAATAATAATCTTGCTTCACTGAATCACAGAATGTCAGGGATTGGAAGGGACCTCAAAAGATCATCTAGTCCAATTCCCCTGCTGGGGCAGTAACACCTAGATTAGGTCATACACGTCCAGGTTGGTTTTGAATGTCTTCAGAGAAGTGAGTCCGCAACTTCTCTGGGCAACCTGTTCAGTGTTCTGTCACCCTCACCATAAAGAAGTTTTTTCTCATGTTCATGTGGAACCCCCTGTGTTCCAGCTTGCACCCACTGCCCCTTGCCCTATCCTATTCCTCATTTTATCACATTCTGAAAAAGATTGGGAAGACAAAATAATTCAATCAAAAATTTCCAATCACAAATTAACATTTATATTGAGGTTCAAGTAAATTCTTCAACTAGCTCTTATGTTATCAGAATTCCCACTATATCTACTACATAGAGAAGAGATGATAGACGTTAGTGAGATCCATAACTACTTAACTGTTTACATTAAGCAGAAGGCACTCAAGCAATGTGCTGCTGCAGAGCTTTAATTCCTCCTCTCCATTGCAGTAGCAAAAGTCCCTTTAGTGTATGAAGTCTCTCCAAATTGAATGTTGAAAATCTCCAAAGGAAATTTCACTCTAAACATGTGGAAGAGAGCTAGGTACCTCAGTGTTCTCCCAGATACCAAAAAATATTTTAGATCCTTTTAGTCATTGTTTAGCTTTGCAGACATCTGAACCTCTATATACCAGATATCTATCAGTTAAAATTCAGGTCATTTATTAACTAGTCAGTAATTACTATTTCTGGGAATGTTTACAGATGGCATCAGTTTGCTATTCTTTAAAACCTATATACAAATAAGAAAGAAAAAATACATAACTCAGGTTTTCCTGCCCCACATAGTCTTAGTATCTAATCATAAATCTATGGCATCCGTTCCTGTTTTTTCAATATTAAACTTGCTATTTGCTGTAATGCCTCTTTTTCAGCAGCTCTCAAATTAATGCACTGAAGTGGACCTTTCTTATTAACAAATGTGAGTAAAACCCAGTCAGGATATCATTGCATTAGCTTGAGAATTGTGTAATACTTTTCATAGCACTATCAAAAATCTACCTACCAAAGGCTAACTTTGTAGAGGGGAGGGAGAGAAAGGAGCATGCACCTTCACTGTTGTGCAGGCATAAACAGGGCTGATTATTTTGAGCAGATTTCCCAAAGAGTACGTCAAGAACTACCTTCAGCATGGTGCAGATTATAAGTAAGGTTTAATTTGGAGGTATTAATAGCTATCTTGATAATTTCATCTCTGCAGATGTTATTAGTAATACAGCAAAAAATTCTATATCCATTTTCCTGAGGCCATTAGTCTGGAAGTTCATGTGGAGAGAGGTATAATATGAATTTCTTTGCACAGTGTGCATTTTTCAAAATGAGAGTACACTGGTTTCTAACCTTTATAATGAGTGATAAAAAGAAGTACAATTTTTTAAAAAAAGAAAAACTTTGCCAGTTCTCTGGGGCTCATATACTACAGGTGCCAACAATTACACCAAAGCATGCATAATATTATCACTCAGATATTTAACTTCATCTGGAGCATCTCCCCTGTGAAGAAAGGCAAGGTGAACTGGGTCTGTTCAGCCTTGAGAAAAGAAGACTGTGAGGGTTCCTGATCCAGGTTTATAAACATCCAAGTTGTTGGGGGCAGAATGGCAAGGCCAGACTCTTTTCAGCAGTGTGTGGAGACAGGACAAGGGGAAACGGACAGAAACTGGAGCATAGGAAGTTCTGCACAAATGTGCACAAGAATTTCTTTACAGTGAGGTGACGGAGCACTGGAACAGGCTGCCCAGGGAGGTGGTGGAATCTCTGGAGATGTTCAAGACCCGCCTGGATGCCTACCTGTGCGACCTGCTGTAGGGAACCTGCTTTGGCAGGGGGGTTGGACTCGATGATCTCTGGAGGTCCCTTCCAACCCCTACAATTCTGTGATTCTGTGATTATATCATTGCACAAAATCACACTCAAAGTCATTTACCTGTGAAAATGTAGTAATAAAAATGTAGAATATGACCATTTTCCAAATAAAACTGCTAACATCAAAATTGACGATTTTATGATCTTGAGTAAGCACTTAATACATTATTTCCTATCTTAAAAGTGAAAATTTCAAACCACAAACTGGGAGCATTACAAGGATATTGGATAAAAATATAAACCTTTAGGAAAGTGTTTGAAATCAGAATATAGATTACATGTTTTCCATAGAAAATCTCTGTGATTCACTAATTTTACAAAACATGCAAAAGCCTGAAGAACCTACCAACAAAACCTGAAAGGTTGCAATTCATTCAGTCAATGAATTAATATAGGTTTATACTAGGCAAAACAGTTGGTAGAAACCTCACACTCTTTAAAATGAGATAAACTAATGCATCTGATTAGTAAAAAAAAAAAAAAAAAGGATAAAGTCTCAAAAATGGTAGAGAGGAGATTTTTCAAGAGACTTTATTAATAAAATTAACCTATATGATCCCTTTTAAAGTTGACTACTATAGTGCATTCCTTTAATATTTGTATAAGCAGGCATCAAAAAGCTTTAAGCATATTTAAATAAGATAGAAATTAGGTCGCTGTAGTCCTCTCACAGTAGCCCCAAAGACCTGGTGACTAAAATATATATATATATATTTATATTTATATATACATATATAACTGTATCTATATATATGAAATATAATATTAAGTTAGATCCTATCATTCATGTTTTACATTCAAAAGGCTCACTCAAAACTTCTGCAATATTATTACTAGT
The DNA here is from genome assembly GCF_019232065.1 of Centrocercus urophasianus. Lineage (NCBI taxonomy): Eukaryota > Metazoa > Chordata > Aves > Galliformes > Phasianidae > Centrocercus > Centrocercus urophasianus. The sequence continues at coordinate 67,889,188 of NW_024884253.1, forward strand.
GTTTCCACTTCTGATTTATATCTGATTTATATCTATATCTGATTTATATCTATATATGAAGAGAAATATGCATTTTCAGGTTAGATTTTCTATAGTCAGTAAATTTATGAATTTAATGATCCAAATCTCCAGAATTATAAAACTGCTTCCGGAACTATTGGATAGTCAAATCATCCATAATGTTGCTATTTCTTGTATAAGAAATAATAAGAGTAGAATTCAAGCTTTCAGGCTTTAGGTTATTTTCTTAGTGGTAAACAAAGACACAAATAAATAAGAGACTAAATCAATGGGAGGCAACCAAATCCTGAGTAAGGAATTGATAAGAAACTAGCATCTAGGTTAGCTGAAGACAACAAACTGTATCTATATACTACTGTATCTTCTGGATAGAGTCACAAGAGCCCAAGTTGTTTGAAATGGGCGAAGGTCCAAGATATATATCCTGAGAAGGAGCTACTTCAGAAACAAACACTAACTGTAAAAAAGATTTGAGGAAAAGATAGTTGCATAACTTCATCAGAAACAGATGATTCATCTCAGATGATGGAAGATTGGTTTGGGACTCAGATGCTTGAGGCAAATGCTGATCATTTCCAAGCAAAAAGCAACTTGAACTCCAAAGAAAAAGAGGTGATCAAGAGAAAGAAGCTGTTTTATGTCCAGCTGGACAGAACATACAGAAAAATAATATTCTGAACTCCAAGAACAGAAGAAGTCATTAGACAAACTTCCAGTTTCTTAAAGGAGGTAAGAACTGTTCTCAATATCTTCGTCTAATTATGAACTCCATCTGAAGCTCAGAGATAAAACATTTAAAAGGATACATCAAAAAGAAAGTATCTTTAGCACAGTCACATCCCACTGAAAGATGCAATATATTGCGTCGCTGTCCCATACTGGGTGCTGTTATCATATTGAAGTTTCTTCTGGAAGGAAGAACGTTGTTTGTGTTTTGCAGATTTCTATGAAGTTGGTCTTTGGCTAGCAAATACATCTGTCTGAATTACATGTTGAAGTCACACTTCTCAAAAGCCTTCAGATCAGCCAAACAGATGGGCATAAGCATAACAAGCATCTGCTTCAAAATTTGTATAGCTGGGGTTTTCATCTAGACTTGCTATAAGCAAAAGTGTGTGGTGACTATAACAGCACATAGAGAGCAGTAGACAAAGGTAAGCAACACTTGAAGGACTGAGTCTACAGAAGATCTCCATCACAAATCAACACCACTGTTGCAAGTTCACTTAGAGTTTTGAGTAAATAGCACATCCTATAGATTCTCGTTCACGTTAGTCTCAAAACATCATAGTTTAACTATACTTATCCTGTTTAGTACTGTCTATAAGGGATCTCTTAACAGCAAACAGTCCATGGTATTTTGAAAAAGGGACAAAATGGGCTGAACACTCACAGAAAAAAAAAAAAAAAAATCTTGCAAATGCAAATACGCAGGGCCTTTTAGTCTTAAAAACAACTGTATTCCTACCAACATTTCCTGAATTATGAAAGATTCATACTAAGGTCTACTTTTAAAATTCAAATTGTCATTTTCTCTCACTGTTTCCTGTTTGCTGGGGACTTGTTACAGCCTTAGGGAAAAACCAACCATGTAAAAGAATTCAGCATAGTCCCAAAGGTATATTTTCCCGTATACAGTCGTAGTTCAAAAGATACAGTGAAACTTTTATATGGCTTTAACTTAGGTGGGCTCACAAACCACCATAAAGATTTAATTAAATTTTAATCCTTTTTCAGTTTTAATATTGTTGTCTGGTGAATGACAGGATGATGAAGTAAACCTACTGTACCATACAACTGTTTTAACTTTGCCACAAATTTGTCACCAAACATTCTGATACTGCACAATGATGATTAGGAACGAAAAGAATAACATAGGGCCCTTAAAACCAGAGAACTTCCTTTGCAATTTATGTCAAAATAAGGCTAATATTTCTTTAACGTTTCTAATATCATTATAAAATGCACAAATCTATACTACAAACAACACTGAAATTCTCAAACTTCCTTTGAAACTTTTTTGAAACTTACCAGGCACTAGTAGAACTTCCAAACCCTGAATCACACTGCCTCACTGGATCAGATCTCCTCCCGGGGAGAATGAAGAAATCTCAGATACTGGAATTTCAAAACATTTACATGTTTGCTTTCAATTTATGTGCAAGCTGTAGTTACCAGAACGCAACCTTCCATTGATGGCCCAAATCGATTTCCATAGGAAGGTGACTTTAAACACTCTCCAAGTTCAGTCACCAGAGTCTTGGTGCCCTTCATTCAGGCAGTAAATGAAGGATTATCCAACCAAGGCATGCCCAACAGTGAATTCCTCTGCAATAACGCAAAACTTTAAAATGAGATTCGGTCTACTAAGCAAACGTCAGGGAGTAAAACATTTTTCAGTGAGGTCCCAGACCTAGCTTGAGCTCTCGTGGACTGTATTATTTGGGCAGAAAAAGCAATAACAACGTGAAAATTGATTTTCTTTTAGACCTGTAGCTATTAATTCAAATACTCCTTCCAATATTTGAAGGAATCTGTAAATATAAGAAAGAATTTTCTTAAGATGAGAGGTGCGACTTCAGACTTAGAGCAATTGAATTTAGTTAAGAAAAATTTCTTGAGGGGTAAATTAGCAACTATCTGGGCAAGAAATTTGCAACGGTACATAGGAGCGCACTGAACCTGAAAATAGCTGTTTAGAGATAGCAGAAGAATCCCTAAATAACACAGATTACTTCCCCTCCCCTTGCAAGCCAAAATAGCGGCTCTCGGAAGATACAGTCTCAGATATACAACGGAGTAGCAAACAGATTACCTGAGATGCAAACATTTGGCCCCCAAGAGTTCTCAACTTCTCCCAAGGTCTTTTCAGAACGGAAATGTATTGTTCAGTCCTAAATGGAGCTCAGAAGTGCCTGCTGTATCAACCGAGGTTACAGATTTCTTTTTAACTTGTCATCTAACTCGTGGGGGGGTTGGACATGATGATCTCTGGAGGTCCCTTCCAACCCCTACAATTCTGTGATACAATTCTGTGATTGATCTTCCAACTCCAGCTGAGCGGAAGGTTGACTGCTCCTTCATTGAGTATTCTTCTCCAGTGGGTACTTACGCTTGAACCAAGAAAATAAGAGGAACAAGAGACTGGAAATTTGGATTATTTTGTGAGTAAACTCCCCTTTTTAAGGAAGAGCAGCAGTGTCCTAGTAATGAGACATACTCAGCATTTATGACTTGAAGTAAAGGTGTGAATGGATCTATGGGGGAGGGGGGGAGGCTCTAAAATCACTCTTGGACAGACAGATGAGTGAAAAAGGAGTTTCAGAAATATGTCTGATATGTGTTTTTATACAACCTTATTTAAGGACCTGAAAATGTAACCCTTTTTCTTGGTATTTATAACAGTGGGGCTTTCCAGTCCTCATTTCAAAGTTCTATTTGTCAAATGATGCTCTCCTGCACCCAAAGAAAGGCAGGAATCCCATGTCACTCGATTAACTCAGTACAAAACAGTATTTTTACTGTACTGGTGACACTGTTATGTACTAAGTATGCAGAAGCAGATCTGAAATATTTTACAAATTGGGTCACATATAAGCAGATGGCATCATCTGTCACATCAAGTGAGAGAAGATGGAAAGAGCACCTGCTTACAGAACCTGACTTGAACTATCCAAAACCTCAAGTGTATTACTGGGAGAACTATTGTGCTGAGCAGAGTTGATGTTTGCCTAAAGAGTGCATGGTACTTAGCCAAACTCAACACAAAAACTGAAGGCATAGTAACACTTAGAAATCTTAAAAGAGCAAGCTATTTTAAAACCAAGTGGAGACAAAGAGATGACTAAATTATAAAACAGTTTGTAACACCTACATAAGGAATATAGTTTAAGGCAGAAAGCTTTCTTTAACACAAAACCTAGTACCATCTCAGTGAAATTTAGAGTATGTAGGATGCATTATCTGAATTTGGACACCCAGTTTTGAAGTATGGGGTATCCGAGAGCTCAGTGTATTCTGCAGAACATAAAGAATCTATTCTTTGAACAAATATTTAAGTGTAATAACAATAGCTAACCCCAGATGAAACAAAGTGCTGCTATAACACAATACTGAAAAACTTAAGAGTTAAATAGATTTTGAACATAAGTCTTTTGAATGGAATGGTCCTGATTCACTGGAGTTCTGAACTTTTCCGTGTATCACTCCTACCTGGTGGCAGAGAAATAGATGTTACATCAAACAAGTTGAAGATCAGTTCACCAATAATGGTTATAATAAAACAGTAACATTCTTAAATCTACAGATACAACAGTTCTACTTCCTTAATCCAAGGATGGGTTATCATCTTTCCTTTATCATCTTTCTTTTCTATTATGACAAGATGGAGAACAACACTTTCTACCTGAGCTAATATATCACCTAATTAGGAGGAAAATAACAACTATACAGTAACAAATAGGAGTAAGGAAGAGGTAGGTAATAGCTCTCACATAGACTCTCAGAGATATTGGCAAGGTAAAAAGGGTTTACGTGAGGATTAACCGCCAGAAGATGCCTTGGTGAGGGAATCTCTTATACTTGCTTTCCTGGACATGCAACCTGAGCTTAGGCTGGCATTAGCAGCTATGACTTTTGCTAACAACAGAAACTATAAAAGCAGGCATGTATCTGGAGAAAAAGGCATACTGTAATATCAGCATGCCTTTTTCAACAAAGATCACCATAAATCTTCATTTTTAACACTGTGATTCTAAAAAGTGAATGGAATGCAGATCCCTAATGCAACTAACATAGCTAGGAGATACCATACATTTAGAAGAGGTCACACAATGAAAGCTGTGAAAGCTGATTTGAGCTAGGGCCAAACTTATATGTTTCTCGGAATTTACAAGCAGAAGTAACCATGGGTCTTTTATTCACAGTAAATAGAAGATGGTTTGGGTAGTTGCCTAAGGAAACTCAAGGCACACAAAAATGTGTATTGTTACTCAGTCTCCAGGCATCTGCAGCAACAGTCCATAAATTTAACCTCATCTTCTTTTTTTTTTTTTGTCTGAAGAAGCTGTTGTCATGAGATGACTATACAAAAATAAGTGCACCTTTTTTCCCCCATTTGTCATTCCGGTCAGAGCAATCAGAATCTGCAAACATAGCCAGGTTCAGAATGCTTTCATTTAGAGGCAGGAAAGTTCTGGATGTCATATGACGCCTTAGAAAATTTAACCTCACTTTCCAAAAGATAAAATCTCTTTGCACAGAAACTGACTGTGACCATTGTATGTAGCAAATTCATAGATGATTATTTCCATTATCTTCTCTGAGACAGAAATAGGGAGTTGAAATATATGGTTCAAAGTAAAAACTGGGGCCATGCTATTGCTCAGGTATAGAGCAGTGGTTTCTACTATTAAGTACAGACTGCTGCATAAATGGAGAGAGATGCTTCCTGTGCTCCCCATACTACCCTTTCACTCTCAATCCAGTAAAGACTTGCCAAGAAATAGAGCATAGATCACATGATACAGCATGAGGAGACAAATATACTCAATACAATCCATAGCATACTTGCCATATTATATTAAACATTAGACCACTTAGCAAATGTTTATTCAACTAATACATTAAATCTCATCGTAACAGTTGGACCTTGAATAATATCTTCCTAGCACAGAAGGAAAAATATTTGCATGAAGTTTTCACTTCTATTTAATTGTCACACGTGTTCTGTGGGAATGATGAAGTGCTCACTCTATCACTTGAAGGCATTCAAAATGAAATACTGGGAAATGACCAACTGATTTGACTATTATCTATTTGCAGTAATGGTGTGCTGCTGTAGTAACAGTCACAGCCTTTCAAAAATATTGTTTCTCTCAAAGGAAAGTGGTATTACTAAAAACAAAGTTCATTTAAGTGCAAGGAAAGGAAAAGAATATTGTCTTAGGTCTGAAGGTTTGGAAAGCCATAAACTGCTATATCTGCATGAGCTCTACAACGGAAATAATGCACTAACAAACCCATTCACAATGATAACCAGCCACCAAAATGTCAAAGAAAAGGCTGAAAACATCTACTGAATCAGCTGCTTGTCACTCTTCTGACAAATATAATGGCTCTGGGTATTTTAGTCAGCAATTTCTGTAATAACCCAATGGCCTTTTGTACACAGAACATGAAGACAGCCCTAAATTGACACATAAAATAAATCTCAGGCTTTTGAACCTCTTTAATTCTTGCTTTTTGAGGGGACGTGTTGAAAGAGATAAATGGCAGCTTTACTGGTCTTGTTTGCATCGATCTGGAAAGTAATTTTATTCAAAAATTTTATAAATTGCAAACCTTATTTGAAAATCTGGAATTAAATGTTGCCTTCCAATGTAGGTCATCAACACAATTCTCAAAACAGCTTTAAGGCAACAGGCTTTATACATAGCATAACAATGCTTATATATAACAGCCCAACTGGCAAAGCAGGGCATGCTGCATTGAAACTCAGTTTCAGGCACAGACTGGAAGTGTTGAGGCTCTGAGTGTTCTGAAGTTGAGTGCTTTGTACACTTACTGCTTTTGGCAAGGCATGCATACCAGCTTTATCTTTGTGGGCAAAACCCTGGCGATCATAGCCTGCTTAATTTTTTGTTTTAAGTACCTTTTCCTCTCCAAAGAGCCACAAGGGATGGAAGAGGATGAGAACAGAAATTTAAACCCGACTAAAGACTGTTCACCTTGAGTAGCTCTGCCAATTTGGTGAAATTACTCCAAGTTTGCTTCATAATCACACCCTAGCTCTGTTCAAAATCTGAGTATAAGGAACTCGGCTGAGGAAAAATGCTGAAAGATAATCATAACTTTAGCACAGATTACCCTAATATCAATAGCTGAGATTTCCTGCAACCAGAGAACACGAGGTGAGGGAGAAAAATGGACTATTTCAAACGTCTATGACAATTATGCTTAGTAAGGAAAAGTACCTTCATATCGACAAGTCAAATGGCTGCTGTTTTCATTATGCAATACCTCATCTACAACTTCATATTATGAATGCTTTAGAGGAATGGTAAATAGATTTCTAGTGCTCTTGGGAGACTAGCACAAGGCTGGCTATTCTAAATGAAAATCAATCAAAGCCAAAAGTTTAAAATAAATAAATAAATAGTGATGACAGCTGCAGGATAAGAATGAAGTTTTGTCTCTGTGCCTAATTAACAGTTGTCTGGCAACAGCCGTGTGGCAAACCCAGACATCTCAGAGCCCAGACAATATTGTGGCTCACAAAGGTGATGTATTGCTCAGGTTTACTACCAGATGGCCTAAAAGGAATCAACTTGCACATCCAAAACAGACTTGCTTCAGGAAGTTCTGTTATCTGTGTTGTCAGTCAGTGCCCCCGTGACAAGTTTCTTCCAAAATTTGGTTGACACACTTAAACTGCTGTTTCTTATATTGCTGCCAAGAAGTCCATTATAACAACTTTCTGAAAATCTCTCAGAAATGCAGAAAATATTCAGATGACAATTGAATACATCTTAAAAAGGAGAAGTTGGGGAAACAAAAAATGTACTGGATTTCTTTTTATTGCATAACTGAAAAAAAAACCAAACAGTAGTTAATATAAAAGATTGTTACTGACAATTTTGAGTCCTGCATATCAATTTGTTCTTGCAATACAGCATACTACTAAATCAGTACTTTACCTACCCGTATATACAGAAATAAATGTATGGTATATGTGGTTCCCAAAATTGCTTTTTTTTCCTTCATTTACAAAACAAGTTTTACAGATTGTGGGTGGCAAACTGATAGCCATTATATACTGTTAGTAGGGCAGAAAGGTATTGATTTCCTTTCAGGACACTGAAGCCCAGACAAGAGTGCATGTGTGTCTGTTGGAAGTCTTTCTATCAGAATGACTACCCTCCAGAATTTCCACTGATTAAGAATAAACAGCTTACAATTAGAATTCAGTTCCATTATGAAAGAAATACAAATAAAGTCTCCTTTTCTCTTAAGACAGATGGGCAAAAAAAACCAAAAAAATTTAAAAAAAAAAAAAAAAAAAAAAAAAAAAAACCAACCCTGAGTAATAGGAAAGATGATGTGTTTTGAAAAAAGCAGCACCAAAACCTCCCCTGAAAAATTAAAATAATATTTCAAATGTCTCTCATGTTCCCCTTTTCTCCACTTTCTTGACCTTTCTGGAACCATAAATGGAACTGTAAGATCTCAGGAAAAAAAAAAAAAAAAAAAAAAAATTATTTCCAGTATAAGTTTAGAGACCTTTCCTTTTTCCTTTACAGATATGAAGACCTTCCAGAAGCTTATTCACACATGAAATAATAAATTTTCAAGTAAAAAAAAGTGTTTAAGATTAATAAGCCCAATCTACAGTTGAGAGTTCTCATTCTTTAAATATTACAAAAGAGGAAAGCTAAATAGCGGAGAGTAAAAGCTGAGAGAATTCATTTAGGCTGCTCATCGATCTACAAACACAAATTAATGACAGAAGTGTTCTGAAAGGCATCATATTTCAGTTCAACCTGTTAAAAGGCCATTTTCTCTTATAACCACCCATGAACTTCATCAGAGCCTGACTTCACATGCAATGCTAAATGCTGTAATTTAAATGCAAAAACAGAAATGTGAACAGAGGCACAAATATGATCCTGGTTTACATGAATTCACCACAGCCATGATAATTTCCAACAAATCTACACATTCTGGGATCAGTTGTACTTAACCCTGCAGGATAATTGAACTTAAAAGCCCATTTTAAAAAATAAACTGCGTAAGGACACAGTTTTTCTTCAACTCCTTTATGAAAAGACTGTCACAGCACCCAAAAAAAAAAAAAAAAAAGCACTGACTCAAAATAATCAGGGACTCTGTATTAAAAGTTGAGACATTCAGAGAACGATAAGGCAATACAATCATTTTTTGTGGTAATGATTGTGATAATTGTTTTCCATTAGTAAGCACACACACACACACACACACACACACACACACACACACAAAATACACAAGAAGTGAAAGAATGAGAATCCATTGCAGCTCTGGAAATGCAGTCCTAGTCCCAGGAAATGACATGCAAGTTACAGAAAGCTCTGACAAATATAGCCCTCACAAAGTTACCTGAATTATCGTGTCAATCTATGTGTCAGTACAAATTTGAAATACCTGAACTGATCTTTTCCCTGCACTGCTACCTGCCACGTCTATCACTTCAATGAGAATATAATGTACATAGTACATATGTATCTTTCTTTGAATGGTTTTATGATTGTCATTTCCTTTTTGATGCCTGCGATACCAACTAGACATCATAAATTTCATTTATTCTTTCTTCAAATCTAGGTGTTCAATCACAGTTTTTACTCTTTGTATTGCAAAAGCATGAGTTATTCTCTGGGAGAGAAATGCTTTTTTATCTCTGCTCTGCAGTCAGGTATGGTGGAGAGTCAAACTGTGGTTTATGTCACATATCAGCAGGTCAGGAGGCCACTGTTCTGAAACGGAATCTGCATATCCACACTACCCAGAGCTGCTGTCTGACCTTTTCTTGCTCTTTTCCCTTCAAAGAGTAAGGATATCACAGAACTTTTCTGACCTCTTGCAAAACGTAATGTCTGGTCTGTGAATAAAATTCAATTTAAACACAAAACATCTTTATTTCCCTTCATTCATCATCAATTTCAACAGTACCATACTTACACTGGGATATAAAACACACTCTCCACACTGATGTGTTCAGAAGTACTTGCAATGATAAATGCTGCTATCAGAGATGCACAACGCATCTGACATGTTGCTGCAGGGCTATCTGTTTTGTGCCAAGGAATAAGCTGATAGCATCCATTCACCTAGAATGCTATCAGTACAGCTTCTCAGCAGGCCTCCTTTTACCATGTTTTTTAGCCACTTCATTTTGACAGTTTCTGCCTGGGAAAAGCCTAACACAGTGGAACTACCTAAGATTGTCAATAAATAGAAATCTGAACAGATAAAAACACTTTATATTTAACAGTTGAAAAGCAACAAGAAATGATTTGACGTTTTAAGAGGAGATAACACCAAAAACAAATAAGGCTTGTCATGTCATCCTAGACAATTATAGTCACAAGTACAAAGTCCAAAGGTAACATACGTAATGCAGCCGAAGTAGAGATGCTGAGGAGCAGAAGGTTTCACAGCCACGATGAACGCTGGCATAAGGAACCAGCAATGAGCACGCAGACCTAAAATGTAATGAACTACGCCTTGGAGTGACAACCATAAGCAGCTGTTACGTATACACCACTGCTGCTAGATTCCACAATTACTGCTAATTTAACCATTGTTACTCATCTTTCACAATGACTGTTTATAACAACATCCCCTTCTAACAGATGAAATCTAAATGGATCTAAATAAAAAGGAGCCCTTGTCTCAGGTGTGAAACAGGCAAAGAACATCAGCAACTAAGTCAAGAAACTCACTGAAATGGATGCGTTGCCAAACTGGCAGGCACTGAGGACAAACAGCAGCAGCAGCCACAAAATCGAAGGATTTTCATGTCATCAAAGCAAATAAGGATTTTGATAAAGGGAGATAAAGAAAAATGAAGGCTGGTTTTGCTAAGGCATACTAGAGAACATGAAAAGAGTAATATACAGACTAATGTCTAATATTAGAGTTGTAAGGAAACACTGAATATATCTTGCGCATTTATAAAGTTGATTTGGGAATATCCTTAGATAGACGAGCAAAATTCAGTCAGGGATTTATCTGAAACTTTTGTAGACAGATGTATTCCTTGAGGTAATTTATTAGAATGAGACGGATGACTGAATCAGATTAAAGTTATTTAATTTCCAAAACGCCTAACAGTAAAGCACAAAAGTATGGAAAAAAAAAAAAAAAAAAAAAAAAAAAAAAAAAAAAGTTTTGTAATTTCTCTTTCACCTATATTGTTTAAATGAGTTATCTTTTCATATTTATTCTTGGTATTGCTCTTGTTGTTACTATAGACAGAATATCTTTTTTTACCTCTTACATGTAAGGAATTTTCAGTAACGATAAATCAAGTACTGTGAGACAGAAAGCCTCTGCCAGAAATTCTTTAAAAAAAATGAAAAAAGAGAAAAAAGAAACAATAAGACTGCTGAGATTAGCCTTTCCAAAAGAAGAAATAAAAGATTAAATACAGCAAAGTAGGCAGTCTGGTAGAAGGAAAATGAAGGGTTTTATTGATAGTTGCTTCCCATTGTCTAATCTAAAAATTAACTTCAACCTTTATTACAGAATACTGAAAAGTAGGACCTTAAAAATAAGTCAGCATAGCTTAACACCTTACAGACTTTAAAGACAGCTAAACAATGGTGTATCAGTAACAGGAGTGGGGTGGCCTTAAAGCACATTGAAATTTTTAAAATATTGGCAGCAACTGCAAAGTTCTTAAAGAAGATAGCATTCAGATGAAAGATAACCACATAATGTTGAAAAAAGCTATTTGTAAACATATCTGAAATCAGTTTTGATGAAGAAACAACTTTACAGTCAGACACTAAAGATTTTCTCATACTATGACAGTAATGCAAAGCAGCACACTTTAAACATTATACACATAATTACTAGCTTAATTGCAACTGATTTATTTTTTTTTTTAACTAGAACACAGGAGAAACCACAGGAGAAATGTTATATTTGCTTAGGGAATGTTTTTAACATATAATTGCCACACAATCAGTATAACCACTAGAAAAACTATTTGTAGACTTGAAAATTAGACAGGCAAAAGTGAAGCTTTGTTTGAAACAGAAAGAGAGTAAATACCCATGTTCTCATGTGAAATATTTGCACACTTTTATTTCTATGTATACTGCATGCTCATCTTCAAATAGAGAAACATAGATACACAAGGATTTTCAGCCAAACTCACTTGCGATAGAAATGAGAATGGTTGTGGTAAATCATATAATCTCCCAAGTTGGAACAGATCTACAAAGGTCAGCGAGTTCTACTCCTTTCTCCACATCGGGCTACACAAAATGCAAATCCTGAGAGAGGTGCCTAAATGCTTCTAGAACTGCAGCAGCTTGGGGCTGCCCTGGTGAGACTGTGCTAGTGCCCAACCAACCTCTGGTGAAGAGCCTTTCACAAACATCCAACCCGACCCTTCCCTGACACAGCTCCATACTGCAAAGAATTTATTTCAAATTCAGTTCATGGAATGAGACACCATTTACTTCCATAGACAAGAAATCAGAACTCAAATGATCCAGCTGAGAATCAAGGGAATAAAAACATGAGAGAGGAGATGTGAAGGCCTGCCCTAAACAAATGATGTATTTTTGACATGCATTTAAGTGGGAAGGCCTCCCACTTAGGCAGGAAGATAATATGGTTTTTTGGACAGTCAAGATAATTCTTCTATCTGCCCTTAGCAAAAAGGTTAGCCTTTAACCTTCAAATCAGGTCTCATGCCCTGTTATTTTTGATACTACCCTTTAAATCTAAGTCTATCTGTTAACAAAGGTAGTCAAGTAAAAGATTTTCTGTCGATATTTTAATATGAACTTCACTCACACCAATCATGCATGCATATTTATCCTCAGACTACAACAAGCATTGGCTCTCAACGAGTGCTGGTGGACTTGCAGAATGAATCACTTAGGAAGCTGAGGATCTATCGATTTTTTTTTCCCTTCCAATTTGAAAGGAGGCGTACAAAATAGAAGCATAGATTAGAACTTATTTATCTTAAAGTTTTGGACATAGGACACAGGAATAAAAAGGGTCATGTGCATTTGTTGGTAGAGGTGTGCTTTTTTGACAAATAAAATAGTCATATCTAATTTGATGATCATTAAATTTATTGTCTAATAGATTTATTAGATCTATTGTCTATTTAATTTATTGTCTCTGGCCTGAGAACATTCACTGCATTTAAATTAAATGATGAAAAACTTTTGTGTTTGAACAAGCTTTTCTCCACTTAAATGAAAATACATATTAAGAAAAAAAAAAAAAAAAATCAGAAAAAAAAATCAGAATTAAAAATTAAAAAAAAAAAAGTATTTCTGACAATCAAATAAAAACTCTACTAAGAAGAGAGATCTTCACCCAAAACTCAGACATCACAGAAATTCTGAGGACTGTTTTGAAAGAAATCCCTCCTATTTTATGATGTTGACCCACAACAAAGGCATAGGTTGATGGTATGGCAGTAGATGTTGAACCTTCCTGCCAACGTTCCATCCCATTTTGCTGCCAGATGAGAGCTGGCAGCAGGGGGCAGTCTGACAGAATGCATGTGACATGAGTGCAGACAGAGCAATGTCATTGAATTCCTCTTTTTGGAAAAAATTGCACTCATTAACATTCATTGATGCTCACTGAACAGTTATGGAGAGCAAACAGTGGATGTGAGCACAGTGAGGTGGTGGCGGGGTGTGATTCAGCAGCCGCAATAGGTTACTTCTGCTGGTGAAGACTTACAAACATGGCATGCAGGCCCTTCTTCATGGCTGGTGAAAATGCAGAGATAGCAGTGGTGACTGTGTTGAAAATTTGTGTTTTCTAGCTGAGAATTTGTCCAATGAAGTAGCCTTTTTGTGCTCTTTGTATATGTTGTAGTTCTATGGAAATAAATAGTAGGCATTACTTTTGGAGACAACCTATGTATATGGTAGTGTTTGAAGACTGAACAAATGTATCTGTTTCTAAAAAATAGACTTAAATACACACAATCAAGTCCACCTATTTAGAATAAGGTTAACTATGTAAACTTGTAACTACTCGTTCTTTGTCTTTTAACAGTCCACCATTACAGATTTCAAGCAATGAAGAACAACATATTGATGAATCAAAAGATGAAAAGACAAATAGCAGACATTGTATATGTAAAAATCTGCTATTTCATCAGGATTTCCATAAATGCCCTATACTGTATGTATTACAAAAGTTCTGCTATCCTTTCTTCAGGTGTAGTGTGCAAGAGCTGTGCTTCGCTCACAAAAATCCAGATGATTCCATTCACATTTTGTTCTCTCTTAATTAACAAGATTAGGCAATAAATTGTTGTAGTTATGCTTGTAAATACCTGTACAGCAAGAAAGAGAATGCTTACAGCAGGAGGTACTCCCCTGGATATACTTCTTAAAAACTGAAATTGCACAACAAGGATTATTTTTCATTTAAATGACAGCAGGGTTCCTCATCTCCTCTGAATGTAACTCAAACATTAAAAACTTGAGTTTAGCTTTCCTTATGGTGAAGGAGAGGGAATCCATATACTCCAAGAAAACAACTTGGCTACAGAGCCACAGGGGAAAAGATCACTGTCCCTCTTGCCTACTCCGCATACAGAAATAAATGATTTTGAGCCAAGAGTCAGGGGAAAGAGGGTGAGCAACGTTATCCAGCCTTGTGGTTAGGATACACAGGAGTGCAGGAGACCTGCATTTTGATCCCTTTCCAGTGTTTCATTCTTCCTGCTGTTGCAGTTTTATTTCATTTTAATTAGAAAAATAGAAAGGATATTCAGGGACTAGAATCTGCCACGGAATCTCCTATACTGGAGACATCCAAGAGAAGGTTAGACAATTTCTTAGCATAAAACAATACAGCTGAAGTCCACATTCAGGGGAATAAAGCATAGAAAGAGGGGAATTAATCAGTTGGTCTCCAGAGGTCTGTTCTTGTCCTATGTTTTTCCTAGTGATTGAGGAAACGGTTCCTGAAAAAGGCCTTGCAACAATGACTCGTAGGAATGCTTTATTTCTCTGACTAATTCCTAGCTCAGTAATGTATATTTTCTAGCAGTAGTCAATTTCAGAGGTGAGGTTGTTTGAACAAGAAAAGCTGTTTTGCCTCCCTTGAGACATCTTGTTGGGACAATTTGTGCTTATCAAAGATACATAGAACTTGCAGCAGGAACTGGAAAAATCTAGTCTTGTGATGACAGACTTAAATAATTAATGTGCCTTTGGACAGTGACCAAGGCTTTGTTTATCTTTGGGAATTTTTTAATAGCAAGAAATGTAAGTTCTTACTCTCCACATCAAAAGTTAAAAAAAAAAAAAAAAAATGAATTCCAACCAGCTCTGTTCCTTAAACCACAACAATAAATAATTGTCCATCCTTATGAACAAAGTATCACAATCTTGACATGTACCTCGGAGAAAATAAAGAACTCTGAACTACATAACTATTGACAAATCTCACTCACATTTATTATGTTTTTTAAACCTTCCACAAGAAATGATTTTTTTTTTTTACCTAAAAATTACCATCAGGTTTCTGGATACGTTTTAATCTTCCACAGTGAGACACAAAGGATAAAGTTAAGTTCTAAGAAAAATAGAAATATTTGATAAAGCAGCGTTAATATTATTTACATTGTAGAGCATGAAGTGCAATACATCTTCACAGAAATACATTTTTTTTATCTGAACATCTGATTGCCCAAAGCAAACTGGGTCTAACACCACTGTAGGCATAGATGTCCCTGTTCATTACAGGGGAATGGGACAATACAACCTTTCAGGGTCCCTTCCGATCCAAAAGATTCTGCTATTTTGTCTCTGCTAATTCAGCTTTTTTTGCATCAAGTCCTTTTGCCAAACAGTTCCCATGGGCACATGATTGCAAGAGACAACAGGATACTAGACCTAGATATGCTAGACCTGAAGCTCTAGAAGACTCTTATCTCAACCGATAGGTGGCTTTGGGTCCTCCAAACTACTTTTTAAACTCACATATATTATAATATATATTATAATTATTGCAAACATGATTTTGAAACAGAGAAGATGACTACTTTGGTCTTTGAAGAAGCAGATAAGAAAGCACAATAGAGGATTAATTCAGAGCCTCATTCAGACTTCAGTGAAATTTCCAGTAGAGTTGCAGAAACACCAGAAGATCTTTGGCACCAAGTTTTACAGCAGCCAGACACTCACCAGACACCTCCAGCACTCATATCCTTACAGTAAATTTGGACTAGGCACTGTCCCTCTGTTTTTCTTACTTGTTAAAAGTCCAATCCAGTACACACACCTGGATGAGGTCTACCAGATCAATAGCGTACCGAGATGCATAGTTTCAACTGAAGAGCTTTTGGATAAAGATCACTTTATGTTATAATGACCATATGATAAAGATCACATTATATCACATACAGTTTTCAAATGTAGAAGCAGGAACACAAACTCCAGCCTCCTAGGATCAACCAGCAGGCTAACGGACATCCTTGGATGTTACTCTTTTGACACATCACTAAGGAGATACTTAATTTCCTACACCTACTCTCAAGAAAGTTATTTCATACAACTCAATTGCATTGAAAGAATAGACTGTGTCTTAGTCTAAACCACATCCTGTATCATTCTTCTCTGAAATTCCTATTCTAACAGTTTTGTTGAACCCCAGCTTTAGGCATCTCTCCCCTCATTCAGCAAAGTAGCTCACATAAGTCAGGGGCAATGGAGACAAAGTGTCCAACCTATCTATTCTATCCCCTGCTAGATAAGGGAAAATGATCACAGAATCATAGAATTGTTTGGGGTGGAAGGGACCTTTAAGTATCATCCAGTTCCCCAGTATCACCCAGTTCCAACCCCCCTACTATAGGCAGGGATATCTCCAGTTAGACCAGATTGCCCAAAGCCCCAGCAACCATACTGTTGATTAGTTACTGCAAAACTGATAGAACAATGAAAAGGAAGCAAAAACTCATCATGAGTGCTTGCAAGTTGCTAATTTAAAAGCTTTTCCTACAACCATAGTCCGAGAAGTAGAAATGACTTCCAATCACGAATGTATAAACCATACTAATGAAATAAAATGTACAACTTAGAATTTCCCTAACTGGTGTTTACGGTTCCAGTTAAGAATTCCAGAAAGGTGTGAAAAAATCAAAGTGGAGAAGCAGATCAAAATTTGATATGAAAATATAGAATAACTAGTAAAATGAGTGAGAAAAAAAAAAAATAAGAACAGAGAAACTCAAAATTAAGATTAAAATGTAAAAGTCCACCCAATAAAGACCAGGTGTGATCCATCATTTATATAGGTTTGAGGTTTTTCACTTGTTTAAAGCTTAAAAACTTCATGTTTCGCCACCAGTATAGGATTCAAAGTGGAATAATACAGTTTTCACAGCAGTCAAACTCTTCTTCATACAGTGGGAAAGAGAATATAAATAATGCGGGAACAATATAACACAACTTTTAAGTTCCAAACATAAGCATATTTTAAAAGCAATCAAAGTATGAAAGCCACCTATGTAAGATTTATCATGTGTACTGTACTTTGCTTTTTACTTTTTATATTCTAACTCCATAAAATAAAAAGAGGAATTTTAAAGCAAAGTTCTGTGCCCTAAGGCAAAGTGATTAGGATTAAGTACATAAATGAGTGTTGCATGTTTTGAGGTTAATTACTTCCATTTACAAATTAATTAATGCATTTCTATTTTGTTTTTCAGAATAAAGGCTTATTCTTGAAAAGAACTGACTTATTTTCTTATTTCAGTGTTCTATAAATGCATTTTATGCTGATTTGTAAAAAACTGTTCATTTTCCTTATTAATTCATTTACATAAGGAACCACAGAGCACCTAAAAAAATGAACACCATGGAAGATAAAATGTAAGTAATGTACGATGCCCTACTCAGGCAGAAATATGCTTGGTTTTCACACAGTGGTTTCTTTGAGTGCTAATAACGCTCCTTTTTATTTCCATGAAAACTACAACAGATACAAAGAGCACAAGAACACTACTTGACAGAGCAAATCCTCAGCTACAAAACACTATTTTTCAACAGTCACCGCAATTAGCCACACATTTCCACCAGCCACAAACAAGAGCCTGCATACCGTGGCTGTAACAATCTTTCAACAGTGAAAGCAACCCACTGCCACTATTGCCACTGCTGAAACACCACCCACTGCCTCACTGTGCTCACATTCACTGTTTGATCTCCATAAGCATTCAGCAAAGCATCTATGAACATCAGTGGGTCCCATTTTTCCTGCATAGAGGAATCCAATGACACACCTTTGCTCCACCAGCACTCCTATGTCAGATACCATTCTGTCAGCCTGCCCCTCTGCTGTCATCTCTCATCTGACAACAAAATGTAACATAATATTGGTGGGAAGGTTCAACCTCTACTGCCATACCATCAACATCTGCCTTTGATGTCATGGGCCAACATCATAAAACAGGAGGAATTACTTTTAGAACAGTCACCATAATAGTCTCTTTGTACTTGGAGTTTTATCCAACAGGTTATCAGTGGCCTTAAAATGATGGAAGCGGAAAAAGAAATAGATTTATAAATTCCAGGCCATGAAGAAATGCATACTTACAGGAATAATTGTTACGAAATTAAAGACTAGATCGTAATAAAGCTGAAATGTTATTTATGCCAGAACAGGTATAGAATCAGTAGAAAGATTTCTCTGATGCAGTAGTCGTAGAATGTGAACAATGTGTTCAATATAACTGCACACAAAACAGTTACGTTACTCATATATAACATATTTAACTATTATCAGTGACTGGCAAGCACTGGCCACCCAAAAATCAATACAGAATAAGACAGCTTTCAGAGCAGACATGCAGAAGCTTGGCATTTCTAATTTCTTCCAGCTATATTGCAGGGCAAAACGAGGAATGCTGAAAATGAAGCAACATGAGCAGCTTCTGACTTCCCAGAGCTGAGCAGTCAACCCAGCTCCCTTTGCACTATCTGCAGCCAAAGCCAGAGCACAGCTATCACCTATGTGTGCACAGATGCTGTGTCCCTGGTCAGGGATGGCAAAGCAGCAACACACTGAAATTCTCTTATATGCAACAGCCACAATCCCCACTCTTTGAGAACATTTGCTTCTGTGTGGCCAAAGGAGCAGATGTACCATTTTCTATTAGCTTGTCCACAACATAATTTCAATGAGCAAATAGAAATACTAGCTCAGGAACTTGCAGTTTGACAGAAAAATGAGGTTAAATCACCTCTTAGCACCTTCAGAAGCATCACCATCTCTAATAGTTTCCAGTCTCAAAGTACTTAAGACTTTCAGTGCGTTTTGGAGCTCTTTGGGGAAGTGTTTTTTCCACTTACAACCAGCATATGATCAACAGTTGCAGTTCTGCCTCATCGAAATAAAATGGAACACTTCTTGGCTTTTCTGTGTCATTGCCAGAGCCTGGCACCCCAGAATTCACTGTTGGTGGATTTGTGGATTAATTCCTGCTCTTGAGCCTGACACCATAGAGACATAATACGTTCTTAGCAAATTCACAAGCAATTCCCATTCCTGTCCCTGTTTTGCCTACTCTGTGACACACCTCACCAGCACAGACAAAAACATCATATTTTCTGATGAGTGCAGCTGCCTTATAGAAATACAACACAACATATATACCAAAGGGCTGTGAAATTTTCTTCCAAACCACATTTACCCTTCTCTACAATATGCTCCAACAGCTTGGAATGGGAGAACCAGCATAAAACACAGACCTTAAGGTGGCATGAGATATCAAAAGTTTCAGGCCTTTTACTAAACTGATCTACATGTACAAAACAACACTTCATGTAACAGGCTTAGCAGAGCTGATTATATTTAGCCTCTACACCAATTCCTCTCAGTCACTCTCAGTTTCTGTTACCTCCACGTTACATGCTATTGTATAAAATCAAAGGGCTAAAAAGCCAGCATATAAAAAAATCTGAAAGCATACAACTTAACTGTTCCTAATGTGTGCTGCACTATTTTGTTGAAAGACAAAGACCTTACAATCCAGTTTTCCCTCTACACATGAAATACTCTTCTCATAGTTTTTAACTCAGAAACGTCAGACACAGAAGCTTTGCAGCACCATTTCTTACATAGGTTTCATTAGTAAGTCTGAAGCTTCAAGGAGCAGATGAATGTATCTTATGCAGATAGATGCCTATGGCATATATTTTTGTTTCTGATTGCCCATTACAGTAGAGCATAAGGCTGCTGCATCTTCTTTAAGGTCATGAAATGCTGGATTTTCACTGCTGATGCAATCAAATTAAAAGCCTCTAGCCCCAGCTGCTCTCTTGCACATATGTAGAATGGATACGCACCTTCCATTAAGTCCATTTAGCAGTACAGCATGTTCCCATGCAGAGTAAGCAGTCGTCGGATTTCCCTGATGAAACTTTCTTTCCCTTCTAGGAAAAATATAAAAATACATATATATACTTAAAAAAAGAAATCACATATCAAAAATATCCATCAGAATCAGGATAGGGCTTGTCAGTGGAAAAGATATCCCAGCTTACTTTATTGCCTCCTATACAACACAGGCCACAGGGTCTGGATGTGCCAGATTACCTAAGACTTTCAAAGGTTATACAAGTCTTCAGTCTCGACCGTTAACTGTTCTAACAGTCACACACATAAAATAAGCAGTTGTTCCTGCAGACTAAAGAGCTGAGCTGCATGGGAAGAAGGTTTCTCCCACAGCTCTGCATCTCCATAGCTCAAACTTCCCCAGCAACACCTGGTTCCTTGGACTGAATCAACTGCTCATTGCAATGGAAGAGCTCAGCCCCTCTGTGCCAATAGACATGCATGGCAATGGAAACCCTCTGCACCATCCACTTCAGAGGCTGGCTGTGGACAGGAGACTGTACTCGTGGGTACAGCAAAACATCAGGCAAAAGCTGCCTCAGCTCAAAGGTCAAGAGGGCTGTGTTGTCACTACAGTTATGATGTGACCACTTACAGTTATGACCACTTATCTGATCAACCAGATCTCCTAGGCACTTACAGAAGACAGACACTAGAGAATCAGTATTTTACTATCATAGTTTACTTGCTCCAGGGAGCTGTTTTTAAATGACAAAGGCTCCCTCCCAGCCAAACAGGTGATGCGTGTTGCTTACACAGAACTCTGGCCCAATGTTTTCTACCATTCACAAGCATTTTGTGCCTTCAGAAGACATGCAGAAAAGAAGAAATCAGAATGAAGACAGAAGCTCTGGAAGCAGTAGGTTACCACTAACGCACATCAGAAAAATATCCCTGGTTGTGTTACCCACGTGAAGAACCTTGAGTGATGAATCCCAAACCACCTAACCCAGAGTATCTCCTGCATCAGTTCTAGTTCTCCTGGTTCTAAGATCCAGGGTGCAGAGATAGAAGCAACTAAACTTATTCAGAAGAATGGGAGAAAAAAAGAATTTAAAACAGTGAAGATATTAAAAACAGAGGGGGATGGGTGGATTGAGGAGGTTCTGCTAAAAACTATTGCAACAGAAGGTAAAGTAGGTGAAAAAAAGGCTCCAGTTTCTGTGAAGTTATAAATTAGTTTTCTTCCAGAAGAAACAAATCCACATGCAGCACAACCACCCTCAAAACTGAGTCCATGAAGATAAATTCATTGAGGGTGGCTTCAGAAAAGCATTACTCCTCCAAACCAGACTGCTAATGTACACACTGCCCCAGAGACTGAGATCAATATTCAGCTACTGTTTACTTAAAGTGTTGATGCCTAAACACAGAGGAAATACAGTACAAGTGTTTGAGAGGAGTACATGGTGATGATGCATCCTCTAAACAATTAACTCCAATTTGATAATTTCATGGCAATTAATTCCCTAATTGCAAAAGGAAATGTTACAGTCTACTAATCATGACTAAATACAGGAACATCTCTCCATCGTGCATTACTAAAGTGGGTCTAACAACAACAACCTTGAATTACATAAATACAGATCTCATCTTTGGAAACAGACCTCCTTTGTAAAGCTAAAACTACTTCAGTAAGCAAGACTGAAAATCATTTGTGTATCCAAACAGAACACCCAGCTTGCACTGAACTGAGATCATTTTATTGTTAAAGCAAAATTATAGGTATGAGTTAAGTGCTGGCACAATGTCACTCAAATTTTTAATCAAAAAAAAAAATCCATGAATGGAGATAAAAAAAAGAAATGCAAAAAACTCTTCTCCCAAAGGAAGAGTTTAAGGTTGTGTGAACAAGTATAGGCACTGATGATAGGTTAATTACCCAACAATTTCCAGATCTAGGTACCATGTCCTTAAAATATCTTCAAGTATTTACAAACTTTCTGCAAAACTTACAGCGGCAAAGACCAATCATAAAAAAAATTAAACATCATCATAACAAGAGCTTGGGATGAGGAAAAACACGGCAGAAATCCCACGTTTTTGACTTATTTGAGAACATAGCTTATCCAGTCTAATTTGTTTACCTGAACTGAGGGCACCGGCAAAGAGAATTAGTTAATATTTTAAGAACAATTATCACAATTCTCAGTTTACACTGTGTTTACAAGAAAATGATGTATGTTTGTAGTCAAGGCATTGTGTGCGAGAGCAGCAGTGAGAGCTCTCTAGATCACACGTAGCAATTAAGAGCTTACCTAGATGAGTACGACTGTGCTCTTCAGGATTTCATATCGTAGAGTCTGACTACCAGAAAAACTGGCCCCTGGGATATGAGCTATTCCTGATGCCACCTGTACAAGCTTATCAGACACTCCAAGACATGATGCTCTGGACATGAGCCTTCTACACCCTTGCAAATACAATGAAAAATTATATAGGGATTTTTCACTATAGTGTAACAACAGTTAAGCACTTCTATTACATGAAGCGCATAAAATACAAAGTATTTTCCTTTGGACTCTAGCCAACTAATTTCACAACAGTACATGCAATTTCTAAATCCTTTGCAGGTGACAGTGAAATGATTATTTATAATAGTTCCTGTTACAGGATGACATACTCAGCAGGCAAAGTATCAGCTATTAGATAGTTTTGAGGAGGCTCTTCTCCTAATGACAGCAACAAGGAACAGATAAACGGGGAAGCTGACCATCCACCTGTTGCTATGAGTAACCTATAAGACCTACATTATCTGGAACTGGTTCCAAAAAACGGACTTTGAGGAACCTTCCCAGATATCCCACAATCTATGTCCCTTCCTAGAAGGTCATGATACAGGGAACCTGCTTTATGAGGGAGGGGTTGGACTTGATGCTCCCCAGAAGTCCATTCCAATCCCTGTAATACTGTGCAAGTCTGGGTGACCATTCCTCCATGCAGAAGTCTCTCAGAGATTTATCTTGCACTTAAGCTATCACATCAACACTAGATATGAAGCCAGTACAATAAACGTGTAAAACAAACAAAAAAAAATTGAACTGAAAAAGAAATCAAGTACCATGGCAAACAGCAGGAGTGAAGACAGCTGAAGATGTTATAGATCACCATAACAAAATTCCCTGCTAAAATAAAATGATACAATTAAATCCACATCGATAAAACAGCATCTGTTCATACTAGAAAGAATGCCATGTATTTCGTTTCCTTTTTCTGAAGGCTAGGAGAAGAAAACGTCTCCTTGGAAGAGTCAATGCAGAACAGCAGATTTACCATATACATACAAATAGAGAATTGTTTTGTTAAAGACAACAACCACATGAAGGTCAAATGCTTTTAATTAACTTACTTGCAAACATAAAGGCAAAATGTCAACAATTCTGTGATCCTGTGAATTTCTAACCTTCCCAGAGTGTTTCTCAGCAAAGGCCTAAGAGTAATATTTTTTCATGACTAATAGAAAAGTCTGTCCCTTGGCCTCACCGGTCTGAGGTCTGGCAACATCAAATTGCTGCTCGTTCTCATTCTTCCTCCGTTCATTTATCCCAATCGGATACATAGCAGTGACATGTGGCTTCACATAGCTCCGCCAGGAGCTATGAGGTCTGATGTAATGATGCTAAATTTGGGAGCAGGGGGCTAGAAAGTAAAACAAAAAAAATTTTGGAACTATTTTACTTCCCCACAGTTTGGAAAAGTATATTTTATAAAAGAAAATAAAGTGTTTCTCAAAAGAGTAAACAAATGTAAATATCAGTCTTTATTATCAACAAAATCAACATCATCCTGCAAAGTAGAAAGCCTTCTGATTATGTAAGTGTGTATCTGTTCCTTAAACAAATGAATTGCACTATTCAGCCGTAGCTGCTCTGAAAGACCACACAGATCTTACCAGCAGTTAGAGTCTATCAAAGGCAAAAGGACATCTGGAAGTGTTTGTATGTTCCACAAGACAGGAAATCATGTTCTGTGGCCTCCAGCAAAAGAGAAACACTGACAAACCAGGAGGCAAGCAGGGGTGGGACAAAAGACCGGGTTATATTCAGACTGCAAAGGCTTCAGGCTGATCTAGTCACTATATGCCTCCACAGAGGGGGAGCAGGAGAGGGGGACAGAGAACACAACTCTTTTTATAAGTACACTGCCAAAGGACAAAATTTTAGGCTACAGGTTGTAGTAAGGGAAATTCTGACTAAATGCAAGTAAAATATATGATGAGAGTGCATAACATCTTGAACAGCTGTCCAGAGAAGCTAAAGAACAGACTGCCTCCATTCTTCAAAGGAATCAAAATGTACCCGTGTAAAACAAACTTTGAAATTACAATGCTTTTTAGCAGAGTTGGATTACACAATCTCCAGGGTTTCCCTCCCAACGTAAACTAACGCAATCATTCAAAGAGCAGAGTCATAATGACACCGGAGTATGACTGTAAATCAATGTGCTGCACTGGTGAATTCATCCTGCCTCTTACTTTCTATCTAAAATCATTACTATAATGTCTACATAGTAGACGTTACATATAATTCATAATGCTTTCGTGATAGCTTCCTGCAAGGAAGGATAACAGTGTAACCTATGATGAATTCATACTGCTGTGAAAAAACAGAGCTGTATGCAGTTTTTCACTTAAAAATTAAAAAAAGTCAAACTTCTGGAAGCAACAAGGGGAAAAAAAATGGAAACTGTCTTAGGTCAGAAGTCCAGGCTATATGGCCTTTGCATACAAACTGCTGTAATGAACAGCAACTTAGATAAATCAGTGGATTTCAGGGTAGGGAAGATGTAAAAAAAAAAAAAACAAAACAAAACAAACGAACAAACAAAAAAAAAAACAACTTAAAGGTCAAGGCCTGAACGCAGAGTCTGCAGAACGTTGGGGATTCTGTGAAAGAGTCGTGAATAAGCAGCTCAGCAGTACAAATGGCAAGTGGTTCATTCCAGCTCGCACAGACCACACTAAAAAAAAAAAAAAAAAAAAAAAAAGCAAAAAGCAGAAGCTGTGCCTGTTTTATGCTATTCCCAAAAGAATGCTTCATTCGCTGATTTGTTGGAAGCTTTCAGATGGCTGTCCATTCGCTTTTCCTAATGAAGTATATCCGCTTTGTATAAATATTTAAGCAGTATCAGATGGAGACAGTGGAGGTACAACTTTCTAAAGCTAGCAGCCAGAACGCTCCCTGGAAAAGGAGAACTTGGACTCTGGTTACATTCCGAGGAAATATTTATATGTATTAAAACAACATCAATAGAATTTGAAAACACACTACAGTTTTGCCTCTCTGGAGATCAGTTAATTCATTTTTTCTTGGGAGAAGAAACAAAAGTTTTATAGCCCTTTCAGACAGAGGAAGACCTAAATCTGTGCTTTTCACATTTTGGATCAATACTCCAAGACTTGTGCTCTTGATTAGAAGAATGTTAGTGTTATCACCTCCCATTCCTAGTAGTGAGCATCTGTTCCTGTATTTTTTTCCTGAAGTGTCTGCAAAGCAGTACCAAGCATAAATCCAGATATCATATGCAAGCAACATGTGCAGAAGCACATTAGGACTTCTCCTATAAAAACTGTTTTTCCTTACCAGCACAGTATCAATAGCACTACATTTTTTCTACAGCTGTTACCCACTTCTTTCATTTTCTTGAATTCTGCCATATGTAGGAAGATAAATTATGTATTGATTTTTTATTTTTTTTATTTATTTATTTTTTTTTTTAATAGCCTCATGAACAAAGGCAGAGAAGTGGAAGATGGGGCTTTTGGGAGAGAATGGACAACACCAGAGTATGTTGAATCATGGCTCTCTTCTGGGTGGTTTTTCTTTGAGTTAACAGACTTATCACCACAACAGCACACTTCCAGAATGTACATTCTCCTCACACTGGGGCAAAGGATAGCCATATGCATCTATCACTATAGTTTTTCCACCAACAGTCTTGCACAGCTAATGGTCCTTTTTTGCCTCTGTCCCTCTCCCATTGCTCCTTCATGTGCTTTATGAGAGCATACCAGGCTGTGTTGGTGCTCTGTGACTACTCCTGTACACAGTATCAATAACAAGCCCATAACACCCATCCCACTACCAGAATTGTCCCCAGGTCATGCATCACCACATATGCAATTTCTGCCTTAGAAGAGCAATCACTTTACCATAATTCAGTGTGCTGTTCACAATAATAACTGCAATAACTGTTACTTCTCTACTGAACACTACAAATCCTTCAGCTATAAATGGAAGTTTCCAGCATTCAGCAGTCAAGAAATATTCAGTCTCTCTCTCTTCAAACATTTTGTGACAGTGAGTTAATTAAGCTCAGTTAACTAATACCATGAAGATAGCACCCTCAAGCTTTTTTATTTCTTATTTTTCCTTAGTACTTTCCGAATTCCTCAGGCAGACTAGAGAGCAACAGTGCTGGAGGCTTTAGGAACAAAGCCAGATTGTTTGTCAGGCAATACTACCACAAAAGAGCAACCAACATTTTTAAGCTTTGCTTCAAAAAAATACTACCACTCTCAACCCCAGTCCTTGATCTAAGTAGTTGTGCTTATCCCAGTGGGAATATTCCATTTCTTATCAACAGCTAAATATTAAAAACTTGCTTCACCTTGAAAAGTAAAATAAGAGCCCAAATGTTTTACAAGACACCTTTTCCTGTTTTACAAGACACCTTATATATATATATATATATATATATATATAAAATCAACATACACCCTTAGGTTTTGAGAAAGCAGCATAGCCTATTATAATTTTCACTGAAAATAATGCTGCATACTATGTTTGGATAATTTTGTTTTTCTAGTTCCTCATGCACCTATATAAAAAAAGTACTTTTGAGCAAAACTATAATCCTCCTATTAAAAAAAAAAAAAAAAAAAAAACCACCAAAAGAAAATCCTTTTTAGATGCAGAGGTACAATTGGGTAACCAGAAGTTAACCCCAAGTTTGGTTTGGCTTGTTTTTAATCTCTATTTAAGTTCTGGGTGTTGTTTTGTTGTTGTTTCACTTTTTGTTATTATTATTATTTTTATTTTTTTTTTTTTTTAAGTCTCAAATGTTTGAATTTTTCCCCAAAATTTAAGATAGTTACAACCAAATCCACTTTATAAAAATCCACAGCAATGTTCTGGTGGAGAAAGGCAAACGTTCACATTTTGCATACCTCCATTTTCATGCCATCAACTAGGAGATAGGCAGATGCTTTTCCCTCCCCTCTGTGAAGAGAATGGCACCTATGTATCATCTTCTCCCTCCAGAAGATGACTCCACACAACGGCCTAGACAGACCTTTCCACTCACCACATTCTACAGTTGATGCCTATTTTCAACGGGTCAGTAAAAGAGGGACCTCCGGCAGCACCTGCATCTGAAACATTGAGAGTTGTTCTGGCCTTCTGTCCAGGCAGACTGATCCATATCTCGACAGTGCTCCATAACTGCTGAGTTAGGACAGTCTGGATGTGATGTTCTCTGCACCATAGCACCCCAGGTGCTGCCCAGACTAGAGCAATGAAGTTACCTGGTGGTGCAAAACAGCAGAGAACATGTCCAGCCAAGTATGGAGGGGAAAAAAAAAAGTTTCTCAGTGACATTCATCAAATTCATTAAGTCTGATAAATGTACAAGAAGAGAATACCTAAGTAGTTGCTCCCAAGCAACTTCAACCATTAAGAACATTCACAAGCAGCTGTCAGAAAATTACAGATAAGCACAGAGAATGATGGAAACATCCAAAGTAGGGAGATGAGTGTGAAACATCAACATACTAAAATGGAACAGGAGAAATATCAGAGAAAACAAATGTAGGAACTAAAGATAAATACTTTCATATTCTCAAGAACATGGAAGAATATCCCTTCACTTTTTAACTGAGAAAAAATTTGGCAATTGCTGGAGGACTTCAGAAAGGAAATTCTGTTTCACTTGTTCACTTGCACTTCAGCCACCAACTGTAAGTTTAATACTTAATACCGACACCAAAGTTATGCTTTCTAACACAAGGATAGTTAACAGTCTGGAATAAGAATTTTCCTGTATGAATGAGATTGGAACCTCAAACTTCTTACTCTTTGTTGATCTTACTCTCACAAAAAATAGCACCAAATGCTAAGCAATCAGCAGTTTGTTCTTACGCACAGTTTGAGGCATGCATAGCTGATGCATATGCATCACATGTTCAAGTAGATCTTTACTCAGGCCCAAGCTACAAAAGGGATAGCACAGTGCTGTGCAGAGAAGAACACTCCTAGAGCAGAAAGAGCTGTTATGTATAAAGAATTCATCAGATTTCCAGACTTCATAATTTCACTATCTAAATCAGTAAGGAGGAAGTAGCCCAATAGTCATGTCATACATGAGGGAAAAGAAAGAACTAAGTTGTGATAAGTAGCACTGTTTGCTAGGGTTGGCAAATGCTAATGAATAAAAATTGAAGAGACACTGAAAAAAACCTTGCAACCCTTATGTCAAAGAGTGGCTATGATCCACTGCACTGTACTGAGAAAAAAAAATATAATACAAGTATGTGTAATTTCAAGTGTCTAGTGAAAAATACTAGCAACCTAAAAGTTGTTTGCTTGTGTCATTTTCCATGAGTTGTGCTACATCTAATTGCTCTTAAATGAATCAAGACATTCTCTTGGGTATTCTGCATCCTATCTGAGGTTCCCCATGAGAAAAGTCATTGTGTTTGCATGTTGCATGCATCTAGCTAACTAAAATGAGTGTGGAACATCTGACATCTGGGGATGATGCAATGAATATGCATCAAGAGCACTTTAAAGCTCGTATTTTTTCAATCTCCTGTTAAGTACTGTCACCAAAAGGTGTTGGGCAGTTCATAGCAATCATAGTACAGGAGTTAAAAGGCTGGGTTGTACAGCTGTAGGCAATTATTTAAGGAAAGGTCCTCATTTTAGAGTCCTCATTTATCCTTTCCTTATTTAAGGAAAGGTCCTCATCGTAGAGAAGAACTGTAGTTAGTACTGAAAAACATGTGACAATCAAAGAACGTGAGTAACTCAAGAGGGAGGTCTAAAATGCAAAAACATTACCTTGACCTTTTTCAGCTAGTTCTCTTGGGTTTGGATTCCATCCATTTCCTGGCACAGGGATTAACTGAGAAGCAGCAACAGAAAACTCAGTGGATTCCCTGGACAACACAAGCAGCTAGTATGTAGCTTAGGATTGGAATGCAGCTGTCAAACAAAACCACAAGGATACTCTGTAGAGACAGACAATGCAGAACCTGGCAATAAGTTCAAAAAATTCTGAAGAGAAAGGCAGCAGCAAGTTAGTCAATTGAGACCATCATCAGCAAATATTGTTTCCTGAAGAAATTAAGAAGAGCTGAAATGGCACAATACTCCACCTATCTTATGGGTATTGTGCACAGTGGAAGAACGGAAATAGACGTACTCTGTACACTGCAAGTTGTGCAAGAGTTGTATAGTAAATCCACAGTTCAAGGTACTGTGGTAAGGTACTGAAGGTAAGGAGCACCATTAGAATTGCAAATAAAATAGAGTATACAAAAAAATCTGGTTTAAGTTATAATAAAATAATAATTATAATTATTTTTAAAATTATAATCAATTATAATTAAATAAATATTTTAAATCAGTAGGCCCAGATGTGGGAAATCCTAATATTACACATTCCAATGTATTAGAATATATGCAGAGGATATTGCATTTGAAATCTCTGCAGCTTTGAATTTTAACAAAATATAACCTAAACATCATTTCTGCTCATCTCTTGTTTCTTGACGTCCAGTTTCCCCTTATTCATGCATTCCTGTTATTTCTAATTTCTCCAGAGCATTTCAGGGGAAAAAAAAAGACATCAATATAGAAAAGTGTATTGTCTCATTTCTTAAATTAAAATCCCGGATAGTTAGATCTAGTGGCTCACTATCACTCTTCTATCCTAGTGTCCTTGTCATATCAGTCCTTCGTCCCTGATTGGCTTCAGCAACATCCCATATTTTCCTGCATTAGAATTTAGAATTATGATTAGAATTAAGAAGTATGATTAATATGTAGAGCAAATGCATTTTGCAGTACACATCAGAATATTCTGAAAACGCATTAATACCCTCTGTGAAATGTTTGATCAATTATTGTTTAATATAGAATTTTTGAATTCACCTTCGTGTCATAACTGAAGACAGCTTTATCAGAAAAGTTGATATTGGTTGTTTTTACAAGGGTAGATCTACAAAAGGCTGTACTGGAAAGACAAATTCTGCCAGGGAGCAGCAAGAGCCAATGCCTCCTTATTGGAATGGGATCCAGTAGGGCCAGGCAGCCAAGCCCTGTCCTCCTGGCCCAGCCAGGTACCAGGCAGCCTGGGGACCAACACAGCCCCAGCTCTGGATATTAGGTACCTCTCACAGATAGGCCAAGGCTAGACCCATGACCAGGCAAAGTAGGGCTGCGAGGAGCTGGAGATCAGCCTCGCTGTATCATCCCTAGGGCACTAACTGGTGGTTCCATAGGGTGGGCAGGCACAGTTAAAGCTAACAGTGCCCCCAGGGCCATGACAACTTGCAAAACACCATCAGAGAGACCTGGAAAGATTACAAAAGCTTTTGTTTAGAATATCTGGGTTTCACAGATGCCTAACAAAACTTTACCTGCTACTTATAAACCCTGTAACATCTAGGTAAAGGTCGTCACATATTTTAGTTTCCCAAAATAAGAAGTGCATTGATTTACAATGGTTTGACTGGAAGGCAATGCTTCATTGGAGACTACAGGCAAAAAAACAGCTATAAAGCTGAGCAAGGAGTATGTGCACCTGCTTCTGAGTGAGGCATGTGATTTAGCAACAGCAGACACAGATAGAGCTAAAGCATTTAAAAGTCCTCTTGGTCTGACCAAGATCCCCCACACCCCAGCAATTAGTGAAACTGGTCATTGATATCTATCCAGCAATGCATGAGGTCTCAGTTAGGGAGTACCTGAGAATTCAACCTATACAAGTCTATGGGATTCAATAGACATCATCCAAGAGCATGAGAGCAGACCAATATCCTTAGAAGGCTCTATTATCACAGAAATCTCACAGAAATCAGTTAGTCTGATAGAAGCAGAGAAAGACATATTTTAATCAATCTTTAGAAAATGACAAGAGGTAAATCCAGGGAACTTGAAGCCCCACACTGATTGCTGGAAAAAATAAAAAAATAAAAAATAAAAAATCAAAGAACAAGCCATCTTCGGGCATGTTTCTGGGTAGATGAAGTAGTTAAAGGTGAGTAAGAAAAGCCATTACAGACATACCAAATATAAATTTTCTTCTAGGATAAAATGACCAGGTTTGTGGATGTTATTTGCCTTCGACTGTAGAAATACATTTAACTCTGGATTCTGCTGAGCTACTCTGGTACACACAGTACTTCTCATGTTTCCCTGGCCCTACCCAGTGCAGGCAGGCAACGACCAGTGAGACATGCTAGCAGCAGTGGAGATGAGTGGTGCAGAGACATGTTCTTCCAGGGTTGTCCATGTGGAGCCTGGTGCTGTGTTGTAGGGGAGCAGGAGATGGCCCAGCTGCTGAGGGGCAGGAGCATGTCTTCAGCACACCTTGAGACAGTGACTGACTGCAACACCTCTTCCTCTTGCAGTGTGCAGCAGCAGCTGCAGCACTCGTGAAGGACAGGAAGTGTCACCTTCCACTTTCTCCACCTGCAGCAATGAGACAACCATGTGCAGCTGTTGTTGAGTGATGGGTGCACGCTTGGGCTGCTCAGCAAGGTACAGCCACTGCCATGACACAGGGCAGGGGGAGGCTGCAGGACAGGCTGGACATGCCTGACTAGAGGAAAGTGATGATTTGCAAGCTTGCTGTCATCAAGTAAAGAGAAACACTTGAGATGCCTAAGAGCAGGACTGCTGTCAGAATGACAGACCAGTGGGAATCTTATTAAATTCAACAAGGATGAATCTGAAGTCCTGCAGCAGGGAAGGAATAAGCCCTTACAAAAACAGCTGCAGAGTAATGACGACTAGGCAACAGCTCTACGGAAAAGTAAAAATTAAAAATCATCATCAAATCACACAACTGTTGAGATTGAAAAGGATCTCTCAAGATGCTGATCTTCCTGCTCAAGTTGGGTCAATTACATTAAGTTGCCCAGGAAAAGCAACATATACAGGAATTTTTCATTCGCTCTGCTATTAAAGAGAAGTTTCCTCTTTTCTGGGAACCCTTGTTTTTTTTTCTTTAAACAACAATGCAGCACATCCCCAGAGGTGAGAAACTCAATCTGTCTTCTGATAAGTAGTGAGAATACAGATTCCCAACACAAAATTAGTAAAGTCCTGGGGCCATGCAATGAATGAATGAAGCAAAGACATTTCTTATGAAAATAAGATGGTACTGATTTACAGTGTCCAAACAATCTTCCGGGGCATTACTTTATTTGAACTCATTTAAACCTGACTGCAAGTCAGATAGCTAGAGTTCAGAACAAAATTCTTAACCAATCAATCAAAAATAGTGCTATGGACCTCTACTTTGAAATTATCAAATGCTATAGCAGCAAAGTAGATCTTGAAACTGAAACATTATCTAGGACTGAATGATAGCCCCTCTTGACATAGGAGAAAATAAGAATGCAATAAGGTAAGAAACCACCACAATATGGTGGCAGAGCTACAAAGCTTTCCTAAATTGATTTAGAAAAGTAAATTTTAAATACGTTAAAGAAACAGTATTTTTCTCTCTCAGAAGAAATTACACTTTTTCAAATGCACAACTTATTTACAGATCAACTTTTAATTTTACAGTTTCCAGTCAATACATCATCCAAAAGATAAAATTACATGCATTTTTAAATATCTGGAGGTTTATTAGCTTATTTTCATAACGTAGGAGCTATAAAATTAAGACATCAATGTATTCTACCTTATAATCTAATGTTTAAGTGAATTACAAAAACAGAGTTTCATCATACTGCTAGGATCCTCTGCCCAGGTAGCTACATTTCCTAAGGTTTCACCACATTCCTAGAAAAACCTTACCTTAGTCAAAACAAAGACATTTTTTCTTAGTTTTATAGTGAGAGTTCTTTCTCTCTTCCTCATTAGAATGGAAGTTACCTGTATCAATACAGCAGGTTATCTCCACTTGTCCCCTCCAGAGAAGAAATGTCTCTGCTACTGCCAATAGAACATTGCCTTTGTCTCAAAGAAAAACATTCTTTCTCCACCAACTCACATTAAGATGAAATTGAATCAATATTCAAGAACATGAAGGACAAGAAGTTTATCAGGAACAGTCAGCAGGGACTTACCAGAGGCAAGTCATGCGTGACCAATCTAATTGCTTTCTACGATGAAAGAACTAGCTGTACAGACAAGAGAATAGTGAATATCAGGTCAAGGGAGTTATCACACTGGAGGGGCCCTACCTGGAAAACTGTGCAGTTTGGGGCTCTGCACTTTGTGAAGGATGCTGAGAAGTTGGAGAGTCCTTTAGAAGACTGGCCAGTAGACAGTCAGCACTTAATTCTTTAGGAAATGTTAAGGGAGTTCAGTTTGTTTAATCTGGTAAAGATTTAATCCAAGAGTAGGCCTAATAGCAGCCTACAGCTACTTGAAAGTTACTTACAATGACATTGGAGCTAAATTCTTTTCAGATACGGCAGATGGCAAACAGGGAGAAGTTGCACTTTGGAATACTGATGGACATCAAGAAAAAATTATTCACAAGAAAGATTGGTTAACACTAGAATACGTTATCCACATGTGTGGAATTGCCATTCTTAGAGATTTTCAAGACTGACAAAACAACAGCTGACTCTCTCAAGTTTATAGCAATTCTGATTCTAGCAGAAGAATGGACTAGATAGCCTCCAGGGATCACTTCCAAACTGCATTTTTATCATTCTATGAAAATCTGTGAGGTAAACAACACTGGCCATTGTAACTTGCTTTTCACAGTTAATGCTTAGAGCTATGAAATACACTTGCTGTTCATGAAGCATTCTGGCAAAACATTAACCACATTTGGGAAAGAACCAAAATAAGACCTCCCTTCACATTGACATTGTTTCTTCGTGTAGGCAATGGTGTAAGGGCAGTATTTCGCCTAGTTCAAAATTGAGTGTGTGTGCTAAATTAAAAAAAATCAATGTTAAAAGGCAGTTTTTAACAAGAACGTGGTCTAGATTTTCATCAGAAAACAGCTTAAAATGCCACTCACTTTTCTATGTTCTTAATACTCTTAAGTTTTTTTTGTTTTTACAAATGGCGTCTTCAAAACAAAAGTGCCAAAAGTGCCTCGTATTTGCTCAGAGAAAAAAAAAACATGAAAATTATACCTCCACTTTTTGGCAGCTCTCCCATGCAAGTGTTTTTGGGTTTTTTTGTTTGTTTTTTTGTTTTTGTTTTTGTGGAGTTTTTTTTGTTTGTTTGTTTTTTTGTTTTTTTCCTTCTTTTAAATGAGACTAGAAAATGACTACTGACAACAAAAAAAAGAGAAAGGCAGAAAGACTTAGAATTAATAAACTGAAAATTAAAAAGCAAATTTGAATTTGTAAGAAGGTAATGAGGTAATGAGCTTGGCCCATGCTTTTCAGGATAAGTATGACACAGCATTGCATTCCCACTGAAGGATAAAGTAGCACCAAACTTCTTGTTCCTTACTGTGCCTACCCTGCCAAACTGTCTTTTTAAGAGTTTGCCTTCTACTATGCATGTTATTTAATATATACACATCTCAGTGTCATGCCAAATGCATAAATGGTTATGTTGATTATTGACTAGTGAATCCAAATAATAGGAATAAGACAATAGTTTTTATAGAGCACCAATTAGTGGCATCTACATTATACCCTTCTGCAAAACAGACCTTTTTTTTTTAATCATTGCACTTAAAAACTGAACCATTCATCTTCAATAAAGCAACCATTTGATCTTGCTGTGTTCAACAGCATATCTAGCTACATATTGAAAGCATACAGAGATAAAGACAGCCAATTTTTAGTGAAATTATACAAAAGTGGCTCAGGGACAAATGCTGGGAAATCGGAGAATATTCAAAACTGGTAAGGACAGTGCTGAAATAAATGGATGTGCCTAGATTAATAAATTAAATAAAGACAGGGCCTCAAATAGAAGTCTGCATTCTTTCATACCATTTTACTACTAATGTATATATTCCACCAATATTTATGATCAACAATGATTAGTAATGTCCCAGGCAGGGACAGACTGAGCATATACAGGACAAGGACTGTGTACTGCAGATGTGAAAATACATTATTCTATTTCTACCATGAGCACAGCCCTCAAATCTACAAAGGAGTAGATTTAGTGCTACGGACAAGCACCATATTCTACTGTACCACAAGATCAGAATGGATAGCACAACCCCAGATAGCATCAAGTAGTTGACCCCGACCCCAGAATCTGTTCTCCACTACTCTATATTCTTCAGTGCATATTCATTACAGCACTTAACTGCTTCTTCAAGGAGCAATGGGTACATCTGGCATTTCACTACTGTAAAACCACAGCTCACATAGACATTCTTGATAAATCCAGAACACAGAGGCTGGATATTGTTGACAACGCAGCCACAGCAAGAAATAGCCAAGCTCCGGCCACAGGGCAGAGTTTTTAAATCAGTTTCCTGTGTGGTTTTTCAGCTGCAGCTGTAACATTACAGTATACACACTATATCTTCTAGCTAGTTTGAACCTGTCCACCCAAACTGCAGCTGCTGTAACACAGACCTACCACAAGTTCAGTACTTAGAAAACACCGGTATCTCCAAAAGATTCTCTCAACTGCTGACCAGCTCTGGAGCCCATGTTGGTTGGAGCTTATGGGCAGACACAGAACAGCCCAACATAAACTGGGATGCTGTGCAGGCCCTAGCAGAGCTG
The DNA here is from genome assembly GCF_019232065.1 of Centrocercus urophasianus. Lineage (NCBI taxonomy): Eukaryota > Metazoa > Chordata > Aves > Galliformes > Phasianidae > Centrocercus > Centrocercus urophasianus. The sequence continues at coordinate 67,925,270 of NW_024884253.1, forward strand.
TCAAGAGATCCCCACCAGCACCCCCATGCACAGAGCCACATATACTCAGAAGATTAGCCTCACAAGTGGACAGGACAAGGTAGGATTCCCTCTGCTATCACACCACAGTTTTCTCCCAGTGAGGGGAGACTTGTTATAAACAAGTGAGGCAAAGTTGCACAACCTCAGGATGAAAGGCACTGATGTCATCTCAAAGCACATCACTGGTTTCAGCCCTTTTTACCTGTTTGTGTGTATTTATTTCCCAACTCTTTGATGAATTCACCAGCAGGCAGATTTTCCCTCTGCTCCTTTCCAGGTACTGGTAGGTTGAGAAACTTCACTAACAATGCCCAGTGGAGACAAATGCAAGTGTTCAGAACTTCCTTAGCATTTTGTACTCTCCAGCTTAAACAGCTGTGTATTTGGCTTCACTGAGTACACTGGCTTTTTTCTGCTGAAAAAAGTCAATTTTATTTGCAACAACATGTTTCAGTAGACATAAATACACTACTTGTGAACTTTAAAATGGAACGCAAAAAGTTGTAGCCCAACATTCAATTATGTCTCCCTACCACACTTTTATCAGCCCCCTCTTAAAGAAACACCCCTCATTTCATAACCAAGACTTATTCACGTCACCACTTTCAGCAGTACATACATTTGTGAACAACTGTTTTCAAGGATGAAGCACAGGAAGAGTAAAATTTCACCAACAATCTCTGAGGAACACTTTGAGAGCCCACTGAGAATGACAACTATTGCAATTGAACCAGCCTGGCACATTAAGTTTCACACACACACAAAAGTAACTTATCCCACTAGTTCTGTGTTTTCATTACTTATTCTTTTTGATTTAATAAAAGAGAAATTAAAGACTAAAAAAACCTTTGTTACTTATGTGTGTTCACCATATTAAGAGGGTTGCCCTGAAAGTAACGCCTCCTACTTTATGGTGTTGGCCCATGACATCACAGGCAGATATTGGTGGTGTGGCAGTAACAGTTGAACCTTCCCATCAATATTCCATTACATGTTGTTGCCATGTGACAGACAACAGCAGAGAAGCAGTCTGCAGACATAGAAGGGCATACGGAGAAAAAGTGTGACACTGAATTCCACCATGTTGAAATATGGCATCCATTGATATTGGTCTGCATTTGGTTTATGGAGAACAAACATAGATGTGAGCACAGTATGATAGGGGGTGGTTTGAGTAGCAGCAACAGCAGGTCACCTCTGTCAGTGCAGAGTTACAAACACAGCATGCAGGCTCTTGTTTGTAGCTGGTAAAAAACGTACAGCTAAGGATGGTGTTGGAAAAGAGTGAAAAATCCATAGCTGAGAATGGGTTCTATTGAACAGTGTTACTGTTTTTATTGTTTATTTATTATTGTTGTTATTTTATATCTGTTGTCATTTCTGCGGAAATAAATTGGAGTAACCTTTGTTGATGGGGCCCTGAATAATTCCTCTTTACTCAACGCCACCCAAGCATCCAACACCTCACAGGGCAACCTGTTCCAGTGTCTCACCACCCTTACTATTAAAAAAAAAAAAGTCTTCCTTATATCCTGTCTAAATCTCCCTTATTTTAGTTTGAAACCATTTCCCCTTGTCCTGTCACAGCAGATCCTGCTAAAGAGTCTGTCTCCTTCTTTCTTATAGCCCCCTTTCAAATACTGAAAGGCCGCTCAAGGGCCCAGATTACAACATATCTACAAAAAGCTCAATTTCACTCAGTGGAAAAAAAAAAAAAAAAAAAAAGCCCTACTTGAGCTGAAATAAAACTGTTTTGTTAAGACTTAAATTGTTTTCTTAGTAAAGCATTAATTTCTCATTTGGATCAAATGATAATAAGTAGGAGGAACAGTTTAATTAGCACTACTGAAAACATTCTACACCAGACAATTTTTTCCTCAGCATCAGGCAGAACTCATTAAAAAAAAAAAAAAAAAAAAAGAACTCAACCTTTTTCTAACAATTACCTTTGGAAGACCAACACTTTACTCAGTTTCCTAACTGCAGAAGATTTGCACAATGCTACCATTCAAATGCATCTATTAATTTACTTTCATTTTCCATTCAGCTTTTCAAAACTAATTATTTAACACCGAGGTTAGGAAATAGGAGAGTGAGCCTCAAAAAGGATGAGGCAGTATGCTCCCTAAAAGATTTTTTTTTTTCAGGAGGATTCTAAAATACAATAACTGTGAAATCATTTAAGAAAGAACACCCCCACCCTCAAACAAACCCTGTAACAGGCAAGCACTCCAGCACTGATTTTATCCTCATGAAAGCGTCTTACTAGATTAGAGAGTTGAGTGTCAGACAAAAATCACAGCTGACAAATGTAAAGTGAGGCATACAGAAAAAGAATATATTTCACATACACAATGGCAGTATTTGAGGTGACTATAATTAGCCAAAAAATACCACACAGACTTGCTTTATGACAGTCAGTACTAGCCATGAAAGCAACCACTGGAATCAACTCTGATAAAGAGAGCAACATACAAAGACAGAAACATAAATGCTGGGGCTTCCTATTCTGCATTCATCCCCTTGAAAGAATACATGACCTTGTAGCACACACATAGTAGCATGCACACAAGAAAATGTACGACGCCACCACTTGAAATAATAGATTTTGTGACTAAGAGTAAACTACTTTCATATGATGTCATAGATCACTTAAGTGTTTGGCATAATGCTCATACAACAATATTCCCACTGGACATCCTTAATCTGTATAGTATCTAGAAGAAAGGGCACTAGTTTACTGCAGTACCTGTGTAAGCCAGGTATTTTCCACTGCAGGAAGCAATTCTTGTACCAAATTTAAGCATAACAAACACAGGCCTTAAAGTATAGCCAAAGACCAAACCATGCAGTCTTAAGACTGCAAGAGAATGACATGTTAAGGGCTTTTTGCTCTTCCAGGATTCACCTGCAGGCCTCCAGTTATCTAGCGGAGATGTCAGGCTTTTCTTGCCTACAATATCCTCTGCTTATTGCAGAGGATCTCTGTTCCACAGTCATCCAATGCATCAATCTTCATAAACACTGCTTACTATCAAAATAGCAATAGTAGAGACAGGAAGCTGCTATTAAACATATAAGTATCCTCTAAAAGTGCACTCTAATTTACTTCAGTAGCAATCTGACCTATGCAGTTGTAAATTGAAAAAATGATTAATAAATATAAGTACTTGTTTCTTGATGATGGAAAGAAATACGTTAATGTCCAACATTATGTATTTGGAAGCATCATAGAACTCTGCAAATTTTTCTAAGACTATTGCTCTCTCTAATGAACAACTAAGTGAATCTACATGTTTTAGGGTTTGCTACTGACAGCAGCATTTCAATACATTTACTTGTTACAGTAATAGTACCATTCACAGTTACCTAATATGTTTTAATCAACTACTTTCATGTAAGCATCAATAAAAATACTGAGCAAAGGCATCACAGAAAACTCCACTCTGATTTAAACATTAAAGAAGATAAGCTGTGATGGTTATAGATCCTGCAATAGTGAAAACATCACATAATAGTACGAAGCATTAAGAACGATGAACAAGTCAGCACTCCGCCTGGGTAATATCACTTTCTGTAGCTGAATAGTTGGAAAGGTCTCTTCGTTCAGACCAATGTGACAAACATCAGAACCAGATTTTTTTTCTCCACAGAAATAGAGTTGGAATCATTTCAGCCAGAGCTAGAATTCTGATATCCTTCTCAAAGATGATCCTGATTTGAGAATTTGCACCACAGAAAAGCACAAGAATATTACTCAGCACTACAGAGGACAATAAGATTTGTTGCAAAAGAAATAAGGAGAAGATGCAGTTGAACAAAAAGCCAACTACAAAAAGAACGGTGATGTTTTATCATGAAAGCGCAGGAATTATATCTAGAATAACGTACTTATGTGATTAAATTGTTATGAAATATCTTAAACCAAGGCTTGAATAATAATAGAAACAAACAGGATTAGTGCCTAGGTAAAAAAAAAAAAAATGTATTATGTTTTTCCAGAATTAAATGTAATAAAAGAATTATACAGTTCACAAGAATAATTTATATGAATATTTGCTATATGAATCAAACCACAGAAACATTACACTAAATCCCAAATAAAAGTCTATACTTAAAATTCAAGATTATCTGTAGCACCCCTGTGATTAAAAATGAATGATTCAGACTTGTTAAAGAAATTAAAAGAATTAATAAAACAAACAAAAAAAGTTCAAATCTTTCATCAGTGAGACACTGCATTGCTGTCCCTCAGAGCAGCATGCACATGGGCAACATGCTGTACGAACACAAATGTTATTAAATAGGTGTCACTATTACGGGGGGAAAAAGCAAACCTGTTTTTCCTGAAAACATCTCCCTGATTCCTCTTTCCCAGCCAAGCCCAAAAGAGAAAAGACAAAGATAACTTTGGAGCAAATTAGAGTTCCAGATGCAACTAAATGTAACTATCACATGAACCTTCCATCACTTAAAGGATTTGTGTGCTCCTAAGAAAAGACAGGAAAAAATAATACCGAGCATTACCTTCATGCAGGATAAAGAACACTAAATGCCTGCAAGGTAATCAAGACACAATCTAGGCACCACTTCCTAACAATTGCAAAGAATATTTTCACCTCAAACATGAAAGCTTATACCAAATAATGGAGTTCCTAAATCATCTTCCTCCCCCCCCACCCCCCCATCATCTTCTAGCTCTGCTAGGAGCTTTTCCCTGCACTATGTGATACACAGTGCTTTTCTCCACTTTAGTGGGCTGGGGGTCAGGCTCTTAATCACGTTACCACCTGAAGTAAATTTCCACCATAAAAGCAGTGCAAAACTACTTACATTCTTCTTCTTCACAATTGCTTATTCTCTTTGTAAGCAGATCAGTCTTACTTGTTCTCAAAAATAGTTTTTAAAAAAAAATCTAAGAAATATTTCTTCACTTGGTCAGTGTAGAAACAGTTATGGCAATAAACAAAGTTCTCATGTTTTCCTTCCACTGTTTTTGCAAAAAGACTCACTACTTCAGAACAGTAAAGCCCTGTTCTTCACTTTTGAGAGCTAAAACATCTCAGAGGGAGAATCCAACTGACAGCTACAGGATATTGTGAAAACCATGGCTATGGTTATGAGATAGGAACCCAAAACCTACTACAACTTTCACTTGACTTGCAGAGAGCAGTCTGTTATTTCAGGAGGAGGAATAGCTGTTTACCAGGGTGGACAGTGAAAAAAACAAGCAGGAATGGTTTTAAACTGAGACAGGGGAGGTTTAGGTTAGATATTAGGAGGAAGTTTCTCACTCAGAGGGTGGTGACACACTGGAACAGGTTGCCCAAGGAGGCTGTGGAGCCCCATCCCTGGAGGCATTCAAGGCTCTGGGCAGCCTGGTCTGGTGGTTGGCAACCCTGCACATAGCAGGGGGGTTGAAACCAGAAGGTCACTGTTGTCCTTTTCAATCCAGGCCATTCTGTGATTCTATGATTTTGCTTTATTGTTTGCTGCAGGCAAAAGGAATGTAAACCAGATGGCACTATAACAACATATGAAAGTGTAAATAAATTCTTGTAACCTGCATTAAAACTGAAATCAGCTTAGTGCTTTTGCTGCATATTAATTCAGAATTTCCATTAAAAACAAAAAGACTTTACTGGAAATAAATGGAAATTTATATGCAAATATCAAACATTTAAAAGAGTTAGAAAAACAAGTCATTTTCATGACATCAGGGTCATGTTTGTTCTTCTCATTTATTAAAAAAAAAAAAAAAAAAAAAAAAAAAAGGAGTTCTTATTCTGCTATCAAGATTTGGAAAGTAAGTACTAATACATTAAGAATGCCAAATCTAGAACTTAAATCTTTACTTCATGTTAAGATCTTCACTTTCTACACATTGGATATGTTCAAGAAATAAGGAAAGACATTTCTGATTGCTCTGAAGTTCACAAATCCGCTGTTAAATAGCAGCATCCTGGTTGCTAAGCTACAACATGCTTTGCAAGTTCCAACTTACTTAGCATTCGTGGCAAAAGACCTTAATATGAGACTAGTCTGTGGGCAGAACACTGCTTCTGAGAGTGGTATATTTATTCTACAATAAGCAACCAAAAACCAAAACACCACCAGGCTAGATAATAAAATTCAGCTACAATGTCTCCAAAATGCAATGAAACATAAGGAAAAAAGTGCTTCAGGTGAGAAAGTAATTCAACCACCAAACAATCCTGCAGATAGTCGTGGAAGCACTAAGACTACACTGTGGCCAGTAGAGGGAGACAGAAATGGAGATATAATTAGTTGTAACTTGGCTTTTGTATTCCACTTGGCCTCCACCACATGAAGAAATACAAACTTATTAGTTGCTTGGACGTCTCAAGATGCTCAAGTACTGGGGTTAGCCATATAAAACCCAAAACAAAGGACTCTCCAAGTGCCACAGCCAGGCTTTTCAAACTGGCCATCTCGTGTCAGCTATCCTTTCACATATCCCCTGCAACGCACCAAGAAAATGGTTGGTGAAAACCGTGCTGAGGAAGCACTGACAGTCATTTTCTCTTAGGTTTTTTTTTGCCTTCAATTATCTCTGTGAAAACACCTTCTGAATGCTGAGCTAGAACCAGAGAAGGATATTGAGCAGCACCAAACTGCTTTAAGGAAAGAGGAGAAACACAGACCTGTGTTAAACTCCTCCTGGATTAGAAATTCCATACAGGTATCATATAAGCATTTCCTGATACATCCACAATATAAGCCCTTTCTGATCTCCAATTTGCACATCCGCCTGTTGCTTAGCTCAACCTTTTTTTTAATCCCAGATTTCAAGCTTTCATCTCTGACTGTACCTCAGCCACATTTCTTCAAGTTCTCCTCACCCTGCCTTTGAAAGCTAGCAACATAGCACTTCATTGTTACATAAAATCAAACAAACAATAACAACCAGGTTCCAAAAAACATGAAAGAACACAGTAAAATACTTAACTGCCTCTGCAAAATTTCCATTGCTTAGTAACCTTATTATATGCATGTAATGTGCCATTGAAACTTTAAGTCATCCTTGATGAAATATCCATATACCATAGCTTTTCACTTTATTTTAGAAATTGCACAGTTCTCTCTCTTCTGGCATTTTAATTAAACTTCAGTCACGTAACCAAGTTAATGACACTTCTTCTAAAACATAACACTCATCAATATGCTCCATACATCATTCATTCCAGTCAGTCAGAAAAAGTTGGGCAGCTGAGATGTGAAGTAAACATTCAATTGAAATAAAACCAGATTTAGTAGATTTACATTTTAGTCACAATGCTGCACGCCTGTACTGTGATCTTTTTGCTAAGAAAAAAAAAAAAACCTACTGCTCCGCCCATTTTCAAAAGTACATGCTAAATTTCACTTCTAAATTTACTGGCGTTTATTCCAGTAGTTCTGAAATTAAGATGTGGAATTACATTGGAATGCTCAGAATAACTTCAAAATAATTAGTGAAAACATTAGCAGAGAAATACAAATGACAGGTTTTAAGAATAGAAAATACCTCCATATCTTAGTTCTAACTCATAAGTAGCAGAATATTACAAGCCTGAAATCTCAGTCATAACTGCAGGATGCTAATCTAGGACAGAACTCTTAACAGGTATAAAAATTAACTCTCAGCACCATTCTGAATTAAATATACCTCTTCGCCCGCCCCCCCGCCCCCCCCCGATTCCCGCCCCCCCCCCGAAAAAAAAAAAAAAAAAAAACTGCTACTGAAGCTTAAGTAATTATGAAGCTCAACACACGCTGCAGATCATCTCTTGAAGACTTAATCAGTGCGCATACGTACACAAATTTTGAGACTAAAAACAGTGGAACTAAATACTGTATCTTCCCAGTATTAATTGATACAAAAATACAGGCAGCTAACAAAAGGAGTCTGATGTTTGGAACAGGCACTTGGGTGGCCAGTAAAATTCATTCCTTTCCTAAAGGCACAATCAGAAGGATTGTGTTTGCTAACTGGACGGTCTTCTTTATACTTGTAATGTAACAACTTATTCTGGAATAACAAGTTCAGGAAGGACTGAAAACACAACAAAAAAAATAAAAAAAAAATCAGTAATAAAAATAGCTAAATAGTTTCACACTGCATTATGAACATTTCAGTTTTTTAATCTGTCCAGCTATCAGATAAGTGAGCAAATAAAGGAGGCAAAGTTGTTTAGGTTTGATGAACAAATCCTTCAGAATAAATCATAGAAATCACAGAACATGTTGTTGCAAAGAGCCTCAAAGCCCACCCAGCCCCAACCCCTGCTGTGGGCAGGGCTGCCATCCAGCAGTTCAGCTGCCCAGGGCCCCATCCAAACTGTCCCTCAAGCCAGAATGTAAGTAGTGTTGCCATAAAGATAACAGATCCAGACTAGAACAAGTCAAAGCAGAGTTAAAAGTAACTGTGTCCTGACATGGAATAAATCTTTCATCAGTCTTGCAGATTTAGGAGTAACATTAAGGGCTGCAAAATACTGGAGAGATAAATATAATCCCTCATAAATAAAGAAGATCTTGCTGATGAAAGAGCAGGATGTAAACTGTAAAAGATGGTACATCCTTACAATTTCAATAATGCTTTTCTGCTGAAATAGCATCATGTCACACATATGAAACTTGCATAGTAACAAAGAAATTCTCCTTGTAACCAACACTAGGTGTTACGTTTTCTATCAGCAAACTCAAGTTAATGGAGTGAGTCCTGGAAGACTTGGAATACAATGCCTAGACTTGAAGTGAAACCTGACAGCAACTTTTCTGTTGCTTTGAGTAATCTAATCAAGGAATAGGGGAGAAAAAAAAAAAAAAAAAAAAAAAAGTAAAAAAAAAAGTCATACACCAGGTTTAACTATCCATTCTCTGTATGTATATACATGCTTTTCTTTCACAAAAAGAACCACTTTGCCTAGACATGGATGGAGCAGCAAGCTTTCCCACACTTCATAAGGAAGCATTCTTGGAACAAGCAGACCAAATGGCAGCTCAGAAGCAGCAGCAGCTGCCCCAAGGAAGACCAGAGCAGTCAAGTAGCCTCCCAGTAGAGCACGGGTTGGAGCAAGCCTGCAGAGACCAACACCACCAACCCAGGCTGCCAGCCTTCATTGGCCAGCACACATGCTGAGTCTCTAGGAAAGGGAAAAGATTCCAATGAGCACCACTGATGTGAACTACTTCAGGCCATTCTTTGAGAATACCATCTAGCAGGAAGGCTTGTGGCAACACTCACAGCACACACACTTGCAGGAAGACACACAAGACTTTGCAGTCTTTGAATCTGATGCCAGGACAGCAGCAAAATTCTTGTTCATGTAAGGGCAGCAATGAAATCTACTGGATCTGCAAGGTGCCCAAACATGTGATGAGTATAAAACAAATCACTGTGAGTAGCTGTATCTTTCATTTTTCTCTCACAGGAGGCTCAGGAATGAGCTGGCTGGAACTGCCCACAGTCTGTCAGAGATGCCAGTTTAAAGAAATGGGCTATGAATGTATCTTTATTTCAGTTAATACAGTGCTAGGGAAGTCAAGATTATGTATTCAATGACTTAAGGAGACCTTGGTCATAGAATTACCAAGGTTGGAAAATACCTCCAAGACCATCTAGTCCAACCATTTATCTACCACCAGTAATACTAACTAACCACATCCCTTAGCACAACACTTCAATGTTTCTTGAACGCCTCCAGGGACAATGACTCCATCACCTCCCTGGGCAGCCCATTCCAGTGCCTGACCACTCTACTGGAAAAATTTTTCCTAACGTTCACCCTGAACCTCCTCTAAAGCATCTTGAGGCCATTCCCTCTAGTCCTATTGCCAGTTATGCAGAGAAAGAGGCCAATCCTCTCCTCATTACAACCCCCTTTCAGGTAGTCATAGAGACTCATTACTTTAAAGGATGTTTATATAGGTGTCGTATGTGCAATTAAGTGAAAATACAAAAAGGAAGTGGGATTTCTTCCAGACTGATGTATTGCTAACTCAAAGCACACACAGATACAATAAGCTGACAGGAATATTTCCGAATGCACATTTCAATAAATTCACATATCAGAACAGACTGAAGGGGTTTTCTTTAGAGGAATACTTCACTAGAATATATTTTAACAGAAACACAATACACCAATTACTGTGGAAACTCTTGCCAAAACATTTTAGCATTAATTTTGACAGGGCTGGCAATAACAAGAAGCAATGAATTCATACAGATTTGAAATGTTTGAGTTACACTGTAGAATTACTTGGCTATCAGCACTGCTGTATGGCTGCATGAAGTTAGACACAGCAAAGAAAATGACTATCATGCACTTTTCTCTTTGCATCACCCTACTTATTATGTTTTAGTGTTGAAAGTCAAATGACAGCACTAATCAAGGAAGTGATAGTACTAATCTCTCCATTTGAGCTTTGAGCAGAAAATGCCTCATTCTTTTCAGGCTCTCAACTTGATTGTTACTCAAGAAGCAGATATAAGACAGTGTATTATTTGTGATATAGAAATGTCCATGTACACCAAGTAATGGTCTGTTTTACAATTTGCTCTTAATTAGCTTATAGAAAAAGTAGAGCATATTATGCAGTAAAAACCTCTAACTTTTAAGAAGTATAAAGTCATTTACTATTTACTATTACATTTACTCCAGCATTGTATCAAATTGATAATTAAGCCAGGAATAATAGCACAGCATTTCTGCAAATATGGCTTTTACAACTGAACTTCATACAGAAGTTCAGCATCTGGCCCAAAACTCTGTGTAGAAGACAAACAGCTGCTCCTCTACATGACCCACCAGACAGAACTATAAGCCAAGACCCAGGTCACAAGAGCTCACCATGACTTTCGAAAACTCAAAGAAAACTTAAGATTTCTGTAGAGCTAGACACATCCGTTGCTCATGAGAGCTAAGATTAGAGGAAGATAATTAGCAAGAATTAGGATAAATAAAGCTACCAGCATTGCTTGCAGTTAATACTTCAATAGCTGAAACAGGTCCTTTCTTGGGCATACAAAATACTGCTATACTTCAAGCTATTTCCATGTTACATCTCTGCTCCAACTTCTTGCAACTTCTACTTTTCCCCAGTATTTGGATTCAATGTTTCTGCACTCCCTTCACAGGCCAAACAAAGCCTGATTTTTTCCATGCAAAAGAGGAAAATATGCCTCTTGGGAATCACCTCTGAAGCACTTCTCTGTCCATGGAACACCTCTATAGGAATGTCACAAGATAGGAAAGATGAGTTCCAATCGAGTCCCAGGACTGCAGGAGATAGAAGGATGGCCATATGATTAAGGCAGTTAAATGCATTCCTGGGAGGCACTGGTCTGACCTTTGCCTCATCAGTGCTGAAGCTCTCAGCCTTAAGCAAACTGAACTTTTCACCACTGATCAACCAAATGCCGTGTCTCCATTCTCCAAAAAATTCCAAAATTTAATAAATTTTTATTATTTTAAAAAAAAAAAAAAAAAAAAAGGACATCTGAAGTCTCCGGGAAGCCTATTTTCATAATAAAAAAAAAATATGACGTCATATTTTCCAGACATTTAAAAGACGTGCAAAGTTAGAGAATGTGACACTTTTAGATTTAAAATGCTCTGTACCTCATTATTTTCTCTGTAAAATGAAGTTATTTCCTCTCTTAGCATATTTATTTCACAGTATCTGTGCAGTACTTGAGAAGTGGTCATGTTACAGTACAATATTTTTTAAAGTCATCTTAGTTTTCAGGAGAAAATTTAAATAATTAATTAAACAAGATATCAGCGTAGGTATGGAGGGGATTTAATTATCTATAAATTCTATCCATTCAAATGTTACTAACAAACTACAGTTTTGTTGTGCTTGCTGAACACTACGACCTGTGCTTATTCTCTCCCACTTTCTGAGTACTCAATTAACACTGGCTCTGTGCTGCCCCACAGGTTTTGATTTCCCTACATATCATAGGTTAAAAACATATTAAAGGGCATGTAAATGAGAAATATTTTTGCAATATTGAAAGTTACTCTTTGATTTCAAGTTGAGATTGAACTTTCACAGCAATCCACATTTTACACGCTCTAGCTCACCATCCTCCAATTAAAACTTGTACATCTGCCAATATAGAGTAAGAGATCTGCAGTTCATTTGTTATGTTTGCTTGAGTTACTCATCTCTAAATCACACGCTCATCCCACCTACTTACCATGCAGCAGTGTTGGAAGGATTCAAACTGTGGTCTCTGCTGCCAGTGACCACAATAATAAAAGCGCTTTTTACTTAAGAGGAAGGACTGGATCCAACACCATGAAAATACAGTGTTGAAACACTGAAGTTTTAAAACCTTAAGATGACAGTATTTTCCAACACGACAGATGTACTTGCTCTGATAGCACAGTCTGGCCTGCTAAACACGAATCCTTTGAGTTAAGACAATAGCAAATCACCTGTTTCACCTGAAAAATCCAAAATACTTCAGTAGCCAAAAAAACGAGGCCCCAACCAAAATATTGTCTGCTTAAAGTTTTCCAAAGAAACATTGTCCTTGTATTAATTATGAAAACTCATCACAAAAAGCCATGACAGAGACAAGGAATTCACATAAAAGGAAATAGAAGGGGATGCTACACGGGTGGCATTTTCATTTTGCTCAAGTCAGTCACATTTTAAGCAGCTACGTCACATATCTGAAAAAAAAAATAATAATAATAATAATAATCAGTCTTTCATTCATTTAAGCAAAAACTTGAACTACCTAACTGGAACACTTCAGCAAAGAGCTACATATGACTTCAGGAGAATTTCCAGGACAGAATAAAGCTATAAAGCTCTCAAAGATTAGAAAGTTACGCAATCTCTTCAGGGAAACCACTCTTTAGACACTTAAGAATTAATGTTCTGAATAAGCAACGATTTGTTGTGTTTTCTTTTTCACTACAGAGGCATTAGGGGAGAATAAAATCTTCTCAAGAAAGTACACACAGACTTTTTCTTAAATCTTGTTTTTCAAATAGACAATTTCTGGCCTATACCCTCAGCTTACTTCCCAAGTATAGCTGTTCAGGCCTCAATAAAGATTCTGCCACCATAAAGAAGGATGTGGAAGTAGCAGTATAGCTAAATGGCAGTATAACTAGAGAGGGCAATTAAAAGGCATCCACTTTAAAATTCCAGGATTTTTTTTAGACAATGCCTATGATATTCTGATAATTAGCTCATTATATAAGGATGTATAACGATGTACTACTGATGCCAGAATAATAAAGATGTGTCCATACTAAAGCTTTTTTGAGGTTTTTCCTCCTCCAAAATCCAAATTTTAGATCCTGTGATTAGTTAGGAAAACACAAGATTTGATATTTGCTCTTTTTTCCCCCATTTTAGATTACTATACTAATTGCAAATCCCTGGCTCCACAAAAGACTGAAAAAAGAATTGCTTATTTACCACATTATTAAGGATTTATTTCTAATAAAAGAAAGTTTTAGCTGGATAAATAAAATATGGAATACTATTTAGTAATAGGTTCAACTAGACTTTTCCAGTCTTGTACTTTCCTCATCTACTCATAAAGCATTAGTTACCCACCTTCATGCAGAGGACATTCAAAACTGAACATTTTGATAAAGCAAAAGCACTCAGGTTTTATAACATTTGTGTATACAATCATCTAAGATGTATGTATTCGTGTTTGTGTATGCACACATAGAATCATAGAATTGCTCAGGTTGGAAGAGACCTTAAAGATCACCAAGTCCAACCACAACCTAACCATGCTACCCTAACAACCCTTTGCTAAATCATTTCCCTGAGCACCACATCCAAACAGTTTTTAAACATATCCAGGGATGGTGACTCAACCACCTCCCTGGGGAGCCTATTCCAGTGCTTAACAGACCTTTCTGTAAAGAAGTTTTTCCTGATATCCAAGCTAAACCTCCCCTATATACATACACATACACACACACACACACACACACACACACACACACACACATTGTTCTTTTAATCTATATCAAGCTGAGACTTGAGTATAAATACCTGACTTTTCCTTCCTCTCCCCTGCAAGACCTGATGGAAGGAAACCAAGAACCAGGACCCAAAGAAAGCGACAAATGCCACAAAGTTTCCCTACTTCTCAATCCAACCAGGCACTTTATGGTGCAATTAGGTAAGTAACTTAGTCTTTGAGCAATACAGAAAAAGAATCTTTTGGCAAATGTGAACTGGGTCTACAGCCAGTAGACTTCACTGGCAAAGCTAGTACAGAACAGATCTAAACATCTTGCTCCACGTCAGACCCCTCTAATCTTTACCTTGCAGTATCCAGCTGATTCTTATATACTTTATTCAGATGCTTAACCAGCCCTTACAAGTTGGGCTAGGCCTCATGATAGAGAAGATGTAAGCTTTTCTTAGATCTCCTTTCTGCAAAGAGAAGCATTTGGGAATTCCTGCAGCCTCAGAGGAATTTAAGCAGCTTTTAAACAGCATGTAAAAGCAGCAGGGTGCAGAAGGAAAAATTCTGAACATTTCCCCTGTGCAGTTTGATCAATACTTCTCAAACCAAACTATTTCAGCTGAATTCACAGGTTAACAAAACTATAACATTCTTTGAGCAAAAAATGATAAATAAAGAATCATAGGAAAAGTAGTAAAACTGCAGTAAGATACTGTAGCTAGATTTAAGGTGGGACTGAGACATCCAAAGAAAAACCCTAAAGTGAATTTTCCCTTATCTTAGTCTACTCACTTAACAATCAAAAAAAAGTAACACTCCAAATCCTTTTCCTGCTAAAATTTCTTTGAAACCTACATGTTGAATTTGGAAAGAAAGTTGTTTCTCACCTTTTCTTTCTTAAAAGTGTATCTCTCTACTGCTTACATAAAAATAACTGGTACCATTCAACAGGCAAATTAATTAACTGAATAAAAATGCATCCCTGCTCATATTCACATACATGGTTTGGTTGAGGTCTTTACCCCCACATATGTAGGTTGGTAAAGTCAGGAAATAAACTGATCTTAATCCTGGCATAATAGAAAATCAATGGTTTTCTAATTTGAGGAGTGAGGGTTCCAGCCATGGAATAAATCCAAGCCAAGACATGGCATTCCTTACATAAAGAGTGCTATCAGTCCTTTGAGTCAGTCAAACCTCTGAAAGAACATCTATCCTGTTTTCTCATCTAGAATAGTGCAAGAAAAAAAAGAAAAAGCACTTGTGCTATTTCTAAAGTCTCATAATTACAGATGGACAAACCACTTTCAATCCCTTCGCTGCCAACAATATGTCTGATATTCAAAAACGTATCATTACAAGTGAATACGTAAATCTAACTACTCTTTACTCACTGTTGTTAGTAAAGCATCCTATTTTGAAGAAATTATTTTCTTGAAAATTAATCTGATGCCTTGTCCTGGAGAGTAAATAAGAAAAATTAAAATAAGTTACCATGTAACAATTAAGAATACATTTTCTCCCTATGTCTAAATGCAAGTTGTTTCTTTGGACTAGAAAACAGCAAGTTTTGTAGCAACGCATTCAATAAAATCTCTAAAACCTTATGAGGTTTTATGTAGACCTTGATTTTCCCTCTTCATTTTACATGCTGGAATGTTAATAAGTATCCTGAATTGCTGATCTTGAAATAGTTCAGAAGAAAGCATTGTGTTCAATAAACTAGCAACGGTAAAGACCTCCATGTTACAGCTATTGTATCACAGTAAGGTTCACAACCTTGAAAATGTAGCACAAAGGAGAACAAAAGGTTGGCTTCCTCAGCCTCTTTACTTAGAAGAGTAAGGACAAAATATGATACAAATAGCCATTTTCTCAACACAGGACTCAATGTTAACTCTATTCTCCTCCTAATTTTACAGCAACAGCATTGTTACCTAGTGCTATCAAATCTATGGTCGATAACTCTGCACAAACAACACATCCACTTGCTTTGCTAGCCAGTAGCACGCAGCAAGCAGGTGCACTTAAAGATTACAGAATATGAAATTGTGTAATTTCACACACCAAAATCTTTAACTGACCTTGAGAATGCAGGATCTCTAACTGCTCCTGGTGATCATGCTTACTATCTCCAACACATTACAGATGCCTTCAGTTTTTTCCCCAGACTCGCTCTTACAATGCAGTTATAGGCTGCATGCACAATATCTGTGTCAAGTTAAAAACTGAGCTTTTCAGAGAAATAAGCACACTATAATATAAACCCATAATATAAATAATAGAAGGCTAAAGCTTTGCTAAATTCCATGTATTTGTTAAAGAAAGCGCTTTCAATCTCAGAGCTAGCAGTGGCTTTCAATGGCCAAGGCAGTACAGGTTTCTAAAAGGATCAAGGTGGAACACTACAGGTTACGATCACAATGTCACCACAGGGACAGTAACAAACTGAATATATGCCCATGGGGCTTAATCATGATTCAGAAATGCTTTTTTTGTTGTTGTTTCATTTGAAAATTCATTTTCTTCAAAGCTTTCAGAGTGTTTTATATAAGAACTTTCTTCTTATAAAGTTAACCACTGTTGTAAAGTACAAGTCAATCAGATCTACTATAAACAAGACAAAAATAATTAGCAGATGCCAGAAACACATTTATCACAGCCCGTGGTTTGTATTCCAGTACCTGCACAACAGCTGACAGTTATTCCTCCAGTCCACCAGCTGACAGAACATGCTACACAATACAAAGGCCACATTCCACATCAGGATTGTTGTGGCAAGCTTAATTAATTGTAGGTCTTTCACAAACCCACTTATTTGGTTTGACCTGCTACACAAGCAATTCAAACCAGTACAAAGACATACAACAGAAAAACAGCACTGAACTCAAAGAAGAATCATATTCAATTAGGCAGAGTAATTTATCAGCTTTGTGTATTTATATGACCAAGTTTCAAGTTACCTCTTCAGAAATGGAAAAATTAATAGGAAATTTGGAAGGTAGCACAAAGTTCAAATAATATACTTCTAAAATAGTTTCATCTAATTCAAAAATCTATGCATGCTGCTTTTCTAGAATGCCACTATTACCTTTTGCATAAGAGCTATTAGCAATTACTGAAAGACACTGTTTTCACAATATGCAATGGGACAATCCAATGAGTCAATCTTTCTCTGCTCAAGTCATAAAATAATCTTTTCAACCTGTTATTAAATTACCTGGTGCATTAAAACTTCAGGAGTGCCTTATCTTATCTGGCTCTTCCCAGATTCCCACATTTATAAAGATGTTTTAGGAAAAGGAAAAACAAACAACATTTTTGAAACTTTAAAAGAAACAGTACCATTCTGCAACCTCATATCTCTGACTAGATATAACTGTTTGTGAATTTTATAAGTATTCAAGTCGCATTTTCTTCATTTAACATTACAGTTCATATCAGCAGTCTCATTCAGTTTCTCAATCTAGTTCATGGAGACAGTGAGAATGACAGCTCCTGATTTGGCTTGCAAGAGTAGATGTCACAGAGTAGACACAGTGTATTTGATGTTACGATTTTGAAACATACAGTGACCCGGGAATTCAAGGTCCTCAAGGTCCCTTCAAACCTGAGTCATTCTATGATTAGAAAACAAATTCCTATCTATTTCGTAATTTCTCCTTGTAGGAAACACAACCAAGAAATGTGCGCACCACAAAGATTTGAGGGAACCATTTAATAGTCTCTACAGACTTACTGTAGATTTGAAAAACATTCAGGAGACTTATTGATGAAAACATAAATGGTTTGCAGAAACAGGCATTTTGAAAAGCCAAGATCTAAAACCAAAGTAAATAGCACAAAAAGAGGTAGTGAAAAAATCACTGAGACACAGACATGCGCTGTAAAAGAACAAGCAGGTTTACAAGGGTTCTACAAAAGGCAATGCATAAATAGTAGGACCCATCCCCTTATTCCAAACAAGGCTGGATGCAAGCAAGATGAGAACACAGGAAGCAAGAAAGGTAAATGACACAACTGAGCTTCCTCCTCAGGCAGAAATTTACCTCTTCTCACCAATTCAGGAATAGAAGTTTTCTGCAATCCCTTTCCTGTCCTATAAATTTACACTGATTGGAGAAGTCCAGGGAGAAAGCTGTGGGCTCTAACTGCTTTTGACACTGAGAAGCAAGGTAAACGAAGCCTGAGGCAATGGAACTGCACTGACAGGAATCTAAATGGAAAGTGCTGTATTAATTACCACAAAACTGATAAACTCAAGGAGTCAATGATGCCAGCAAGATCCTGTCACTTACAAATCCTAAGCAGTTAGCTGTGGTTCAATGAGCTGAGAGCATCTGCTGCTTTGTCTCATGGTAACAGTCATTGCTAAATCTGTAGACCTTCAATAAAGACAACACAACTAGAACATTTTACATTCAAAACAAAAGCCAAGCTTGATATTTCAACAGCACAGCTTTCAACTGCAAAGCATTTCAAGAACCTTTCCCCTCTCCATGGGAATCATCAGAAGAAAAAGCATTAGGTGAGTCAGGCTAGAGCTCCTGCTAACATCTGAACCAGTTTTCTTAACACAAGACAATACATAGAAGAGCAGTGAAACTAAGAAAAATATATAAAGGCATTTGGTAATCTTTAGGGCTGATTCACTCAAATGCAGTACTGGACAGAACACAAAGCTTTATCAGTGACTTCAAGGTCTGCCAAATGGATGCTGCCCTCCACCTCCACCTGGCTTGACAGTTACTGACTTGTAAAGCCAGTTTCTCCTTAATAAAAGGCAAACATTTGTGAAGTAGGAAAAACAAGAAATAAAAGCAGTGAAGAAACACAAAGGCAGAGCAGGAACTTTGCATTTAAATTCCAAATACATGGAATTTAATAAAACAAGCGAAATGGTGGTTAGAAAACTCTTCACAACAAGAAAAAACAAATTTTAAGAACTGCAGATGTGTGACTCACTGAAATTCATTGTCACAGCTGCTCATAACATACCAAAGTTCACCTTCTGTACATTTCATTAAACAGTCTTAAACTCAAGGTACAGGTCTTTGTCACAAATGAAAATGTTCGCAAATGACAATGTTTTTACTGAGTGGGAAGGTTTGTTTGGTAATGCAGTTGGTCTCTTTTGACTAATCATATTAAATCCGACCCTGATTCCAATGACGATTTAAAATTTGCAAAGTAAGTCAGATTTAAGCCTGAGTTTCCATCTCCACTATTTCAGTAGAAATCAGTGAGAACTGAGGTATGCTCATCACCCCAAAACTGTTCAAGTATATCTCTCAATGAAAGGTGAGGAGTAATTCTGCCTTTGGTAAGTCCATGACAAAGCATAATGCTCAACATCACATATAAGATCAGGTGAAGTACAACGACATATAGCGCACAACATAAAACAAACGCGGGAAGGTATTTGTTTAAACATAAGCAAGAGACATTTTAATCTTACACTTAACCCCAAACCATCCTGTTCTCAATCTGTTGGCAACATGCTGTTATTAAACAGTGCTGCAGTAGAAACCTGAAGCCAGTTTTAAAACAAAGGTTTCCACTGAGCAGACTGACAGGCCTCCACACTGCATATCAACTGTGGCCAAAGAAAAGCTTCCAATAAATGTGCTAGATAAACTACCTAGATTGTTTTTTTTTAAACAGTGGTTCAAAGGAACGTCGAAGAATTTGTTGCTCCTGTAAAATGTCCTTCCATAGATGTAGCATCAAAGGAGAATGGAACTCTTGAGCATTTCTCTATTCTGCCAGCACTTCTAGAGGTTACCATGCCAAAAGGAACTCTAGTGCTCAACGACAGGTGAATACAAATTTGAATGTTAAGAAATACTTAGGATTACTACTGAACAACTGGATGAAAACAGAATATTAATGTAGATACAACTGTCTTCTAACATCCAGTTTAAAAAAAAAAACTGCAAAAAAAAAAAAAAAACTGCACTGATGGTATTTCTCCCTGACAAAAATCAGGTCCCCAAAATCCTACCAAAAACATTCCTGGTTATACCAAAATTTGTCCTCAAACGTATCAAGAAAACAAATGCATAATTTGTATTCTTTAGAAGATACCATGAAAATACTCTATTGGAGGAACTCATAGGGTTTTTTCTCCCCTCCCTTGACAATAATGGAATCCGTATTTTGTACAAAGACCATCCCCTAAATTTTTTGAAAGCTAAACATAGTTTTGAAAGAGTATGAAATTTAACTAGGCAAAATTCATAGAAATCTACTGTGGGAGCTGCCACTCACACTTTAATAATTCTAAAGATATATTCATTGATTTTTGTGCAGCAAGAAAGTCAACAACATTCTTCCAACTGGGCTTCACCTTGCTGAAATCATTTTCCAGTAAAAATAAATCAAATAGTCATCACAGTACCAACAGCAAAATAGAGGCTTTTTGTTATGCAACAGGTTTGAACACAGCTGGTAAATCATGGTTCTGTTCAATGTCAACATGGCTTCTCTTTTTCATGGGAAATCAACTGCTAAAAACATAGCTAAGTAGGCAAGAAGTTAGGACAGGCTTCAAATAGATTTTTCAAGTATATGTATGCACGACCTCAGGTCACTGTTATGACAAAAGCTTCCTAAGCAGCTCATTTTTTCAATAAGCTGTTTACCGTTAAGAGTAAAGCAAGAGGCCATACAGTACACCAAAACCTCTAATTTTATAAACACCTTCACAATTACTGGCTCCATATTTAACTAAAAGTAATCCAAGAATATTAACTGTTTGAAGACCTTCCAACTACAGTCTTATCAATTACAGGAAAACTGTGACTCTATGAACAATCCATTTTTTTTTATGACGTGAAACTCTTCAATGATAGACTTTTATCAGGATGAGTCAGTGACAAAAAAATAGATGCACTGCAAATGAATTTATGCATGATCCTTTCAAAATAAAAGAAAACAAGCACTACAGAATATAGACACTGACCTGTAAGATTCAGTTCCAAATGGTATTATTCCATTCCTATTTTCTCTTCCTTTTGCTTGATGTGACTAGCAAATTAACTGTACTCTGAAATCCGGTTTTTTTTTTTTTTTTTTTTTTTTTTTTTTTTAACCAAGTTACTTCATTGCTACAAGAGCTCCAACTCAAAACCTTCACATATTTTCCACAGCTACTCTTCTTTTGGTTATTACTTCAAATTCTCTCTTCTCCTTACCATCTGCCTCTATGTATTTCTAAATAACATTCACCTTCACACAGTAATATTAGAGTGTCATTCATAGATTACCAACAAGAGGCAGAACATTTCCACTGTTGAACTTGACGTAGATACTTAGAACATACTCAGAATATGCAGCATCAATTTTTGCACAAAAAATTGTCTCTGTATTACCAATAAGAACAGGTAATACGTTTTCTTCAGAAACTAACTTCTATTGCCATGTTTGTGTGTTTATTAAAATGAAAACCTATCATGATAGTTCTGTTTCCTCATCTAAATGCATACATACTAGCTAGAAGTATCTGACATTGCAGTGTCATTCAGCAAAGATAAATTGTCAACATTTAAGTCAGAACAACAGAACAAAAGCAAAACAATTATGCATAGAAAAACCCTTCCCTACTCCCCAGTAATTTACCATTCAAATCTGCCACAGACTATGAAAATTATACATATGTATCTTGCTGTATTAGGAATTCAGTTTGTGGAAAGGAGTTCTTGACAGATTGTTGAAACTTTTCAAGTAATTATATTAACTATGAAATACCTTATTTACCTTCTCAGTATGAATGCAAGATGCTAAATGGTGTAAATAACAAAACAGGTACCCGAGTTCCATCTCTGACCAAAAGTTCTCAAGTAAAATAAGTTCACTCCTGTCTTGAAGGGACTGGCTTAGAACTTTAGTTATCTTCAGAATATTTCAATTACCAAACAAAAGCTTTTCTGTTGTCACACATTATCACATTTTCTGCTGAAACGCTGATAAAAATCTTTACTCAAGTTCCAGGTTTCTGACTTCCATGTCCCTCAGTGCCACATGCACACAGTTCTCGAATACCTTCAGGGACATTGACTCCTCCATCTCCCTGGAACAGGCTGCCCAATCTTACACTGAATTATGGATTACAAGAGACTATAAAATAAAGCACATTATGAAGGATCGCACTTTAAATAGGTGTTAACTGTACTACATGTGTATGTTTCCACATCAATTAGTTTGTGCACATTAGCCACAAGATTAGGAGATCAAGACAGCCTGTCTAGTTGAAACTTAGAATGTAATTGGTGATAAGAGCTGAGGACTTGGGGCACTTGACTGAACAGTAAGACAGGTATCTGTCTCTTGACTGTCATTTAAGTCCAAAAAATATGACGGAAAAGAAAGGGCAGTAAGATAAAGAGAAGCATCAGAGCCGCCTGAAATATTTACTGACAGAAAATGAGTAGGTTCATCCTCCACACAAGCAGCACCATGATAACATAGCAGTGAAGGCCAAAAGGTGCCCAGAATGACAGTACCTTTCCTCACACCTCATCACTTCATCTGGGTGAAGGAGGAAGCAGCAGAGCCAGCAGCAGCGGGGAAACACAGGGCAAAGCCTCCCTAGGAGAGGGCTGCAGGTTTCCCGTCACCTCCACAGCATACTAATAACACACAGACAGCACTGATTTGTTGAAAATAAGGGGGACACAGTGAACATGAGACGTAAGAGAGGTTTAGAAGTCGCTGCTTGGTCTCTTCCTCTGCTGGCAGAGCACTCCTCTGCACACAACCCCTGCAGCAGGGGCTGCTTTAATTATGCATACAGAATAAAACAGTTCCATGCTCAAGTACTATAGGGACACATGAGTTAAATTCCCTCAGGCAGAGAAAGAATTACAACACATACAAACGGAGTATATTTCACAGGAAAACAGGACACTCCTGTGTATTTAATTTCAGTAGTGAAAAATATTCCAATTAAGTTTGACTAAATTATAGCAATATAAAAACAAATAATGTTTAGGTTAAAAATTCAGAAAACAATGTAACATAATAGAGATCCAACATTTACATAAACGAGACATTTTTATTCCAATTATTAAACCAAATAGCACTTTATCCCATTCAACATGTGGAAAATCACTGGGGAAAATGGCTACACTATACATGAGTTCCCCTCAGTTTTTGTTAAGTTAGGAGTGTCACTCATATACCTGAAAATGAAAAGACTGCAGCTAGAGCATAATTACCTATGTACAGAGTGCTATGGTACGTTGCATAGAAACCCAGGCAATATTTAACAAGGCTCATTTGCTTTTAGAAAACACATATTCAGAGACAAAGCTGTTTGTGCACTAGGTCGCAATTCAGTGAATAGCTTTAACCAAGAAAAAGATTACACAAATCAGAATGCTTTCCTTCAAATTAAAATCCAATAACATTTTGTTTACAGACAAACTAAGCGTTCCAGGCTATTCTTTGAATATCTATGTTTTGTTCATTTTACTTTTTTTTTTTTCCAGATTGCCATTTTTATGGCCTTCAAAGATTTAGTTCTCACTGTATCAGTGTAGCTCCTCTCCATTACATAACACCTGAAAAAGGAAAAAAAACTTATGTCCTAAATTCATCTTTTAAAATGTCCTCATCAAATAAGAGTAATTTCAGAGGCATGTTGTCTTAATGGTATTAAAGGTCATGGCATGGTATTAAAGGACATTTGCCAAAGTACAGCATTTATTCTACCATTTCTTCCAGATCAGATCACCTGCGTTAGTCTCCATGCATTATGAACAAAACAAAATATGTGCAAGATTAGGCACAAGTTAAGTACAACTTGTTCATGATACATGTTCTTCTCAATTCTGTTTTTTTCGCAGACTTGCTACTGCTCTCACAATGAAGGTGCCCAACAAATTATTAAATATCAAAGGAAATAGTTGAAGCCTACTTAAAACAAGTACCAGTTCCAATAGTATATCGACCAGGAAAGGTAGAAGGAACAGAAGTCATGTGCAGATGTCAGGAATTCAGTCACTGAACTCAGGAAGGAGCAATGTTACAGTAAGCCTTGACACCTCTGTTGCTTAATCTCAATTAAACTGATAAGAAAAGCAGCATCAAAACCCTTATGTTACTACTCAGCAGGTTCTGGGTAGCAAAAACAACAAAACACCAAGCGTATGCACTGAATAAGAAAGAAGGATTATCACAAAAGCACAATGAATATAAAGTCCCATCTGAAATAAATAATTGAACAAGAGTTTGTTGAAATAGTTCTAATAATGGCTTCAGAGTTATATATGTTAACATACTGCTGTTATTTTACGACATTAATCTGTCAAATTACTGTCTGGGTTTCAGGCACAAAAGAAATCTCTGCTTGCCTGATTATCATGAGGAAAAGAGTAGAAAATGCACCCATGTTCAAGAAAATATATTGACAAACAAGACAAACAGAATAAAAATCTATTGATTGAATCAAATATTGATAAACAGAAGAAAAATCTAAACAAAACAGAGTTACAGAACCAACAGTGCTGGCAGCATAGCCTTACCAGGAGTTCACAGAACAAACGAAAGTGCAGAGTCCTAAAGAGAAGTAAACTAAGACAGGCTAATGGTAAGCAGATATTGGGGCTGAGAACCAGGCCATATACTAGGTAACATCAGGAGCCAGGTCATGAGAAGTCAGTCTGGGAACACCCATAGAGCACATCCACAACCAAGGGCAGGGGCCCATCAGAAAGCAGAAGGCTCTCACTTACAGAATGGATAAAATAGAACCAGGCCCATAGCTCCATTTCCTGCTGGTCACATGCAGGTCAGGATGGGAAATAGCTGATGAGCTTGCAGCTGTTCAGTCCCTGTCCCCTCATCAGCACTGGCTGGTTAGCAAGAACTCTGAGGGATCCTTTAAACATTTGGAGGCACAAATAAAAGCCTGCTATTTATTAAAAGGTGAAGTATATCTTGCCCATACAGGGAAACGCACTGACCAAATCACGACTTTTCACTGAAGATAAGCATCCAAAAGGCACTCAGTTGCTACAGCTGACAAACAAATGCTCCCAACTTAACAAGGCCAAAGTCCTTTTGCACGTGGTTTGGAGCAAAGTTTAAAGAGTTACAACAGGATTCAGTCACAATTCACGTTACCAACTATTTCTGAGATACAAATTATAGTTGATGAAGTTGCTTAGGATTTTATCTAGAGAAATCTGTAATAGAATAAAGGAGTTATATCCGCCAGGCATTTTATTTGTCTCGATATCTCAGATGCTCTTTTTCAAAGAAGAAATATTTGTCTATTTACCTAGTGCCAGGAAGCAAGAAATAGGAGTGAATGTTAAGTTTGCCTCTTTTAAATAAAACCTACCATGTGACGTTGTCCTCTGATCTCATCGTAAAAGCTTTCTCTGAAAATTGAAAGGTTAGCTCATCTGGCAATAAAAGCAAGTAATTTCCCCTCACCGTTGAGGTCATGAGAATTTATCATGAATGAGTATTTATTTTTAGCCACTTTCCCCACTGCACCCTTTATGCTATCATTATTACTGTTTGAGGGTCAGGCAGATTGAGCATAATGACAGAAAGAAGCTAATAGTTGAGTAGCTCCTCTATTTAAGTAGGCAGAATTGCATACTACAACATAATGACTGTTCGGCTACCTTATCATTAACAACTCACCCAGGAGCAGAGCTACATCTAGAAAGACACAGAAGCATCAAACTGACCAAAATCCAAAAGGATTATGACATACTTTAAACATACGTTGCACTACAAACACCGCAACACGTAACATCAAACAGTAAAAGACTAAAGACTGCTTTGCTGCAGTTTAATAGAGCATCAGTAAAAAGACAGTTTTCTAGTCAGAAGGTTTACTATTATTTAAGTCTGCACCTTCATTATTGTTTCAATTTTCTTTCCAATCAGTTCAAATGGTACCATTTCTTCAATAACTTCCACCAAGATTCATGTACAAAAATGAAGGCTGCAACCTGCTGGAAGGGTATTTATTCCTATATTTTCACACTACCCATACTGAGGGAATACTAATAAAGTTAAGTGCATAAACGCCATCTCACTGAGAAACCAAATAAGTAGAAAAAACACGAGGCTTCTAAATTAAATAAATGCACGTAAAAACAAAAATAGACAGCATACTGACTAATTTGAAAAAACACCAGTTCAGGTTTTGTTTTTTTAGTTTTGTTGAATTATGCAAGAGCAATCTGGGAAACTCAGAATTGCGCAGTAGGATAATTGCGTATGGTCATACAAATATCCACCTGCAGATGCAGGAGCCACGCACAACCTTAGCATTGAGATCAGCCTCATTTTCCATAGGTCAAATGCCAACAGACTATTCAATCAGCCAAGAGCCAGCAAATATAAAAGCATAGAAGACTCAAACCAATTACACTTCACAGAGATTTATCACTAGGAAAGGTTAATTAATATCTTTACTCTATCTAGACTTCTTTTAGGAGATAGAAAGTTAGTTCTACTTTCCAAGTCACAAGAGTTCTACCAGCTGTTAACACATTGTCTCAGTCTCTGCTTTCCCTCCTGATCTTTATTTGAGGCAACTAGCAACTGCAGTACGGACTGTATCTCCAGATACATTTCAGAATGCATTAAGAGAGGTCTTTATAAACTTCACTCCTTGGAAGATATCACATACTTCATTGGGTTTTTGTTTGTTTGTTTTCCTCAGTCTCACATCTTGAAGATGATTTTCTATAAGGAGCTTTAGAATCTAGGAATAAGGCTTCTTTTAAGTACAAGTTAATCTATTTGGCAAAGGTGCTGAATTAATCCTCCTGCTGCTATCTTCAAACTATGGCTTCTATGACTTAAGCAAACGTATCTAATGTAGAAGTCAAGAATACCCTAATTTAAGCTAAAACTTTAAAAACCTGGTAGCAAGAAAGGGAGAAAAAAAAATGCATGGGCGGTGGAGGTCAGAGCAGGTTAAGCAGCAAATAGAGCACTGCTAATACGCAAACAAAACTTATACCTCTATCTGGAGAAGCAAGTAATAGAGTTTGATCGAGAAAGTGGAAGGCAACCGAAAATAGCAAGAACAATTTGAAGGTAAAATGATAACAGTCTCTGCAGGTTGTACAACTTACTGGCTCCTTATAAATATATCAACCAACCATAAACAGATCATCTGTGGAACATGCAGAGAAACATTTTAAAATCAGATAGTATCAAGTTTTTCTTAAAGAACAAGTATATTAATACCATAGCTTCTTAGTACCTTTATATATATAATATATATATATGAATACACAGCATTTAGATCAGAACTATGCTGCATGTAGGCCACAGTGTTTGAGGGAACAAATGATTTTTCAAATTACTTTTATCAGCATAATCAGTTAAGTCCACCTACTGAACAGATCCCCTCTAATGTATATAGAAATAATAGAGAGTTTAACAGCACTACAATACAGAAAACAATTTAAATAAGACTACACACTTCTTCTCTATCACTTTCTGTAGTAACTAGACAGATCAATGCAATGGAAAAGGTATTATTACAAAGGCATGATGACAAAAGAACCAGCAGAATAGAAAGGTACTATAAAAGAATGGAAGATTGCTCACCTGTATCAGCAGATTCTAGGTTTGCAGGGGAAAGCTCCACCAGGGAGAGATCTCCAGAAAAAGACCCTTCCCTGATGGCAGTCAGCCCTTAAACGGGTCTAGGAGAGATCACAGAATCACAGAATTGTAGGGGTTGGAAGGGACCTCCAGAGATCATCGAGTCCAACCCCCCATATGCAACCCCCAGATGCAGCCAGGCTCCACCCCTTCTGGTCACACAGCTGAACTGCCTTCACCTGTGCTCCCATGGCTGACTCAGTCCTTTCCCCAGGTGATCAATCAAGGGTTCAGGCCTGACTCAACAGTTCCCATACACTTTCCAATAAACACTTTGAAAGCAGGTGACACAGCCTTCTTGCTTCTCAGAAGCAGCTTTAATGCTTTTCAGTTCAGGTGGCTCTTTTGTGCTGTTCATTACCAGTCCCAGCTGAAGAAGCATATTGACTTCCACCTGATTTTCAGGTTCCTGCTGTACTGTCAGTGTTCAGCACACGCTGAACATTCAAGCCTCACTGTAGCTGATTAATGTTACCAAGCTGGTGAGCTTGAGCAGGAACACCACTATTCTCCCATGCAGCTTTTTAATTCTAGTGGTCTGAATTACGTGCATTAGTATATTGCAGCAAAAGTAGCATTCTATGTAAGGTGATGCAAAGAAAAGCCTTTCAGTTTAGGGGCTAAGGAAGGACTGTCACTAATCTTTCAACGAATAATTTAGGCTTCCTTTGTAGAATCACCTCACGCATTCTGTACATCCATTCTGATCTGCTTTTTGACTTCACAAGACTGGTCTGATTTCACAATTGTTTTTCATGATTTGGTGATAAGAGGCAGAAAGCAGTACTGTTGTTTAACAGCTTTGTTGCTGGACTAATAACCTTTTATTATATTTGCTTAATTGGTAGATAAAGAGATTTGATTGCCATGGTGAAGGCAACGTATTTGTTGACACATAATTTAACATGTATTTTCCCTATAGATAGAGAAAGCAGTGTTTTGTCTTGATGTTCATATTTAGAGAGGATAAATGTCAAGTTTTCAACTCTGACTCTTGAAAAGTTACTCAAAAAAAACTGGCCTAGGAAGAATCTATGAATTTCAGTAGCTTGCTTTCCAGACAAATGTAACTCGCACCATAGCTGGCCTTGACTTGGTTAAGCTGATCCCTGCCAAACAGCTTCTGAAAAAGAAGATCAAGACAGTAACTGTACTTTAAACTGATGGTAACGTCAGGCTGAAAGGCATTTGGGCTTGTAAAGATAGTGAGCTGTAACAGGAAGAGCTGCCAAGTCTCATGAAACTTTTTCCTTCTATCTTACATGCCATTTTGACGAAAGTTAGGCCTAAGGAAAACAGTCCTTCCCTCAGATTATCTTATTTGTACCTAAGAATAATTAAAATATAAAAGCAAGAAATGAGAACGTAGCCTTACAAACATAGACCATGACAGATCTACCCAAAGAATTTCTGAAGAGAAAAAAAAAAAAAAAAGTCACCTAGATTTATGCTGATTTAGTAACAATTCCAAAAGGAACTAACACAGACTATACAAAAAAGGGTAAAAAATAAAAATTGAAGTAAATAATACAGTAAGAAGGCCACAGTGCCTGAACTGGATTGTAGCCAATCTATATTTAACAGTGATAGTTTGAACTTCTGTCCTACAAAAAAGTAGAAATCATCAAATATAGAGAAGAATCAGACTAACGCTCATATAAGAAGCGGAATCCAAATACAGTTCAAAAGCTATAACCAGGAGACATCAAATGGTAAGAACTACTTGATGTAGAAATAGCTGAGAAAAACACAAGACTGAAGAAAGGAAGAAAAAAAAAAAGTCATGAAGCAATGAAGCACCACAAGTGCTATGTCATCAGTCATCAGTATGTCATCCAGTCATCAGTAAGAATATGGCACACATGTGAGCATCTGACCTATCTCTAGCTCCATTCATTGTGTAATGGCACAGGTACTGCCACCCTCAGCAGCAGCCATCTGAAAATGCACTCTTCCAGCAATAGATGCGGACATGCAGCTGCCAACTGAGAAGACTTCACCATATAATAGTCTTACCACTATATATATTATGCTGCTGTAAGGAGGAAATCTTCCTCAGCTAACTGATAAAAGTTCCCTGCACACCCACACAGGAGCACAAAAAGATGAAAGCAGTGGAGAAAGCCCAAATAATTCCTGCTTGCTCCCAGTCCCACCCAAGGAGCCATCAGCCTCCCTTCCCGGAACCAGAGGAGGGCAGGGGCATAAAGGTGAGTGGAAGCCCAAATTAAGGGCACCATGAGCCATGGGAACTGCAGCAGGAGTATCTCTCATTATGGGATGCAGAGGAAGAGGAGGCATGAGATTCACTACAGATCATTAGGAAGAGCAACCAGTATCAGGCAAATATGACAGCATCCAAGTCTCCTGTTTCCTGGAAGTGTGCTTAGGCTGCCTAATTTTCCACTCAGACAAATAATCCTCAGAAGAGTTCTATCTGATCAGGATTTTTATTAGAATAAGCAAACCACCTAATTTAGATGGCACGTCTGAGAGGCTTACAAGAATAAGGCAGTTCTAGGAAGCTTAAGCATTTGTTAAATCAGTGTGGATTTAACCTGTTATACTTAACTCACTTTGGTAAAAACTAGCCAGCCCCTGAAGCCAGAGATTGTTTTCATAGTATAAGCTGTTTCTATGCCTTTTCAGGGTGATAAATGCAGTTTCCTTTTAAATCAGTGATGCTGTCACTCAGAGGGGGCTGGAGATTTTTTTGTTCTGGTATTGGTCTTCTGTTTCTTTCAATATTGCTTATTCTGTAACACTTTATTAAAAAAATAATAATCTCAAGACTTAATAGAATACTCAGTTATTTTAAATTACCACACAACAGTGCTACTTTGCTACTATTAGCCTTGCATTCCCTGGACTTTGCTTGACATACCAGACTGACAACTGAAATTAAAGCACTGAAGCAGCAAGAGACTCTGATCATCTTTGTCACTCAATAGCATTTGTATTCACACATTGTGACCATTACCTGTTCTGTTCTTGCTCAGAACTGATGCAGGGCGAAATTTATGTTTGCAAATAAACTTCATCGGTGTTGATTATACTCACAAAACTTACATATGAATTAAGCACAAAGGTAGTCAGGATATAAACTTGGCTTCCACACGTGCTGAAGAAAAGGAAGAAACAATAAAACATAAAGGGTAACAAATGATGAGGACCTCTGTAGAGAATCTGAGTTACAGCACATCTGGACATATGAGTTAGTTTGATTTGTGCATGCACTCTGAACTACGTCTGTAAGAGCTACGTAGTCCTAGAAAAAAAGACTGATCAGCATTGAGATGGCTAGAGTGATGGTGACAGAGAAGACCCTTTGAATTTCGGGCTATACACCACACCACTCATTTCTCTCCCAGAACTTCCGCCGGTCCTCCCATTGTTCATTCTGTGTTCCCTCCTCACACTTTATTTTTCAAAGCTAGAATTGATTAGAGAGCAATGGGAAAACATGCAAAAACAAACCCCTTGCTCTCACTCAGAGATGAAGTGCTTACCAGAAGCACTTGTTTAGAGCAGAGATTCAAGGCTCAACAGCCCAAATCAAGGGACAACAGAAAGAAGGCAGAAACCCCCCAATTTGATAAACTCGTTTTCACTGGTCAATACCATAATATCTAAATCCATATTTTTAGTTCAGTGACCCTCAAATGTTCACTTCAAATATACTGAAATTTTCCTATGGGATGACAAGACCACGGGCAGCAAACCTACTGACAGTAGATCAGTCCTTTAAATTACTTCTGGTTTCTTCAGAAGCAGCCCACAGTCCTCAGGGAGAAAGCCATTAATTTTCTATTTTTGACACTGCAAAGACCTCCAGTCACCTCAAAACTTTATTCCACAAGCTTCAGTAGGGTCTTGCAAAACATACTTTATTTTCAAAGAGCACAGCACACACAGTAAACCAAGAAGTATCCCTTCACATTTACTGGTAAAGCAGTTGGCTTTTTTTAACTTTTAAACTTAAACTTAACCAACTTGGTTTTTTTTTTAACCAATCATAGCAGTTCACTTGGCTGTATTACAGTGATTTTTCAGGGACTACTCAGCAATTCACAGCAAAAACATTAGTTCCACATTTCAACCGAAGTCTGTAATAGAAAACCCAACATTATACTAAGAAAAAGAAATCAGCAAAAATCCCACCTGAACAAATAACCCAACGAGAAGAACTACTGAATGGGTAAAAGGCCTGTGTTCATTTCCCAAGTGATGAAATATAATAAAAATGCTAAATTAAGTACTTAAAACTACTAAACAGCCAGAATTGTTGTAGACCAAGGCTGTTTTTCAGTCTCAAAACCATATGGATGGATGTGTTTTT
Organism: Centrocercus urophasianus; assembly: GCF_019232065.1. Lineage (NCBI taxonomy): Eukaryota > Metazoa > Chordata > Aves > Galliformes > Phasianidae > Centrocercus > Centrocercus urophasianus. The sequence continues at coordinate 67,957,243 of NW_024884253.1, forward strand.
CTTTCATTTACTGGAAATAAAAATCATGCTGTGTCAGCATACAGACAGCTAAATAAAACAAGGGGTTTAAAGTTAAATACATGTTAAAAAAAAAAATCTACAGAGAAAAAAGACATTCCTGCAAAACACTAAGTCTTCCTACAAGGTTTGCTGATAAAATAAAGCTACCAGTTTACAGAAGAAGAATTTGTGAGAGCACATAATCAAAACTGTAAGACATTATGAAAAATAAAAACAAATGCTGAAATAAGAGGAAGAAATAAAAAAACAGAACAAAGAAAGAGCCAACTAATAAAGTCTTCTTAAGTTAAGGATACGAGGATGAATAAAGATTAACCAACAAAAAAAAAATACCAAGATTCATTTTTACAGCTTTCACACACAGGAGTAATTTTTTAACAATTAAATATAGAAGCCACATTTTTAATCAAGAATTCCAGAATTCTTCTGGCAGAAATGAGCTATTTCTGCAGGGGAGAGGGGGGGGGGAACAGGTTGCAGCTACATCATAAATCTAGACATATGCAAACTGCAAACTTAGGAAAAGAAAAATAACTTAAATCAGAATTTATTGTCATTAAATCCGATGTTAGAGTGCCCTCTTGAATCATGTATTCGAAAGAATCATGTTTCCTTGAATAATGCTTCAGTATTTGCAAACCATAATAAAAATAAACTACAGAAGTCTGAGGTAATCAATGAGAAATCCCTGTTCCAATCAAGCCTAATGGCATCAGACTCACTTCTGACTCTCATTTCCCCACAGCTCATTCTTAATACGAATGCACAAATCCAATGAGTAATACACAGATATATGATGCTAGTCTGTCAGACTGCTTTTGGAATGGTTCAAAGTGCCATACTCTGCCTATAGATACCCTTCCTCTCTTCACCCCGCAGTACAAAACATAGAACATGAAAAGATGTTACCTATGCCTACTTCCTCTTCAGATCTCTTAATGGTATTGCAATGGTGGTAACATTTTTTTAAAGTACGTTCAGATGAGAAATGTCTTAAAAACAATACCAGTGCAGAATGTAGGTGATCTCTGGTGCCTCATGAGACACATCCTTTATTAAAGTTAAAAGACTTTCCCTAAGCCTGGGCCCTGGAAGTGTTTTCCCCACACATAATACTCATTCCCCTACCCTTCTGAAATGAAGCACTGTATTATAAATTTGATTTTGCATCTCCTTACCTGGCTACAATTCATGAGTCACAAATAAACAGCAATGCAGAGATGGAGGATGAGCTTCCTTGGAGCAGTATTAGATTAAATGACAGCATATTATCACACTCCAGAGGGTAAGTCAAGAACTTGAAAACACCTAGTAATACAGAAATGCCTAAAGCTCATCAAACAAATACACAGATCTGGACAAGCTTGGTTGAGACTGGAGTAGCCATACTGACTGTGCAACATACACCAAGCAATGTGCATATCAGATGGCTCTCTCGTAATCAAACCACTGCCCGAAGAACTATGATTTATTTTCACACAGATCAAATTCTACTGAACTTCAGTAAAGCATTACTCATTTGGCAATGCAGCAACATTTCTTCTCTGCTAAGATACATCAAGGGACAAGTAGCTCCCAAAACTCAGGTGATTCTACTAGAAAACAATCAAAGATAAAACAATTGTTTTTGTTTTTTTTCTGTGCATCTGAATTACCTTAATTTTGAACAGCAGTATGCATAGCTTGGGGGTTTCCTTCTTGTGGCTTTAGTCTGGCACTATAATTTGATTAAGCCTGTTCTCAAAGGCTTTTTTAGTTTTCAAAAGTAACAAGTTGGTACTTTGAAGCAGCACATCAATGAAATCATAATTATCTGAGCAATTGGAAGTGTAGCAATATAATTCATACAGTGAAAACTGAAGCCATGGTTATGCTCGTTTGATACCTTACTCGATTAAATACTAGTAAGTGATTGTGAAAACTGAAAATGACATAAAAAGAAAATGCTTTCTCAGTTCCCTGTATAAACAGAACAATTCACTTTGTTTTGCACTTCAGGCATGAAAACAAGAAATGCACTGCATTCCTTAATATAATAAGGAATAAAAACCCTATAGACCACTGCTTATCTCAGTGTAGATCCTTAACAAAAGGTGTATGTCCAGAGTAAGAAATAGGCCTCTGCTTTGCTTTAAAAGCTATCATAAATTCCTCCTTGCCTTGAGAACAGCACTTAATGTTCTTGAAGCTCAGGCCACCACATCATTAATTCTACCTCACTCTCTTCAACAAGTATTTCTGGAGCAGTAGATGATAACTAAGAAGTCCACACCACAGTCTTTAAAGGCAGAACTGGGAAAATCAGATTAATGTGTTAACAGGCAAGTAAATTATAATACAATAGACAAATACATAGCCAAACACAAGGGAAAATATATCTGCTTCATTCCAGGCAATCTAACATGAGTAAATGTCAGTGAAAGCAAGTAGCAGAAAGATGGGTCAAAGCAAAGCATGACAGATGAGACAAACCTTACTTTATCAAAATCTTTTGCTTCTTCCTCTTTACAAATAGTCAGGGAAGGACTCCCGGCTTGGTAAGCTAACATCCCTTCTGTATAGTCTACTTTAGTAGAAACAGTTTCAGACATCCTTTGAGATTGTAGTTTTAAGGCCATTAAATGGATATTAAACATAGACATTTTAGATAAGCCACTATACCCAGTCATATCACTGTAATACTTACATCTCTTAAATAACATTGAAAGGGTTTAGCGTAGTTTAACAAGATCTATGTGACACTGTAGTGAAATGCTGTAAAGGTTGGTTCACCAGTAATAAGTATTCATCAAGAGATAGTCTTGATGTTCACAGCTGCACTTGACCATATGCAAGACTGCAATCATCCTTTCCATTGCAGGCTCTAGCACATACATTTGCTCCCTTCTTCTTTTTGTGTACATGAGATTCTACTGTACCATTTATTTTCAAGTCACATACTGTAAGCCCAAGAAATACACCTTTTCAACTGCTAATGAAACATCGCTTTTTGTTGGCATTTTGTTGACCCAAAAAAAGTGTCTGGTCAGGTGACAAATTCCTAACTTGTTCCAGCTTAGTTCTACAGATAGTTCACATACAGAGGTCTGACAAACTTACATGGACACTACATAGCAAAGTCTCCCTCCTCAGAGATATTCAGAAGCTGACTGACACGACCATGGGCAACCGACTAGCCAGCCTTGCTTGAGGAGGATTGAACTAAATTATCTTTGGAAGCCCCTTGCAGCCATTCTGTTGTTTTATAATGGGGCCAAGGCAGGCTACTATTTTATTTTCACTTATTGTTAATTGGAGAAGATGGTCAAACTTTACTCAAGAACCAAAAGAAAGGTAAAGTAAGCAGAATGTTACAAAACAGACAAGAGTTGCAACCATGTTAGAAAAGGACAACCTTAAAGCAGTGATAGCTCCCCACTGCAAATCAGAGACCTTAGGACAAAATCAGGGTCATCTGCGAAGACCTATGCCAGCAAGAGCTCATTCCTGCAGTTTTATCTCCATAGAAATAAAGATGCACAATCAGAATGAAGGGATGCAATTCTGTTAACAAATGTACTCATTATATTTGCTTGTTGTGTCGTATCCCATTTAAAAACACACATTTATGACTGAAGTGCAAAATACCAGCCTCTCCACACTCAGTTTGCATCGGTTTGATGTATGATGTATATTGATTATGCTTGTTTAGCTTAACTAATGAAGACATTTGGGAACTACGGCTCATTTGAGAAGCTAATGGCATACCACCCCCAAAAACAGTAGCAAACGTTACATAAGATCAAAAAGAACACACATTTTAGGTTAGCCAATTCAAGTATTTGAACTTACGAGTTCCCCTTAACATTACTGTACCTTGTTTTACTCCATTTTCCATATCACAGTTATTGATTTCTGTAACGATTTCTCATTCTTTTATCAACCACATTACATCCTTAAACTATACCTTTCTATGTTTTCAAATAATCAGTGTACTCCCCATCATTTTAGAGAATATAGCCCTCCATACCCTGAGGTATATTTTGCGTTACACTTATCATGGAACAAATGAAGTCAAAGCTGAAAATTTCAGTACATAAACACACTGGATGTTCAAGATTCTCTTTCTGGTGTAGTTTTCAAGTTTCTTGCTTCAAATCCTCCAGAATATTTCAAATCATAGGCCCATACAGTGTCTACTCCCTCTCCAGTTGTAAGATCTGGGATCCAGCAGGGGAATGGAAAACGACAAGCTATGATTCTGGCATTACATTCAAGTTCTTCTTTGAGTTTCTTCTCCAACTCCGGCATCTGTGGAGCAGCAATAGAATACTTTAAGAAACAGTATAAACCAGTAGCATTTTCTAATTCAAGTGTCTAAGACAAGCCCAGGGATTGCGATTTTGAGGAAAAAAAAAAACACATTAGGAAAAAAAAACAACCACAAACAAGAAGAAAATACTAGCAAATTCTAATTCATTATTTTCTTCATTCATGATTCTTCTCTGTAGAGCATGAGAGTTTAGCACCCTGACTTTATACTATTTGTAACACCTAAGCTGCATAAACTGTTGTGTGATACTCAAAAGCCAACACCTCTCACGATTCCCTGTCTAACCTCAAATCAGTTCTTGGGACACTCAAAATACGTTTGGTCAGCAATCCTAAGCAAGTTCTCTGCCGGCATCACACAGTAAAGTACTGCTGTGTTAAACAGCTCTGAAATTGAACTTTGTTTCCCCCTGCCTATTAACACACTGACATGAGCATCTTCAGCAGTACTGCATGGAACATCATATGCTTTGGCTAAAGAGCTGCTTAGTACAGCTTTCTTCCACTGGCTTTTGAATCAGCCCAATTTTGTAAGGGGATATATCATTACTCCTTCAGAGCAGAGCAACACTGCCCAAATATTTTATCTTAAATATGCCAGAAATTCCATTACGGACTGGAGAGATGTATTAACACATTTAGACTTCAAAAGAATTTCTTTCCAACCTCAGAGAGATATTTTAATCATAAGGGGAAGAAAAAGAAACCCACTTTACAGATCTATCTTTTCTCTCCTTTAGAAGAGTCTGATGTTATGCTTAAGTAGATCACTACATATCAGTTTGAAATTCCTTTCTACAAACACTATCTATTATAGCAAGTAATTACAGCAGCAAGCTCCAGAATTAAAATCTATTCATGTTGATCTTTGATATGCTTTGATATAATGGCATAGCATTTAGCTATTAAAAAGGTTAAAAGGACAGAAACTACTGACAAATACAGTTCAATTTAAGTCAGGAAGGACACAAGATAAAACCAAAACAAACAGAACATTTTTTTTTTTCTTCAGTTTGTGTTGTTTTCTAATATTTCCAAAAGCTGAAGCTGACTTCCATTATCATACACTTGTAAGTTGTACATTTTTGATGCAGCCTCCCACTATAGCTAGGTTTAGATTACAACTAAATATTTTAGTAAAATTATTCAGAGGTAACTCATTGGTACATCAGATGTATGAAGCACTGCCTGCTCTGATTTTGTCCATATAGCAAATGCTTTTAAACATTTTTGCTACTATATCTTAAATAAACGAGAAAAGCAAGCCCAATTTAATCTCTCAAACTGAGCTAACACACCAGAAAAGGAAGGACTAAGTTGGTATAGCCATTACAATAGGTTACGAATGTGGACCTGGTCCAACAATTAACTCTGAAAGACAGTGACATCTCATGTCTCAAATTAGAAAACTTCATTAATACTTCAGCCAAAAAGAATCATATCTTTGAGGCAAAGTAGCGTTAAGATAAAACGCACAGTAATTTTAGATGCTATCATCATATTTTATTTGGTATCAATATGATTTTATTGCTTTTTAAAATGTCTACATAGATATACAGTTCATTAAAAGCTTTTGTATAGTATACATACAGTTAAAATTCAACAGAAGTTGTGAACATGAACACCTGGTAAAAATTCTGTCATCCCATCCCAAACAAATAAGTCTCTTTGCAATGACTCACTGAAAAACATCATCTTCCCCCAGATGATTGTAAGACCAGAGAGGTCTCACAGTTTTCCCTGAAGATCAATACATCCCAGCTCTGTTAGCTGATCTTGGATGTAAAATAAAAGCACAGTGTGACAGCATCAAATCAGACCATTGTTACTATAAAAGCTAAAAGACATCTACTGCCTTCAGTAAAAAAAAGAAAAAATGCATTAGTTTCTACAAAATCAATTTAGGCATTCAGAAGGCTAAGCATTCACAACTTGAGAAGTAAATTTAAAAAGGAACAAGGGAATTAATTGTGAGGAAACACAGTAGTTTGTATGTTTGGGTCTGTTACATTTCTGACTGGATTTTTATTGGAAGTATTCAGCCTGGTATTTACTGAATGTTATTCTGAGACTTATAGCTACTCTTTCCACCATATCAGTTACTAACTTACCCCCATTTTATACAATTACTTTAAAAATTCAGCCAGTATTTCCAGGGTATTTGTTTACTTCTAGTTTACGGAAATAGCTTTCTTCATCTGCACTTCTGCCCTTGGTGCAAATGCAGAATTTCTGACTCCAGATTCCAATCTTCACACTGCCCCCTCCTGGAACTCAAGCTAGAGAACACGCAACATTCAACCCTGGAAACATCTATAGCACAAGCACTGTATTAGTTCTCACTAAAGCATCACTAGAGAAAAATAATAAAGTAAAAAGTAGTGCATTTTCTCTTTGGTTTTCAACGTGATTTTAGGCACGAATGTGAAGTAGGCATTTAATTCCAATACTGCAAAGAACAAGCAAACTGCAGGGAAACATCCCTATGCTTCTCGGCACACACCTCCCTATTGCTACCCCAGCAATACTATCAGTGTATGATGCAGCATGGCATCACGTAGAGCTCTGCAGCCATTTCATTCCACACCTGCCCCAGCAGAAGAAGGAGCAATACAGAAGCATCTATAGGATATTTCAATTTAATTTCCATGTGCTCATTCAACCTACATAGAAAACACTGATTAAAAAAAAAAAAAATAGCAAATCTTAAGATTTTTTTTTTCTCTATTCTAGTAAAAACAGAAAAATAAGAACTAGATGAAGCTGAAAGCAAAAGAAAACTCTGACTGATCTAACACAGCAAGTAAACAGCATCTATGCAACAATATCTCAGCAATCTTGAATAACCCATTTTCACCAGAGGCGTGTGAGGATCAACACAAGCTACAAAGCTCTCCTAAAAAGAATACGCGCCTTTACGCATACTACACTTGAAGTATCTGCCTCTCTTTCTAAATCCTCACCATCTAACACGAGCAAGGGATTATTTCAGTACACTAGCTGCTGGCCTGATTGGAGGTGAAAGCATTTTTGGATAACACAATGGAAGTTCAACACTGCAAGTAACAAGTTCACAGAAAGCAGCTGTAAACAGTTTGCAGGGAGATCGAGCAGAGAACATCCCATTTCTTTCCAGTGTGAAAAACTGAAATTTTGAAGAACCAATCTATCACCTTCTCAAAGCAACTTCAGCACAACAGTTTTCATTTTACTTCTGACCTTGACTAACGGATAGCAAAGACACCAAAAACAACCCCAGCCTGTATATTGCCACAAGTTTTATCAGGTTTTATCACAAACATAAACAACCGGAAATACCTAGATATTAGTACTACCTTTGATGTTTCGTAGGTTAATTTCTTTTGCAGATGAACTGGTTTTGAAGCATTTAAACAACGCAAAATTGGTAAACTTACCATTTGAGGTACCCCAAAAACAACAACATTTGTATAACGTGAAAAAGAAACCTAGAAAAAAAATAACAAATCTTAAAAATATATATGAAAAACAAACAAACAAAAAAAACCACACCATTTATAATTTCAAAAGTTCTCATCATTCTTCTAGTGTAAGCCCTCTAACTACAGTCCTTTTAACAGGAACTCAGTTCAAAAAATACCAAGAATTGAAATCAACTTCACATGAATTTTCATATACAGACCACTTTAAAATGCTGTGAACTAGACAACTACAGCCTGGTCAAGAATGTGGCATCAGTTCCAGGAGGACAAGAAAATCCTTGTGGAACTTCACTCACTGCTAAGTTCTGCCAGAACTCCTATTTATATTGAGGTCTGTTATGTTTATGCTAGATGTTAGCTAGAAATTGAAGTTTCCAATTTCAGTGCCTGGGTTCTTCTCACCAGCACCCAGTTTTCCAACACTCCTTACTTGAACAGAGATAAAAAGAGTACATTCGCACTTGTTCACCAAATTCCTTGCATTCACTTTACCAATTATGAAATACCACTTGAAGACTGATAGGAATAGCTGGAGAGAGACAAATACAACAGCAAAAAAATTTAACTGAAGAAGCGATTTTGATTGGAATGACTGAACACTGCAAAAAAATTCTCAGTTGCACTTTAAGTGTTGCTTAAAGCAACACTTGAAATGACATAACACACTGCATAAAAGAACACGCACCTAAGGAAATATCAAATTAAGCTTGTGTGTTACTGACTCAACAGAAAGGGGTCTCAGGGAAGCTTGATTTTACAGCAGCCTCCATCACTCAACATAGGAGTACAACACAGTATGCTCAAAGAGCATAGTGTGCAAGTGCAGCAAGACACTGAAGCACAAAAGCAGCAAAGCAGCGTGCTGTGTGGTGACCTTTGCCTCTACAGTTGAAGCACTCTTCCCAAAGTCCAGTACAGCAACCTGTGGTCAGACAGCATTCTAGCTCTTTCAAGAAAGTAACCTTCAAATCAAGTAAATCTCTCAGACATTCCAGATTCATTCTTAGCTTCTTCACCACCTACCTTCCATAGATCTGAAATATAAAACTTGGCGTTGTGATGTACCCCATCCCTCCAGGCACGGTATCTGGAGTACCAGACTAACCAGGGATTTAACTCATAACCAACAGCTTCAAATCCCCTTTTTGCAGCTGCTATCACCTACAAAGAAGAAAAGAAACCTTCACTTAGAAACAGAGGAAGTGCTCAAAAGTACATTCACCTCAACACATAAGAGAAAGGAGACTTATTTATAATGCAAAGCAAAGGAATGCACTTCAGTAAGTAATCAGATCTTATTTCCTAAGAGATTATTAGTATAGCAACCAAAAATTCAAACTGTATTTTACTATTGTGACAAGTTCCATTGAAACTGATATTGATACAAAAAAAAAAAAAATAAATCACTTAAACATCACAGGACAAAGCTGCAAGCTTCTTGTACATCTATGATTTACACCAAAGTTAAACTTAACATATTCATGATACCATCTTTGATCTAAAGAGTACTAAAACTGACCATGGAGGCAGTGTAACACACAGGCAGATGTGCTCAGAGCATTTAACCTTGTTGAGAAGCAGTGACAGGCAGGCATTTGATAGGTAATTTTGGATTTCAAGCTGTCATCTTTCAATAGAAGGACTCTAAGTATGCTCTTTTGAATTAAATCTTGACTCAAAACTGTTAAGCTGTATAGCAAACACCTTCAAAAACAGATCAAAACTTGCTGATTTTACAGTTTTGTTTTTTTAGGGTAAATACTAACCAAAAAGGCACTAGTTCTTAGAAACATCAAAAAACTGGATTCAGTCATAATTTAAAAGCTTACTGCCAAGCTCTAATCACGAAAAGCCTGATTTATTATAAATTACAGAAGAGACAAGGTGGAGTCAGGAAGAAATGCAAGTTTTTTCACACAATATCCCATACGTTGTCTGCACATCATGCTATTAAAATTATTCTTCTTCCATCATGCACACCAATTTGCAAGCATACAGAAACATTTTTACCATGCTTAAAATAAAGATATGGTCACATTTATCCACATACAACATGAGTGAGTGCTAAATACCTAAGAATATATGACCAGAAGCTCAACTTTGTTCAACACAGCTGCACTAAGGCAATACCTAGCATCCAGCTTTAGGCACCTGGCCCTCCAAGCGGTCTTCAGTTTCCATTTAGGTAATGATGTGCATACACACATTTTAATACACACGCACACACACAAATCAGATGCTCAGGTACTATATACATTCACACATATACATTCAAATTAAGTGCATCACATGAGGGTTAAAAGCCAGAATACTGACTAGAAAGGACATCAAGAATTGCAATCCTCTTGCACCAATGTGCTTTTTCCTGTTTCTCACAAAGGCCCAAATCCTTCACAGATTCTGATTTCCAAATCAAACTTTGCATACAGACAAATAGTTGAACAATTCACATGAAATATGGACAAAGATAGCATTCAAGAACTATCTTTTTTTTTTTTTTTTTCTCTCTTTTTACCATACCCGTTTTGAAAAGGGGCAGCCAGCACAGCACGAAGATGTGAAGCCTGTAGCTTTAATGACACCATGACATTTCCATTTTTCAATCCATCATTCATTTCTTGTTCTCTTTTGTTGTGCTATCACTTCTATATAGTAAAGGCAGAGCTGCATTTCCAAAAGAAGAGGGCTGTTTAAGCTCATAGACACTCACAGTACAGCTATAAACCTACACAGAATACAACTTCCGGGGAAACACAGTGCCAATACTTTAATTATATCTTTTTATGTGAACAGCGTAATTCCTTCCAAGGAACAGGATAACGTTATGATTCTGAACACCACTTTGTCAAGCTGAGGGTAAGAAAGGAACAGAACTATTGATCGCTCACCCAAACTGAACGTAAACCATTCTTGGGTTTGCAGCTTTGCATGGGACTCAGAAACAGTGGATGCCAGGGACAAAATATTCATAAAATAGGAGAAAACAGCTCGCAGCTGGAGTATTTGCCACACGCTTGAGAAGAAATAGAGAAGGAAGATGCCTACGACTTACAATACGGCCGTCCCCACTACCAATGTCAACTACAGAGCCTCTTCTGCCTTGTAACATTTTCAGGACGTTCTCAATCTGAGCTGAAGTTGCAGGAACAAAGGGCAGGCAGACTCTCCTCAGAGCCGGAGCCACAAAGGGGGTGACGACAGCATACAGCGCCACCAGGGTCCCACCAATGCCAGCCGTGATCCACAGCCCCCAGTGTCTTCTTCCAGAACCATTCTCAGAGCTTGCTGGCAAGGGGCTGTCTGCTGTCGGGACACCAGGCATCACACCTGAGAGCAGACACAACACCATAGCACATTTACCGACTGCTTCCTGAACAGAAAAAGCAATACACCACTGTATCAATAATGGTACAGCGTGTACAGGTACAATGAAGACACTAGGGGCAGGAAAACCTCTTATAACTCTTCAGTCGATTTCTAGGCGGTAAGTTTGTGTTTTTAGTAAGCCGAGGTGCTAGGCTGTCTTTCTGGGGAAAGAGTGAAGCAGCTAGTGTTTAAGCCCAAAGAGGCTGCAGAGCCTTCTTCTCTGGAGATAATCAAGACCGGCCTGGGATGCTTCCCCAAGCAACACATCGGAGGAAACCTGCTTTAGAAGGTGAGCCTACGAAGTCCCCTCCACCTCCTACAAGTCTGTAAAGCCGGGGTCCTACCCGGGGCAGGATAGCCCGAAAGAACGCACACACCGCTAACCGCCGCGCGCAGCACTACTTCTAGAGGAGGGCAATACCATCCCAACATGGCAGGGGAGGGAGCGCAGGAGCACCCTTCTCACTGCGATCTGGGGGGAGGGGAGAAAGCACCTTTCTGAACCCGCGGTGCGTCTGTCCTCACTCCCCTTCTTCACGTCACCCCGGCGCGGGCCGCTTAGGTCCTGTATTCCACCCAAGGATATCCCCTTTCCTTGCCCGCCCCCCTACGCTGTTGGGCAGGGCTATACAGCGCCGCGCTTCTACCGCAGCCTCAGACGCTTCCAGAACGCTCCAGCCCAGGCGCCACATAGCTCCCGCCGAGAAATAAGTCTCGGGGCGGCTCTCTGCGCAGGCGCGGCGCTGGGAGCGGGCGAGCGTGCTGACGTCACGACGCGGCGGGCGCGGCGGGATCCGGCTTGTGCTCGGGTGGGCGCTACTGCAGTCATGTCGGCCATGGGGACGCTGGCGTTTGATGAGTATGGGCGGCCCTTCCTCATCCTTAAGGACCAGGAGCGCAAAACGCGCCTCATGGGGCTCGAGGCTCTCAAGGTGAGCGGGCGGGCGGGCCCAGATCTGCCTGCAGAGGGAGACCTCACTGGGCCGTGCCGCCATGCCGCCGTTAGGCCGCGTACGGATTGGTCTGCCTTCAGGCACACGCGGCTGTCCGCATTGAGCTTACGGCCCTGAAGTTACCTTTGTATTACGGCTTGGGGCTGAGCAGCGACTTACCTGTTTTCTCCGTTGTTTTACAGTCTCACATCATGGCAGCAAAGGCTGTGGCAAGTACTCTGAGAACGTCCCTTGGGCCCAACGGTAACAATGAAATGAATATATTCATTCTTTTCTGCTGTTGTTTTCTGTGGGTTTCTAGCTTTTTTCACTCACTTTTTGAGTATTTTTTTTTTTTCAGGCTTGGATAAAATGATGGTGGACAAAGATGGTGAGGTGACAGTGACAAATGATGGAGCCACCATCCTGAACATGATGGATGTGGATCACCAGATAGCCAAGCTTATGGTGGAGCTGGCCAAATCTCAGGATGATGAGATTGGGGATGGAACCACTGGAGTCGTGGGTAAGAGCAGTTTATGCTTAATCATAAAACCACAGAATCAAACTCCAGAAGCCCTGCTGCAGGCAGGGCTGCCAGCCTCCACATGTAATAGTAGACCAGGCTGCCCAGGGACCCATCCAGCCTGGCCTTGAACACCTCCAGGGATGGGGCATCCACAACCTCTCTGGGCAGCCTGTTCCAGCACCTCACCACTCTCATAGTAAAGAACTTCCCCCTGATGTCCAACCTAAATCTTTCCTTAATGTGGGATTTCCAGTTATAAAATCATATTTTCAAGTGTATTTTAAGAAGGAAAGTAGCTTTCCCATAGTGCATTTTAGAATATTTACTTCTTCAGTACTCTTTTTGGTTTCTTTTAATTGGAAAGATGTTAGCATTTAGCATTTTAATTAGAAAGATGTTCTTGTGACTTTTATTTTTTTACTGTGGTTGCGTTTAAAATTAGTCTTGAAAGTCCTCCTATTTGTCTGAACTTATTTTCATGGTTTTCTTCCATAGTGATCACTATTGGCTTCTGTAGGTTTTTGGGGTTTTTTTTGTCTAAATAATGCAGTTTTCTTGGTGAACATGAGTTTGGTGGTACCATTCTTATTACCTAATAAACCTCAAACCATTAAAATACGGTAGAAGAAATCTTAAGGCATACTTTTGAGCTCTTGACTGTGTATCATGCCCCCATCTGTGGAAGAGTAAATGTCTGTTTTTGAATTCTGTTTTACAGTTCTGGCTGGAGCATTATTGGAACAGGCTGAACAATTACTAGATCGTGGTATTCACCCTATCAGAATAGCTGATGGTTATGAGCAGGCAGCTCGTATTGCTGTTGAGCATCTGGACAAAATCAGTGACAGCTTTCCAGTTGATCCACAGAACATCGAACCTCTGATCCAGACAGCAAAGACCACGCTAGGCTCTAAAGTGTAAGTTTGTAAAAGCTTAATGAAAGTGTGTATGTTTTCCATACATACTCTTTAGTTGAAAAAAGAAGTGTTTTGATGGATGATTACATTGTTGTTGTTATTGGAGAAGCTGCTGAAGGTTTTATTATATTTGCAGCAAATTTCTCAATGAATTCGTATTTCAGGATAAGAAATTGTGAACCCCTTATTCTCCAAGGGGCAATTTTGTGAAGTTAAACAGCTGCAAAATCATTTTCTTTCTACCCATTCTGTTCTGTATTACTATATCTTGATACTTAGAAACTTTGAGTCCTAACATCCAGTTATTTTTAGAAAGTTGTTGGTTTTTTGTGTTTTTTTATCTGAACAGACTCAGAAAAGTTCTGTATTCACAATTGCAATTTTCGTTACTGGTTCTCAATATATATATATATAAATTTAGACCCTAGGGCTGGAGATGCTTTCACTGTATATAATTTTTTTTTTTGCTATGCAGCATAGAACAAATAAGCATCAGTGTTATTTCTCAACTGTATTTCTTTGGCCAATTTTTGTCTGTTACTCTTTAGGGACCAGCTTTTTAAGATACCGTTGTGCGGTCAGTATGTAAAATCATAGGAAAGACATGAGAGAAAGTTAAAGACAGAAAAATATAGATGGCAGTGTGCCATTTTTAATTCCTTTGGGACAGAAGTTGTTGTGAAGTGCAGTTTATGATTATCATTGTAAAACCTTCCTTGGCAGGCCTGTCTTAACAGTGGCTTGTGTGACTTGAGTGTTTTGAGTAGTATTTAATTCTCCTCACTTGTTTCCTATTGATGTCTTGAGACTATGTTCACAAAGGGTGTGTAGACAAACAATACAATTTTTTTCTGTCACATTTAGCATGTTCATATTCCTGTGCATCAGTGAGCTGGATGCCTTCTCTTCATGCAGCAAACGAAATATGTTAGCTATATATACATATTCTTTTTCTTTTCAAAATTGATAGAATCAGTTTCTTCTGAATGTTCAGATATAACACAGCTTCATTGTATTTTCTTTAAATTTAGAGTCAACCGTTGTCACAGACAAATGGCAGAAATTGCTGTGAATGCTGTACTGACAGTAGCAGATATGGAACGTAAGGATGTTGATTTTGAACTGATCAAAGTACAGGGCAAAGTGGGAGGCAGACTGGAAGATACGCAGCTAATAAAGGGAGTGATTGTGGATAAAGATTTCAGTCATCCACAGATGCCTAAGGTGAGTGAATCCTGTGTCAGCATCTCATCTGTAACAGTTTAAATAGCATTTAATGAGTAGCATTTAGGTTGCACTGATGTTTATCCTGTGGAAAGGAAAGCTAGAGGAAAATACCAGTCACACAGTCTGAACTGTCTGTGAAAGTGAGTGAGTAGTATTTTCAATCTCCATTGTGGATAGGAAGCTTTCTTCTTTTTTAAACATCTAGTATTTAAAATAAATGAGTGAAGACTGGTGAGTGCTTAAACACTTGTATTTTGACGCTGTGCAGTTTCTTTCAAGTGAACTTTCTGAGAAAATTGTTTGAGTATAACACTTCAGAATCATTTAAATGATCACCAAGGATCCTACAGTCTCTACTTTTTTAAAAGGAATGTCTGCATTGTGAAAATATAAGAAGGAGGTGTGACTGTCATCAAACTCTCAACTTTTTATTTTTGTACAGGAACTTAAAGATGCTAAAATTGCAATCCTGACTTGCCCGTTTGAACCACCAAAGCCTAAAACCAAGCATAAGCTTGATGTCACATCTGTAGACGATTACAAGGCACTGCAGAAATACGAGAAAGAGAAGTTTGAAGAGATGGTGAAACAGGTAGAGTCTTCAGAATTACGTTTCTGTATTTTTTTCTTATCCTTTACACCAAGTAACAGTGCAACCATTTATTTCTACAGATAAGCTAATAATCCAGATAAGAGACAACATGTAGACAGTTCTAAGTGTATGAATGAAAGTGAAGTTTATCTAAGTAATAGATAACACTCTAGTTTGAAATTTACTTTCATTTCATTATGTGCAGATAAATGTGTCTCTTTCAGACTGCTGTTTTGAAAAAAAGTAGAACTAAAACAACTAAGAGATTTGTTCATGAAATTCTTCATTTTTGTGTTGGTGCTGATGATTGTCATTATGTGCTGCTTTCAGATAAAAGACACTGGTGCAAACCTTGCTATTTGCCAGTGGGGTTTTGATGATGAGGCAAACCACTTGCTGCTTCAGAATGAGCTGCCTGCTGTTCGTTGGGTTGGTGGACCTGAAATAGAAGTAAGTAAAATCTTCTCAAACTGGGATTTTTACCAGATCTCAAACCTTTGTTGAGTAGTCTGCTGTACAAGTGAGAAGTTTAGGCTTTCTGAGTAGAATTACACTATCATTATGTAGTACTGGCAGATGCTGAAGCAAAATCACTGGGAATCTGTACGTGGAAAGAAGCTGTAGTTAATGGGATTGTGGTGTGTACTGGATTCCATGCGTAATTCTCCTTACAGGTTTTATGTGGCTAGGAGCGGTTTTGCTTTCTGTCTTGTTTTAGAATCAAGATGGGAAAGTAACTTCTTTGGAGATATTTGACAGGTTCACTTCTTCTAGCTTTACTTTATTAAAAATCATTGTGGAAAAGTTTTCTCAAAATAACTGATTGTTTAATTCCAGTTAATCGCCATTGCAACTGGAGGACGCATCGTTCCTCGTTTCTGTGAGCTCACACCAGAGAAACTGGGTTTTGCTGGTATTGTCAGAGAAATCTCCTTTGGCACAACAAAGGACAGAATGCTTGTCATTGAACAGTGCCAGAATTCTAGAGCTGTGACCATTTTCATCAGAGGAGGAAATAAGATGGTAAGATCCTTGGTTTGTGTCCTGGTTTTGGGTGGGATAGTTAATTTTCCTCCTAGTGGCTGGTATGGTGATAGGTTTTGGATTTAGGGAAATAGTACTGATATGTGTTATCAGATGTTCTCATTGTTGCTGTGTGGTTCTGGACAGAACCAAGGACTTTTCTGCTCTTCATGCTGCCCTGCCATTGAGGGCCTGAGGCAGCACAAGGAGTTGGGAAGTGACAAAACCAGGACAGCTGATGCAAACTGGCAACCTGCTGGGTCAAGTCACAGCAGCTAGTTAGTGATGTTTTATACATAAGTTGTTGAATATGTAGTCTCTTTCATTTTAAGAGCCTATTAACTCTTCAATTAATTTTGTCTAAACTTTACCTGCAGTGTGGAAAAATTTAGGGAGGTGGGAGTTTGTAGGCCATGCTGTTTGTGTTAAAGTCGCATCAATCCTATCATAGAAGGGCCTGGGTTGAAAAGGACCACAGTGATCATCTAGTTTCAACCCCTTGTTGTGTGAGGGTTGCAAACCACCACACCAGGCTCCCCAGAGCCATATCCAGGCTGGCCTTGAATGCCTCCAGGGATGGGGCATCCACAGCCTCTTTGGGCAACCTGTTCCAGTGTGTCACCACCCTCTGAGTGAAAAACTTGCTCCTAATATCTGATCTAAACCTCCCCTGTCTCAGTTTAAAACCATTCCCCTTGTCCTATCACTATCCACCCTTGTCAACAGCCATTCCCGCTCCTGTTAATATGCTCCCTTCAAGTATTGGAAGGCCTATTGTTTATTGCATTTTTTTTCTGTATTAGGAAATGCATCTTCATATTCTTCAGTTGTGTGTAGTATAAAGTATGTGCTGTTGTACCATTTCAGATTATTGAAGAAGCAAAGCGATCTCTTCATGATGCGCTGTGTGTGATCCGGAATCTCGTTCGTGATAACCGCATTGTGTATGGTGGTGGTGCAGCTGAAATTTCATGTGCCTTGGCAGTCAGTGAAGCAGCAGATAAGGTAAGGAAGGAGCATTTACGACTTTCCTTATTTCCCTTGAGAAAGAAAGAGACTAGAATCATAGAATCGTAGAACTGCTCAGGTTGGAAAAGACCTTCAAGATCATCAAGTCCAAGGTCAACTTGAGACCAGCTTCGCATAGTTTCCGGGGAGGTCTGTGTAGCTGAATGCTATTACAGTCTGTTATTTGAAGAGCTTCTAAAAAACTTCAAAGAGTTTCCAGAAAACTCATATTATGGAACTTCCTGAGATTTACTGATGACCAGAATTAAAGTTCTACTTCACCCTTTTATAAAGGTGTTGCAAGGACTTTTTCTGATATGAGCAGTATAAAATGGTTTTTATTTGCGAGTAGTTACTCAGAATACTCTTTCAGTTATTGAGGTGAATATTGCCAAGAAAACCTCATGCTGTATTCTACAGCTAATGTGAAAGTGCACTTTTGCTCCCTTTGGAAATAAAAGCTGTATCGTTTTGATTTTGTATTTCCTAGTGCCCATCCTTGGAACAGTATGCGATGAGGGCGTTTGCAGATGCCCTGGAGGTAATCCCCATGGCCCTTTCGGAGAACAGTGGAATGAATCCAATTCAGACAATGACTGAAGTGCGGGCTAGGCAAGTGAAGGAAAACAATCCCGCTCTTGGCATTGATTGTTTGCAGAAAGGAACAAATGGTAAGAAGTGTAACGTGGAGAAAAGGGAACATGACAGGACTTCCTTCCTCAGAAATTTGAAAACTTTCTATTTTATCAGCACTCTTTTTTTTCTTTTATTTTTAATATGTCTGTCAGAATTACAAAGTCTCTTACCTTACTTTGTAAGTGGGAATGGGGGTGGAGAGATAAATCATGTACAAGAAGAAGAAAATCTGTAACTGACAGATTTAAAATGTCAGTGTATGGGCATTTATTTTCATCTGAACTTACATTTCAAATTCTTATTCTGATGTTTATTTATGGGGGAAAGAGGAAATTTTGAAACGTCAGGTGTTGTGCTTATGTAAATGCATAATAGTTCCTTGATATTTCTGTATTGTGGCACTTCAGCTTTCACTGACTGCTCTACTCTTAGGATGCTTCTAATATCTGTATACAGAAATGCAGGAAGATAAAGTAACAAATGAGGAAGAGTTAGTTGTGAAAAAAGAGTTTAATGTTCTAAGATCTTGGGGAAGAACCCAGGCTTAAAGCTGTAATTTATACAAATTAATTATGATTGCCAAGAGAAATAATGTTATTACATTCTTTAAAATTACATAGAAAATAACTATCTTGGGTAAATATTACATTTGGGTTTGAGGAGGGTATCTAATGCTTTCACATCTTTTTTTTTTAACAGATATGAAACAGCAACATGTTATAGAAACCTTGATTGGTAAGAAACAGCAGATTTCTCTGGCAACTCAGGTCGTTAGAATGATTCTGAAGATCGATGATATCCGTAGGCCTGGAGAGTCTGAAGAGTAAAGGTTAAAAATCTAGAGAAGTTATGGGGGCCACAGCAGTAGCGAAGACGGTAGTATTCTGATGCTTCATCTTCAGCTATTTATTTTGGACACTGTTTCAGATACTGTAATGGCTAATTGTTGGAAATAAAATGCAATTTAGCACTGATGGTTTCAAGACTTGTTTCAGAACTGGCATTGCGTCTTTTTGTAGGCAGTTGTAAATATTCTTAGGAAAAACATTTTGAAAAAGCATTTGTAGAGGGGAAGAGGTGTGGATAATGCTAATGGTTTAGTTGCTTAGTGGGTAGTAATGGTGGTAGGAGGGTGGTTGGACAAGGTAATCTTGTAGGTCCTTTCCAACTTTGTGATTCTATGATTCTGTGCATGAATAGAATTTCATAGGTCCTTTTCCATTGTTCCTACAGCTGAGGTCTTTAACTGCTTGTAAGCAAAGCCCACAGATTTCCATTTTAAGAAACCTGTCTGTAGTGCATGAAGCTGAAAATAATTATAGCCTCCAGTAATTCTTACATGCTAAATATATTGATTATGAAGTTTGCATTTGAAGATTTAAGGTACCACATAACATGTTTCCAATTGCTTGCCAGTTTTCACTTGTGATACTGAATACAAGCTGCTTAAGCACCCATGATGCATTCCCAGATCTTGACAGCCTTGAGTTTATTCAGTGTTAGAACCATTTGAATATTGACACGAATGAACATCGCATTACAAGAAACAAGCTGAATGAACAGCTCTATACCATATATAAAATACGTGCCTCTGGGCATTTCAGTGCCATTCTGAAAGGTTTTAGGAAGATAGTAATCTTATTTGATCCTTGCAGAATCTTCAAACAGCTTTTCTGAGTATTTTAATCTTCATTTGGTATATCAACACAATAAAAGCCGAGGTTAATCTTTTCCTTGTAGGGTGTTGCTGTGCTATGTGCAAGGAGAATTCTTTTTTTTCAGAGGTATGCACATTCATCCAGGTGTGGGCTTTTTTTTTCTTTATTGTTTGTTTTTCTAGAACTTACCTATGCTGCTATGAAGGAGTGCATTTTCACTGACAAGAGTAAAATTGACCAATAAGTACTACTTCCATGCACAGAAGGGTTAGACCAGAACTGCACAAAGTATTGAAAATATCAGCATTACACAGGTTATATTTCATATACGGAGTTTAAAGCTTCAGAGCATAGTAGAACAGAGAAACCTACCTATAGTACAGTTAGCTGGTATGTTTTGTTCCAGTAGTGCATTAAGATTATGCACTACTTTAAATGAAAGAATGTCCTTCAGCGAGTGTCAGCAGAGGAAGGCTAAAGAAAGTTGATTTTTTGTGGTGAGAAAGTTCCACCTTAAAATGTGGATAAAAATGTATTTCTAGAACTAATTAAGGACTGTGAAGCACTATTGTAATTGTTAGAAACTGAGTAGCATAACTTGTTTCGTGATTGTTTATTGGTTTTTGGGTTTTTTGCCTTGTTCAAAAATTGTTTTATTTACATGCAGTCCAATGAGCAAAGCAGTAAATCGCTTTTACTGCTGCTGAAGTCTGGCATTCTGAATCAATTCATGATTGTAATAGTGATTCTTAATATCCCATAAATCTAATGGCTCATACAGAGCTGTCTCTTCTGTTGCTCTGTAGCAAAAAAAAAAAAAAAAAAAAAAAAAAAACTGTTGCTGTAACTTCCATAGGAGTTGTATTGTACCTTTTCTACCTGATGGTGAAGTTGTACATCTGATAGAAAGCAAGTGAGAAAATGGTTGGTTATTCGTGTTTCAGTTGTTTCTCTCATGAAATCCTGTTTCCTGTCTTGTCCAAAACTGAATTCCATTGTCAAATTGTTTTAAAGTTTCACCTATTAACTGTTTCAGTTACTTTTTTTTTTTCAGCGTGGTTTAGAAGACATTTGTTTTAAATGTGGGATGCCCAGGTGAAAGAGAAAAGCTGGGCACCCCTTCTGTTGTTTGCATCTGAACATTTTGTCTGCTTTACAGCTGTGAAGCAAGGAGGGCTCTGTGCAGCAGCGCTGCCACTGGAGGGGAGGAAGCTGTGGTAGCGCTCTGCTCTGTGTATGTTGCATTGGTTCACAGCTGCTTGCAGCTTGCAGGCAGTAACATAGATCAGATCACTCCCAATTCCAAAACGACTTGCAGAGCATCAGGCCAGGGGATGTGAAAATTAAAACTTGGTTGGATTTGGGGTTTAGTTTTGGAGGGATTTTTTATTTTTATTATTTTTTTACTGCAGGGAGGCTTCTCCCTGTTCTCATTAATCTGACTTAAGGAAACAGGTCTTTGTATGTATGTGAGTATTATCTCATCTTAAATGAGACCTTCATGTGGAATGTTTGAAGACTGGTAGTGGAACATTGACAAGATTCTAAAAATGAAGGGTTTTTCCTGAGGCTTTTCTGGTTTTCAAAATAACATGTAGCATTATCATCTATGTTATTTAACACATAGTTGACGTTTAAGTCTTGCACAGAGGACAGTGGCATGCAACTGAAAGCATTAAACCAGATTATTGAAAGCAATGCAGCTCAAGGTGGTATGCTTTCAAGACAGGAGTAATTGTCATGCCCACTGTTTTGTTTAACCACAAACCCACTGTTACAATTTGGGGCCAAATCTGAACTGTGGGATACCGAAATGAAGTGTTTCAGTGGCCTTCAGATTTTTCTGTTAACCTGGCAAAATGCAATGCTCACCACTGGAGGGCAGTGTAAGTATATCGCTGCCATAAGGGGACTGCAGCTGGACTGAACAGTAAGCTGAAGAATGGCAGCTTTCTCCCAGCATGCCATACGTTTGTCACCAGCACGATCTGAATCTTCAAGAGCTCAGTTTCTTGAACTGTTTCCATAACAATTCCCTCTTAAATCCAGCGTTTCATGTCATCCTAGGACCCTCACTCTGATTGTTCATTGTGCAGCTAAACTCATGGAAAAGCCATTTGGCATCAGAATTCCGACCCATTTGTAAGCCTCTCTTGCTGTGTTCCTGGGCCTAGTTCCTTTCCTTCTTCCATCTCCTCTCTCTGCACTGACAATGCTCATCTTTGCAGGTGCTTGGAGGAGGTTCCCCAAGCACAGTCTGCAGATTCCTCTCCATCCCGTGGTCACACCCTGCTTGTGGCAGCCAGCAGCTGCTGGGTGCAGTCCGTCCAGGGCTAGGATCCTGGCTTTGGGTGCACAGCAGTGACTCAGCTGTGTCAGATCTGGGTGGGTTTTTCCAGGAAGATGATTATGCAGAGCTATGAAACAACATTTTTGTTTCTCTACAAACTGACCCTTTCTGCTACAAATGTGTTTCCCCTATGCTTAGAAAAATTGCTACCTTTCAGATTGATGTTTTCTGACTATGTCCTGCAGGGGAAAGATGCACTGTAGCTTGAGCAGTTCCAGCCTGAGCAATCCAATCTGACAAAAGCACAAGCAATCAAAAGCAGGGTTTCAAATGGATCTGAGCAGTCTTGGTAATATGCAGGCTTGCTAGTTTTCTCTGCACTACCAAGGTGCGTGGCCTATACAAGCTAAACTGACTGGCTCCAGAGTCAGTCCAGGCAGTATTTGTTTGGGCTAAAGCTGTGGAGACTCTGGGATCCACTGTCTTCTGTTGTATAAGGCACATTTGCTCCCTTTTCATAGATGCCACATGTTGCATAAGCAGCAGCAAATCCCTTACACAGTTCAGATGGACAGGGAACAACCAACCTTGAGCCATTTTACCATTAAAATGGTATTAAAAATTAAAGAATAAGCTGGGAAAAATTCCCTCCTCCATCATAACCATGCCAAGCACTGTTAAAAATTGCTATTATACAGGCTGTGGCTATTGCAACTCCTGAACTTGTACCATCATCCCAGGAGTGATGATTCAGCTGGGAGGAACTAGCCCTGTTTGTCCTCTCTGCGTAGAAGTACCTCTCCATTTCACATCTTGGAGGGCTTCCCAGGAGCTCTCTGCCAGGGAACATTTCTCACTGTGTTAAAGAGTCAATTAAATGGACTGACAGCGTTTGCTTTGTAAACAAGTCCTCTCTGTGATACAACAGAGACAGTTTGCTAAACTCAGATGATAGGAGGGTAATGCTTTAGTATGTTCTCTGCAAGACACTGAACCTGTTGTACAAGTGCTAGAATCTGCATCTTTATGGTGTTTCTCCCTAAGTCATTTAGGACCAGTCTCAGTGCTACAGTGAGGCTCCTGGTGTTTAGTACTGAACAGCAGCAGCACAGGCACTGAAAGGAATCCTGGCATCTGCCTGCTCCCTGAATATGGACACCACTTCCGGGGCTCTGACAGCACTCTCCTTGCCTCTTTCCCACGGTTTGAATACTTGTGCAGGAAGCACAGATGTGTCATCTTCAATTAGGCTGCCATCAAAAGTGTGGAGTGGGAGATGCCTCTCTTTTTCCCCCAGGAGCTGCATTTAAGCCCAGGCCCAGTCCCTTGCTCCTCACCTGAGCTACCTTTTATCTGTGTCTGTTCCTTGACCCCAGTGCTGTTTTGATTTAGTGACTCGTAATTGCCTTGTTGTGAAGGGCTTACCTGATGAACTGGGCTCTTGGCTGACCCTGGTCACCATCTCTGGATGCCCTGCTTTTCCTGCTTGTCCCCCTTGCCTATGAGCTGTCCCTGCCTGCCCTGCTGTCAGCCTCAATCCTTGGCCCACCTTTTCCTTTGGAGCAGCCTGCTCCTGCTGCATCTTGACAATGGCCCCACGTCACATCCACAGGGAGCGCTCACTCTTCCTGGTGTCTCTTGGGAGAGAATGAACTTTTAATGCCATACATGAGTGGCAGGGGTTGAAAGGAAACAAAGGCCTGCCTCAAATGACTCAAGGAGAGACAGTGGGGCAGACAGGCACGTGTACACTCTCATTTTCTGAGGTGGGCAGTTGAGAGACCCAAAGAGAGAAACGGAAGAGGAGACAAGAAATAGAAAAAACAGGCTGCTCAGGGAGGTGTTGGAGTCATCATCCCTGGGGTGTTCAGGAGCTGTGTGGGTATGGCACTGAGGGACATGGCTAGTTGGTATGGTAGGGGTGGGCTGATGGTTGGACTGGCTGATCTTACAGGTCTTTTTCAACCTTAATGATTCATGGATGTGAATGGGCAAATGTAATAGAACTCATTAGTGTGATTTCATAGTATAATAAGCCAAAAAATAAATGCACACAAAATATTTAAATGTTTGGTTGGAGCTTAGATTTCATGATCTCTGATACAGCATAGTGTCTTTTTATACCATGAGAAGAAAACTGCTGGTTTCTGTAAAATTCATACGTAACTAAGTTAGATCCTCAAAAAACAACATTTGTCCCTTCCTCCAGTGCAGGAGAGTGGTCTCCCTGCTAGCACAGACAGGGCCCATGTACACAGGGACTATCCAGTGTCACCTCAGCTGCTCCAGCCTGAGGGCATCAGGGCCACAGATTGTCTCAGTTTCAAGAAGCTGCCTTGATTTATGTGCCTTATGTCACCTAGTTCTCAGTGCATCGTAAAAAACCCGTCCAGCATGAGAATTGCTGAGTTCCCACTCTCTAACTGGACTGTCTGGTGGTGAGCCTCTCTGCCAGCTGCTCCTATTCATCACTCACTGGCCATTCCCATCACCCAGGCTGCAGGTGCAAAGCCCTCTGCAATCTCCTGACCTTTCTCCCACGCATACATCGCCGCTTTCTCTGCTGCTCATTGCCAGGTCTGTCTCACCAACTGGGGGCAGGAGCTGATGGCCCTCACCCTCAGCTGGGTTTTGCAGTGAACCAAACCCTCCTCTGAGGACCCTTCAAGCAGCAGTCTAAGCTGACATTAGCTGGTTTCTTATTTTTCACATTCAGCTACTGTGCTGGCTGGCATTTTGCTAGTGCCTTGACTAGGTGATTAGGTATGAGGTCTTCTCATTAACACGTCTCTAGTAAGTGGAAAAAGGCCAAAGGCCAGGAAAGGCAAGTCTCCAGCATTGCTTTTGAATTAAGGGCAGTGCCAAAAGTTAAGTGATTACAAGAGGTAGAGACTGGCAAGGTAGTCCAGAGAGATGGAAGGTGATGTGTGGAGAGGGTTGGCAAAGCAGGCGTGTCTGAAAATCTTTCCTGCTTAGGAAAGATCCTCTGCTGCATAGATTTGGCACAGGCTTGCACTGGAACATCATCTTAATGCTGGTTGTGCTGCCTTGCTTTTCAGCTATGGTGACTCAGTCTCTAAGAAAAGCTACTGCTACAAATCTCACGGGAGCTCCATTTCTGACTCCTCAGGATCTCTGACAGGATCTTTCTCTTGTTCCCTTCATTTGGGGATCATGCAAGTTTATAGGAGAGGAACAAATCAGAGCTGCCTTGTCCCATCTTCCTTGACAGTGGAAAGTTGCAGCAACTTTTCTGGTAATGCAAAAAGCGTGTAACTACCTAGCTCCTGGTTGCTTAAGAAGAGCAGAGAACCTAAACAGAGGCATACAGCTCTCAAAACTGAGCACCGAGCATTATTTTTGAGTACAAGTGCAGAAGCTAACAGGGCTAACGCAGTTCAGCAGATACTAGTAGTGCTAGCTTGATTTGAAGTGTTAGCTTCAATTTCCATCTGAAACTGAGCATGGGAGGAACTTGGTCCTAGTGGGAGAAGCTCGCAGCAGTGAAAAGCAGGTTGTGTTACTAAATCCTGAGCCAATGTGGATTGCTGAGATGGGAGCTAGTGGGTATGAGTGTCTGGGTCCTTGGCTCACTCCCAGCACTGGAGGCTTAGCTGCTGAAACACAGCAGTATGAGCATCCAAAGGACTGAGAAATGGTCATGAGAATTCCTGCAGTGAAACACCCCCTAGAGGTACCTGCGAAAAACAGGATACCATTTAGAAACTAAGTAGGGAGGAAGAATTGCTCTGTTGATGAGGTAGGATGGGGACAGACCAGCTCCTTCGAGGTTTCAAGATGGGCTAGCTCCTATACGGATTTAAGTAGGGGTGATAAGATGATAATAGATGCCTTTTCAAGCCCACGCAGAAAGAAATTTAGCAGCTCTGGTGTCTCAGCTGCCCAGATCATAGCCCTGGTCCTGGTAGTTCATGGTCTGTATGTCAGAATTTCTGAGGAAGGCAGAAGATGAGTGACAGGCAGCGGCACGCACACAGGTTGTGCGTGTGATACATGTGATCTGTCCAAGTCACAAATACAAATAAAGACAGTGAAGCTAACTAAGGCTAATGAGGGAGATCTGCAAGGCAATGGCTCTGTGAATCAGCATGAACATTTCTGCCAGCATCCTGAGAGATCCTGAGATAAAGGGAAAAGCTGGAAAAGGGAGTGGATCCTTCCTAAAGTGACCCTGTCTCGGAAAAAATGTCTGCTTTTCTGCTTGGTAAGCAAAGGTCCCTGGCCTCCAGCAAAGCGTTCCCATTACTCTTTCTTCTTTGCTATCTCTGATTATCTATGTGAGAACAGCAGTTTCCCCATACAATTGTTCCCAGACCTTAAGAACAAGAAGAAAGTTTAGAGGCAGGGCTGTGAAATCCATCCTGAGTGTTCATCCTGACCTGCTGCCCTTCCTCACACAATTCTAACCTGCAAACACTCCTGCTTTAGCCATCCTATGGGCAGCAAGCTGAAAAGAGTCCAAAGAGCCACTAAAGAGAAACAAAACCTGTATCAGAGCTTAGCATAATTATTCATACCAAATATTTGGAACACAAGAAACAATAGTACATGAAGCCATGCAGAAGCTGCTCTTGCTTTCCCTAGCATTAGGAATTCATGGCCTATAGGTTTGTGGTGAGGCATGTGCTTAACACAGCTGATATAAGATCCAAACAGTATGACTATAGGCAGCTCTGTTTTAAACAAGGCAAATTAAACAAGTCATTAAGCTACCTGGAAAGGAACTACTAGAGCTGGTCAGAGGAAATTTGTTTGACCGTGCAGAGAGAGACTGCTTTCAGAGCCTTTTGCCAGAACACAACTCCAGCAATTAAAGTCCTCAAACATTCTCCTTCTGTAGGAATTCTTTATGGGATTGTGTAAAAAGACGTACGTCTGTGCCAATCAGCCCCTCATTCTTCAGCTACAGCAAAATTGTATTGTTTATGAATGATACCATGTCATTATTTCTAGTCATTTGGTGTGTAGTAAGAGCTGTGCAATTTAAGCTACAAGTGTCAAACTCCAGTTCGTCCAAAGGTTAAACCTCCTGTGTAGCTGGGTGACAGGTCTCTGCCTTTATCCACATTTAGCACACACAAGACATTAATTCCCTTGACGGACAAGCAATGACAGGAAGTTCTATCCAAACATGAAGAAAAGCTTATTTACTCTCAGAGTGACAGAGCACACGTTGCCCAGAGAGGTTGTGGAGTCTCCGCTAGAGATATTTAAAACACAGCTGGAAGCTTTCCTGTGCAACCTATTGTAGGAAACCTGCTTTAAGCGGGGAGGTTGGACTAGATGATTTCCAGACGTCTTTTCCAACCCCTAAAATTCTATGATTCTGTAACTGACTGAACTCCTATCCACATTCACAACTGTTTAACTAATTGCAGCAGGAGCATTCAAATGTGTGCTTTGGAATTCTATGGAGATTCCTCCCAGGTAGTTCCTGTTGTGCCCAAACCAATTCTTTTGTTTCAGCATGTAAACTAAATGAGTGGAGAATCTGACCACTTCACAGACTAATGTGGAAACTGAGCACTCACCAAGTTATACATAAG
Source organism: Centrocercus urophasianus (assembly GCF_019232065.1). Lineage (NCBI taxonomy): Eukaryota > Metazoa > Chordata > Aves > Galliformes > Phasianidae > Centrocercus > Centrocercus urophasianus. Next base: position 67,984,781 of record NW_024884253.1, read on the forward strand.
TAATTAGGGTTAGGGTTTGTTTCTAATTGTTTCTATTTGTTTCAGCAGATGAAGGAATGGGTGAACAGAACAGTCTTTTGTAGATAGTTCAGATAATCAGGAGATGTATTTGTTTAAGAAAAGTAATAGCAATAGACTACGCATATGTTAGCGAAGATACATAGGACTGTGGTCCAGCTGGATATAAGAATTTAGCAAAACAACAGTTCATGAAGTCTAGCTTAATTCATTTGGAGACTCCATTGTGAAGATCCTTGGAAGGGCTCCAATCTGCATCATGACAGCAATCAACTGTCCTATGCAAGCATGTTCAGACCCATGCTATTAAATAAAATTTATCATCTTCTTTTCTTGTTTCGTTCAGCAAAGCTTCAAGACCTTGAATAATTCTCACAGTTCTTTTCTAAATATATTTCCACAGACTTCTGTGGGCACGTCTGGTGACTCCCTATTGAAAAACACATTCCTGTCAGTGATCTGTTTAGCCCCAGTCCTAGGCATTCGTATTTCCCTGGCTTAGCTCAATCTTATGCTGTTAATGTGTCTAAGTCTCCTTTCAAAGAATACAATCCCAAGATGAAGTCCAGTGAGTGGGGGTTAATGGCAATGGAAAGGAAGTGGTGGAAAGGAAAATTGAGACTCAGGGTTAGGACTTCTGGTTCTTTGCCCAGCTCTGGGAATATAGTAACATATCTGCCAGTTAAGGAGTTCTGAAGTCAGAATTACTGAATATTGTTCCCCGGTCCCATCTTCTGGGTGACCTAATTTACATCTCAGTGTCCAAACTTCTAATCAGTGAGATTTCACCCACTGAACCAAACCAATCTTGGTGGTGGGTGGCCAAATATGCAAAGGCTGTAGAATTTGACAATGGCATCCATTTACCCTGCTGCAGCAACAATACTTTCCCTTTTGATGTCTCAACATTCCTATGACCACCTGGCAGCCCCTACACACCACGTGCCATAAACCCAGTGATGGAAGGAGAGAAAAGGACAGGGGCATCCTGTTACAGCCCAGTCTCTGCCAGCCCTATCCAATTCCTGACATGCCGTTGTGCAGCCAAAGACTAGTGGGAGGATTGCAGGCTGCTCAGGGGCTGGTCAGAATTGCTGCCTATCACAGCTCGCCTTAATCCCAGATTTCCATTATGAAGCAGTCCAGAAGATGCCAACCAGTTCAGCAGTTCCTGGAGGTAGCCCAGCAACAGTAAACTCAAACAGAGATTGGCAATGGCTACCTTCAAAGCCATGCAGAAAGTTGCCAGGAGCCCCAGCATCCCCTTGCCCTAAACTCTTCCAGTACTGGGAATAGAAGGTACCCATCCTACCCAAACAGCAGCTGCTCCTCTGGCAAGTGTGCTTATATGTTTCCAGCTGAGTGATGGGCAGTCCTAGTGGGATAAAGGTGCTGCAGTCTTCTCTGATGTGCTATGAGCAGTGTGAGTATGAAGGAGGGCAAGCCTGAGGACATAAGTTTCCAGAGTCCAGGGACCGAGCAACATGAGCAGATGTTGAACTTCCATGGCCTTTGGACTAGTCAATATGGAATGAATGCAGCAGTTTTGCACTGTACAGCTAATTTATGCAATAGATCCAACCATTGATGACACAAGACTGTCCTAGCCCAAGACTCCTAGCAGCACTGCATTTCTATGCAATGATCCACACAGATCATGGAAACATGGAAGCTGTGCTATGCCCAAGGGACCATCTGGGTGGTGAGGATATCTCCATGCATGTGGGGCCTGGATGGCATTGCAATGCTCATGCTGCTATGGACTAACATTCCTTACACTGAAGAAAGACACTTACCAACAACTTCTCTCCTTCATGACCTGAGAAGCTTTCAGAGATCTTCCTTGTGTGCTGTTGTTTCTTCTCTTTCCCTTTCTTGGTCTCTGCTCCACCTGTCTGTCTCTTCAGCCCTGTCCCCGCATCTCTTGTCCACAACCATGAACCTCAGAGCATTGACCTGTAGCAGCACATCATAACAGTGCAGGCCATTAAGCATATTCCTATCAATAAGGCTGAGCAGCCATGAATTTTTCATTAGATTCTGAGAGGGATGCAAGCAAAGAGGCTCTGCAGAAGGAATTGCCAGGAGTTAAGCCTGCCCAACATGCTCCTGGGAATGCTGATTATGTTAGCCCTGTGTTCAGCAATCTCTTCAAAATTTACTGTCCTTAATAAGATGAAACAATTTCTCAAGAGAAAGTGTCAATAGCAACAACTGTCAACAGAAGGACAAGGGGATGTGAAAGCTGTCACTGTTTCCTACTTGGCTTTGGAAAACGCAAATTCAGCAGAGCCAAGCAATGTCAGCACATGGCTGTCCTTGCTGTGCCTCTGTCTCCCACTCCATCAGTGGGAGACAGTCATCTGAGGCAGGCAAGGATCATGGCTGGGGACAAGGACATGGGGCTGAGAGATGCCTGTTCAAGGGACTGTTTGCAGCCTGTAACCAGTGACCAGTAACCGGTAGCTGCACATCAGCGATAAGCTGAAAAGCAGACTGTATTAATCCCTTACAGTAAATTTTATCAGGAAAGTTCTGGCAGAGGTTGACCTTGGTCAGAGTTAACACTCAAAAGGTACTGCCAGGGCCCCAAGCGAGAGCAGGAAGATTGTGTTGTTCCATCCTGAAGCATCGGGGTCAGCCAGAGACACAACTCCTTGGTGGGGGGCAGCTTGTAAACAGCAAAGACGCGCTAGAAGTGCAATTAGTCTGCGTGACAACTGTGACCACCTTCTGTCACCACCCTAGGCCCAGCCAAATATCCCTTCCTCCCTCTCTTGCACAAAGCTGAGCTGAGGGATAGGGCTTACACACATGACCAACTGCCTGTCAGCCTCAGGGAAAAACAGAAACACAGCCACAGCAACGGACAGGCCTGTATATGGGTAGGCCTGTATATGGACAGGCCCAGACTATTGGTTGGCAGAGCTTGGCTGTGAGAGCTGTGAGCAGGGAAATCTAGGATTCAGAGAACAGTTATGGGAGTTAGTAGTAGTCAGTTGTCATCTTGTGGTCAACACTGACACTGACAGCCCATCAGAGCACAAGGAGACTTAATGTTATACTATGGGCAGTGAGGTACAGCGCAACCCAAGGTACGGGATGAGGGAAATATGGAACCTGTTCCTTTGATCTCTCTGCCTAAGCCATTTTTCTCTTGTTCACATATCTCCACTCAAGGATATAAGATTCAGTAATAAAAAATTTAATTAAAGATTTATGGCTGGCACTCCATGAACCATCTCATATTTTCCAGTCAGGGAAGGGAAGAGCTCTAGAAACTCTAGAAGAAAGCAACTGGGCTGCAGTTGTGGCCAGACTGCCCACGTCAGTAAGGATGAAAGGTAACAAATCCTTACTGTCTCTATCCTCCAGTTATTGTCTCTTTCCACTCCTGTGCTCAGAAGGATGCTTGTTCAGAGCAGAGTCTTATTTTTTGTTTTGTTTGTTTGATTAATTGTGCTTATCAAAGCTCTGGCCCATTTTGCCTTTGAGGTGAATGTCAAAAGTCAAGAAAAAGCAATGAAGGAGGAGGCAGCAATGGCAGTATATAGTCTCAGATCTGCCTTGTTACATTCCGTAGCTTGCTATGCTTTCCTGCACCCATTTTTGGGTTGCTCAGTTCTTCGACACTCTTAACACCTGATATCACAGGAGTGTAAAGCAGGAGCCTTGTTCAGAAGACAGCACTACAAGGGAAGTCTGAGGAATACAGAGGATTAGTCCTTCTCTAACTTTCCTAATAAACCTAAGGCACAATCCTCAGAATGATTCAAGCGGGAAGAGATGGAAGTAACTGAGTGCCAGGCTTGAAACTGCAGATGGTAGAAGGAAGATTATATGCTGCAAGCTTCTAGAAATGAGCACAGAAGCTTAACTATAGAGATCCTGAAAGCTGGACCTGCTTTCTGCTTATTGTTACAGGGTGAGCCAGTCTAACAGTGTGACTTTCCTCTGTCTATCTACAGAAGGGTGAGATGGCACTGACCACAACATCCAACCGTACAGACCACATGTTCTCTAGAGCCATGGGATGCATGCACTAGGGCATCAGGAGCTGTGTTCACACTTCTTGTTCTGCAGTTGCTGCATTCAAAATTCACAGAGTGCAATGAGCTCTGTAATTGACCAATTTACCTCTTCATTCCATCTCAGAGAGGAGTGAAGTACCTTTCCCTTCCCTTTGCAGTCACCTGATGCCTCTTTGGAGACGACACCAGATCCACCCCGTACCTTGTGCCTACATTAACTGAAGTCTTGCCCTTTTACTGCACCAGGCACTCAGCCAGCCTACTTGCAGAAAGCAGCAGAGCGTGCAAAGGGCCAGCGTGTTTGCACGCAGCTCCGTTCCATTCGGCCTCTCCCAGCAGCTGCTGTGGGGGTGATGGGGACAAGTAGATCTTCTTTCAGACCCCCTGTGGATAGGCTTCAACAGGTCCCCTTATTCATTGATTTAAGAAATCCAGCTGCAATTATGGGTGAGCCACTGATAAAAGAGCTGGGCACTTGGATCCAGGCACGTCTTTGGCCACAGTGCTGGCTGCTGCTCTTGCTTCATTGTAACACTGTCTGAACCAACATCAAGAGCTTGGTGCAGTCACAGTGCTGATTTCATCACTAAGTTGTATAGCGCACAACTTTCTGGCAGCAGAAACACCTTCCACCAAAATTTCAGGACTGGACTGTAACAGTGCCTTCTTACAGCTTCAAGCAATGGTCCCACTAGGGTTCATTGCTAAATTGTCTCCTGTTTCTACTTTGCATGTAAATGGTACCATCTCCAGAATTTCCTTCTACAGTTATCAAACCCTGATTGTAGGCTCCTAATTCCTGCGCTCCTGTTTAGGCCAGCAGGAATCTTGCTAGCTATCTCTGCTGGAGATTTGACCACCTTGCGTGTCTGCACTCCATTCAGCCCTGCAAGGGATCCATCAGTGTTTTTGGCAGAATACCACAATGAGAACTCACACAATCTTATGTTTCCTCTAGGTATTGCAAAGATTTTTGTGTGCTTTTCAGGAATCCTTGTATAAGTACGATTTTTATTCCTATGTGCTCCTACCTGAAGACAGTTCTTCTATCTGCAAGATAATGCATTTTGTTTGAATACACCCATCTCACCAAGTTATACAGAACTCTTTGAGTGACCTGTTTATCAGTCTATTCAGTTTTGTGTTATCTGTGGGTTTTTATTTGAAGTGGTTTTGTATATAACTTCAAATCACTGGTTCAAGTATTGATAGTTTTCATTCTACTACTGCTCCCTGCAGAAACCAAACAAAATAATCAAAGACCATTCCCAATTATTTCTTCTCTAAATTGCAAGTTCTCAATTCTCTTAATATACTTCAATGACTTTGCATAGTGTATTGTTTTAACCAATACAATGTACTATAATTTTATTTGTATCAATAAGTCATGCCTTACAAAATTTTGCACCATAAGGCTATGGATTTACTTTATCAATCACAACTTTATCAAACACGATTTTCAGGTAGAACACTGAGGGTTGCAGTCCACAAAATGATGTTTCTGATCTTTAGTTCTCTTTCAATAAGCACCTCTATTAGATTCTGCATTATTTTTTCACTGGATAGGCATTAGCTACCTGGCCTGTAAATCCCTTGGTCTTAGAAAGGATGGGATGCTAGGTAACACAATTTTAAAAGTTATATAATCACTGAAAATGAAAACTGAGCTGAAGACATTTCCAACAGCATTGTGATTTGAGCTGGAAAGGATTACCAAGAGCAGTTGCCTGAGGAAAATGGTAGGAAATTAAGAAGAGCGTCTAATTCCTAATTCTCTCCTTGTTAACTGTTTTCAAGATTAAAATGTATACCTGCAGAGATCAGGATTAGGAGATGGTTGTTGATGGGGATGGGGTGTGGTTGGAGAGATTATAAGAAATGGGAGAAGGAAGGTCTTCTAGAGGGAAAGGCAGGAATCAAAAAATAGGCAATGTTGTCTTAGGACCTGTAAGCTGAACAAGGGAGGTATTCTTGGGCTGCCACTGGAAGTTCTTTCTTGGGTCTGAAGGACTCAGGTCAGGAGGAAGGATGAAGTGGTAGCAGATGCTCGTACAGAAGGGGCCTGGCTTTGTGAGGAGAGAGTGGTCCAAGTGAAGGAGGGTTAGGCTTGAGAGCAAGACAACAGTGTAAAACTGTTGGGAGGTATCTTCATAATTGTTTTAATGGACAAATTAATGTGCCCTGCCTGTGACTATAGCTCCTCTGTTATCCTTTCCCAGCAAAACCCAGACAAACCATCCTCACAGCACTACTGTTTTCTCAGCTGAATCACAAATCAAGATGTTCATGGCAGTGAGCTTCCCTTTCAAATTGTGCTTTGTCCACTCATGGAGAGAGAGGGCTGAATTGTGCTTCATCAAGGATGACAGTGTTTGCTAAAGGATCTTTTCCTGAATAAAAGGAACTAGATGAGGAGACTCATGAACTAAAACTGTAACTTCAGCTGTTAATAACCCACTGTCATCTGCTCCTCAACGGAAGGAAATGGGAAGAAATATATAAAGACATCACCTGTGGTTCCTTGTATCTCCTTCCTGTTCACAAGGGAGACCTTTCAGAGGGAAAATCCTACAGAGCAACCTATGTGTTTGGTATTAAGAAACTTTACAAGAAGAAAATAAAGTAGAAAAGAGAATTCCAACCAGTAGCAATCACCGTAGAATTAACAGGACAAATGTCTTCAGAGACAGTGAGAGGAGTAGACAGCAAAGAAACAGATATAAAATGTATGTCTAACTCTGTTGATGGGAAAATCTCTGAAAAGTTAATGCAAGAATACATGATAGAGGCAAGGCACAGATCTGTACTGCTACAGTTCTCACTCACATCTAGCTCCTACCCACCCTTCTCCTCTGCTCATTTCCTTGCAGCATCTTGTGAACATTCTTCTATGTCTACTTCTTACTAACAGTCCTTCCTCCAACACCCCGCCACACTGGCTCCCACCATCTTCTCAGCATCATCATCAGTCCTCAGATAACATCTGTAGTGATATGCTGAGGGCTCCCACCACCTCCACCTCACATACCTGAAGCCATCCCTCAAGGGCCCTGGTGGAGTCATATGGCCCCTGCTTCTGGCAGTTTGTCCTTAGAAGGCCACTGGCATTGTCATACCTATGCTCTCCCACAGCAAACAGATCCCCTGCAGACATTTTATTACAAGAGAAGAAGAGCCACACGTGGAAACAAAGAAGTAGATATCTGCTCTATTTAAAAGGTAATGCAGGTGCTGCATCCCCGGAAACCACCTCGGAGTGTCCAGTGGCAGGATACAAATTGATGCTTCACACATGAAGCATCATGTGTGAACATTTCTCATCTGTGTGAGAAAGGAGATATTTTCAAGTCCCAAGGAAGGAGGTGGCAATGGGCAACGATGAGCTTAGAGTGAGGACCATCTTAGGGAAGGAGCTTGGTTCCATGATGGTAGGGATAGTGCTGTGGAGAAGTTGATCTCTGGGTTACCATGGCATCTCACAGCCACACTGCTGGAGGCCCACTATGATGCCCTCAGCCCCACATCTCATTGCAAGGTGACTTCCCTCCCCTGTGGGGAGCAGGCTCTAGGGCTTCACAGCAGCGTCCCCACTGTGCCCCTCATCTTGACGCCAAGGGCAATTGACATAGCGCAGAGCCCCACCAACAGGACAACGCTTGGCAGGATCCAGTGCCAGCAGGCTCCGCAACATGAGAGCGGCCTCAGCTGTCAGGCGCTTCCAGTGGCGAGGCAAGTTCTCTTCCAGGCCTGTTTCCTGCCACAGCATGAAATCCTCAAAGAAAGGGTCTTTGGGCAGGCTTTGCTCCCAAGGGAAATAGCCAGTCAGCAAGCAGAACAGCAGCACACCGAAGGCCCATGCATCCATGCTGGCATCTATGGGCACCCCTTGGGCATCAGTGGTATTGCTTAGTTCAGGGGCGGTGTAGGGGATTACTCCAGCCACCAGTTTGAGCTTGGTACCCTTGGGCCGTGTAAGCCCAAAATCAGTCAGTTTGATGCGCCGGCATTCAGGGTCAAAAAGCAGCACATTCTCAGGCTTGACATCACGATACACAAGCCCCCGGCTGTGGATGAACTCCAGAGCACTCACAAGCTGCTTGGCACAATGCTTGGCAGCTGGTTCAGGGATCCCATCCTGCAGAGGGAGAAAGACAAACAATGTTGCACTTGCTCAGCACCTAGTCAGTCCTATCGAGGTGGGGGGCTTTCATTTTTGCTCTTCATTAGGGAATGTCTTTGAGTTTCCGTTCTTGCAAGCTCAAATCTTGTTCAAAGCTGTAGATCTCAGAAGTGGAAGACCCACATCCCATTGACTTTCTCCCTCTGCCCCAGCCAGTCTGCGGAGGCCAAACACTGCCATCCCAATTCCCATGCCTTTGTCTCAGCACTCACCCTGGGTTTGATGATTGATATGAGGTCTTTGTGCATTGCTGGTTCATAGAGGAAACCATAATATTGACTGGATTCGATTGCAATTCCAAACATGCCAATGATAGCAGGGTGGGTGGCAAGGGAGAGTGCCACACAGTACTCATACAGGAAGGTGTGCAGCTTGGTACTGGCTTTGGGCAGCAGCTTGAGAGCCATAGGAGTTCCTGGGGATGGGAAGAATGAGTTAGATCTCCCTTGAAAGTCATTCACACCAAAACCAGACAGAGAGAGCACTGAGCAGAAATGGGCCTAGAAACTCATTAGGGGCCACATGAGTCTCTGGCCAGAAGTTTTGTATGGAGGTATGTCATACTGGGATAAGAAAACAGATACTGCTGCTCATGTGAGTTTTGAGCTATTCAGTTCATGCCATAGGAACACTGGGTAGGGGAAGAGAAATTCAGGCTGCATGAGTTCATCAGTTCAACCTGGAGATGAGTACTCTCAATGCTCTGAGGGCATTCATAGGCCTTAATGGCCTTGGCCAGTTCCACCTTAGACCTTCAGCCACACCATGGTGATCCATGGGCCCAGAAGAACAACTTAAGCCCAGTGCTTCACTCCCTGCCTATGCTGTGTTGTTGGGGCGCTGGTTTCTAGCTGTATGATATCCATGCCTATGCATGGCCCTGAGACCTGATGGTCCGGATCGGTTGACTGGCTTCCCAGCTTGACCTTGGGCCTATCTCATCATCACAGTCCTGCCTGTTGCTCTGGGCTGTTCCCCCCTCATTACCTACCCACTGGCTGTGTGCAATGGGAAGGTGCCTGTCTGGAAGGCCCCTGCCCTGTTGGTTCCCTTGGGAATCTCCTGACACTCCTGGCACCAAACACCCAAGACCCCATCAGCCCATGCATGTGGGCAAGTGGAGAGGAGACCGAGCACAACAGCTCACAGGGTGCAGCCAGTTCCTTACCTCTCTGCCTGTGGGTCACTAGCATCACATGGCCGTACTTGCCCCTGCCCAGCTCCCGAATAACCTCATAGTGCTCAGCCACTTCAGTGCGCACCAGGCTCTGAGCCGTGATCTCCAGGAGCTCCTCTAGCATGGTTGGTGCTGCTGCTGGTGCCACTGCCACAGATGAGTTCTCAGCCATTGCTGAGCTCTGCAGAAACACCAAAGCCTGAGTCAGAAACAGAACAACATGCACAGAGCAAAAATGGATCAGATACGCCACAAACTGTACCATGGCAAGGGATATTTCTGCTACATGGATTCTGAGTACTCTCTTGGCTGCGCTAGGGTTGAGTTGGTGGTTTTTTAGAGTGCATTTCTAGGCAAAGGCTGTCACCATATGGAAGGCCCATGTACTGAAGGAACTTCTAATCCTTTCTGGCCTCCAGCCAAATGCTCATCTCTCTCTAATTGTAGGCCTGAGGCCTCTCATTTCAAATGGTGAGGGGTCTGGAGCACAAACCTTATGAGGAGCAGCTGAGGGAGCTGGGATTGTTTAGTCTGGAGAAGAGGAGGCTCAGGGGAGACCTCATTGCACTGTACAACCTCCTGAAGGGAGGCTGTGGTGAAGACAGATCTGGCCTCTTCTCCCAGGCAACGAGCAGGACACGGGGCAATGGCCGCAAGTTGTATCAGAGGAGGTTTAGGTTGGACATAAGGAAGAACTTCTTCTCTCAGAGAGTAGTCAGGCACTGGAATGGCTGCCCAGGGAGGTGGTGGAGTCACCGTCCCTGGCAGTGTTCAAGACACGTCTGGATGACGTGCTGCGTGATATGGTTTAGTACTAGTGGTGGCAATGGTGATGAGGAGACGGTTGGACTGGATGATCTTATAGGTCATTTCCAACCTTGTGATTCTTGTGATTCTTGTGATTCTTGTGAAATACTTGAACTGTCTTGCCATATCTGTACTGGATACTGGCTTTCCAGGCCTCTTTTTATTCTACGCTCTGATGTTCATCAGTAAGTAAAACATCAACAGCGTTCCAGATTGTGAAGCAAGACCCAACTCTCCTGCCTTCGTCAGCCTACTGCAGACACCTCATCCGTGTCCTTCTACACAGAGCCCCAGCCCTTGTGCTTACTGAAGAAAAAGTTTAAGGCAGCAGCACAAATGGACTTGCCTTAGACAGAGGCACAGCTAGCCCACGACAAAAAGGCAATGAGCAGATGTGGTATGCACTGAGTAGGCAAAGGGATATCAGTAACTCATGTGTCTTCTGACATTTCTGATCCAAACTCATCTGTGCAGCCAAGAAACTTAAGCAGGAAGGAAACTTGGAAAATCAGTGCCATTTTGTGCCAGAACCAAATGATTCAGACTCATTTCAGATAAATATTTTTTGTTGTTGCTGTTTTTTGTTTGTTTGTTTGTTTTCTGTGCCCCTAGCATACTACAAGGGAACTTTTTAAAGTATCAACATTCTCCCACAGTCTATATTTTATTCTGAAAATAGAGACTCTGCCATCCTGGTCCTGGGAAACTCTCCAAGTTTCAGTTTCAGGACAAGGTCACAGAACCACAGAAACACAGGATGTCTGAGGTCAGAAGGGACCTCTGGAGATCATTGAGTGCAAACTTCTGCTCAGAGCAAGGTCAATAAGAGCAGGTTCATCAGGGCTGCGATCAAGTGGGTTTTGAATATCTCCAAAGATGGAGATACCCTAACTGCTCTGGGCAGCTTGTTCCAGTGTTTAATCACTTTTATGGTTAAAAAGTTTCTCCTTATGCTTATATAGGAATTCTGAGTTTGTCTGTTTGCTTCTTGTCCTGTCACACAGTACCTGATAACTGATAACACTCTAGACGTATCTTTTTTATACCCTTCCATCAGGTAAGAAGATCCCTTCAAAGATAAATCATTCCAGCTCCCTGAGTGTCTCTTTGTATGAGAGATGCTCCAGTTCCTTAATAATCTTTACAGCCCTTTGACAGACTTTCTCCATTACATCCATGTCCCTTTTTTGCTGGGGAGCCCAGAACCGGACCTAACCTGCTGATGTGGCCTCACCAGTGCTGCACAGAGGGGAATCATAGAATCATAGAATTGCTCAGGTTGGAAAAGACCTTAAAGATCATCAACCACAACCTAACCATACAACTCTAACAACCCTTTGCTAAATCATGTCCCTGAGTACCACATCCAAACAGTTTTTAAACACATCCAGGGATAGTGACTCAACCACCTCCCTGGGGAGCCCACTCCAGTGTTTGACAACCCTTTCAGTAAAGAAGTTTTTCCTGATATCCAACTTAACCTCCCCTGGGAAGGATCACCCCTCTGGAGCTGCTGGTTACTGCCTACTGCAGTCCAGAGTGCAACACAAAGCCTGAAGGTTGGACCTTTACTGTGAGTGAGGCAGAGATGCAGTGTAAAACCATAAACTCAAAATCTCTTTCCGTGTAACATTCTGACCTTAAGGAAGGGAGTAGGATCTCAAGTTGTTATAAAGGCTGATGGCATCCTAGGAATATGAGTGGGAGTAAAAATGAAAGAAAGAATGCAGCATTTTCTCTTAAGTTTTACATTGCTCTACCTGCAACCAGAGCTTATTGCAGTTCCTTCAATTTCTAGCCCCCAGTGTTGCGAAATCTGTAGAGTCCAGTAATGTAAAAACAGAATTACTTAAGAGAAAAGGCTAGATTTCTACAAGAGCATAGGACTGCCTGTGGAACAGTTCCCCTTCATTTCGCTTCCCTTCTCACCTAGATTGTATTGTTAAATGTGTAACTACCAAGTGATTGGCCCTACATTTCTGAACAGGCTTTGGCTTGGTGAGAGAGCCAACAGCAACCAAAGTTAGCACAGTCCATGGGGTATTCAACATTGAACAAGTGTGTGCAGGGGAGGGGATAAATGAAGGGTGGGGAGGCACAGTAAAGTCATTCTGGAAAGTATTTTAGGGATTTTGTTTTGATGTCCTCCTGTTTGCTGTTCAGCCACCACAGCCTGCGAAACTGCATACCAGCAAAGGCATTGCAGAACCTGTCCATGCATCCACCTTGATGCTGACACTTTCAAACTGATTTTGTCGTATTTAGACATTAAAAGAAATATCTGAGAAAGCCTTTAAAAGAGTCCTATCTAGGAATATAGAGAAAAAAGATTTAAATGTAATAGACCTTTAAAGCACATAGTCCTCTCTGTGATATTAGATAGGCTAATGTCACACTAACTAGGGAATGGAGTAAAGGAAAGATATCAGCTTGCCTTGTTAGATTTATATTTCTGATAAAGCATAAAAAGATTTCTTCTGATGATAGTATTTCTCCTATATCAAATTCATGGTCTTATACAATTTCTTGTCAGCAAATGGTTCACAATCTTCTCAGATAACTTAATTTCTCAACTTGACTTAGATAAAATTTCTCCCACTGTAGGCTGGCCACCTGTTAGCACTATCTAATCCAAAGACTGGAATCTTATCTTTGCATCCACTTAATGAGTCATTCAATAGTGATATAATTTTCAAGCGCCTATATATTAATTTATCAGTTTTTATTATCATCAATTATTTAATATATGATTCAACTATTCTGTTAATTATATAATTTTCTCATATTCACTATACCATATCTTGCTCTTGTAAGTGAGAGGATATGCTTCTCTGTATGTTCTTGGTTCTCACTCCAGCTCTCAAAGTCGACATATTTCAGTTTGTAAACTGTTCAGACACAAAGCAAAGAATCAGTGAAATAGCCAGCATGGAAAAGCAGATCAGCCACATAACATGGCTAAAATTGTCTTTAGGGAGAATGGCAAACCCATATTTTTGATCAGGATTCCTTAGAAATCAACTGCATTCACTGTAGAACATTTTGCAGGATTTGGCCATTGCTATCCTTGAGGTAATGCTGATGTGAGTTTGACATTTCACTAGGAAGTTAAGTGTGGCTACATTTGGGCCACCAATGAGTACAGTGTGCTTGGGTGCTTTGCATATACCACTGTTACCTTCTAGAGTGCTGTTTGCCCTTTGCTGTGTGACCAGATTTGGACAGGAGGCCTTCACGGCACAGGCCAAGATACACTCACCATTTGGCTGGGGTATACTGAAGGCAGCAGGCAGATCCCTTTTCAGAACTGTGCTTTCCTGCATATCCTTTCCGTGCTTCAAATCTGTTTTACCTCGTACAAGTGGAATTCCTTGTTTTAAATTGTGTACATCTTCTCTTGTCCTGTAAGTGGGATCTCCTGATGAAAAGATCCTGGATCCATCTTCATCACTGCCTCCCATTAGGTATCTGTATAACTCTGAGACTTCTCTTCTCTGACCAGAGGAGTCTCAGCTTTCTCCATTTCTCCTCATAGAAAAAATTCTCCATTATAAATGTCCCTGAGCATCTGGCACATTGGGATCATTTTCTAGTCCAACCTTCTACAGAGCATTAATACAAACCAAATAAACAGCATTTAGGGCACCTCCATCGTGCACGCTTGATCCAAAGGCAAACTGTGATTGAGTGCATTATGTATTTATATGACTTCCTAATTTGAATTTACCTGCCCGATGCTGCTATCTAAAGAAAAGTTTTCTAATGTCCTTCCTTCTGACCACTGCAGGGTTTAGAGACATTGTGTTCAGAGATATGGCTACAGCCTATGAAGACACATATTTAATCTACTTAGACTGAGTAGAAGCAGCAGGGCACAGCCTGAAACTCAGCCTGTGTATTTAATCAACACCTTGCATGGGCTTTACAAACCATCCGGCACATTTTGCTTCTGCAATGTCTACAGTAGTTAGTTTAAAAACAGGGAGAATGTTTCCTGAATGTACTTTGTACACTTCCACTTACACTGTACTTTGAGTGAGCAGATCAAGACACCTTTAAGTCTCTTTATTCGTTAGCCACCTTCCAACAACTTTCTGTTCAGCTCTCAAAATAAGACCTTTTCTCCAGCTCCCAGATCCATTTCACAGCTCTTTTCTGAAACTTTGCCAGATTTGCTGCTCCATCTTATAACACAGACTGCTCCTGTGGGAATACTTCCTGTGAAACATTGAGCCAAAATTACCTTCTGCCTTTTCCTGTGACCCCCAGACATCTTTCAGCAAGAACAACGCACTGAGAGTTGCACTACCTTATAAATCCATTATGATTCCAGTGCTTTTCCACGTTACTCTCTTGCAGGGGAGCAGCTCTGCTTCCTCTTCGCATACCTTTCTGAGTATTGCCTCCTTTGTTTCTACCTGAGCACTTTCCCCTGTCCACAGTGAAGCAAATTTTGCTTGACTGGATTCAGTTATCAAGTAATTCATATCACTTGGTGTCTCTTTTATCAAACCATCACATTAATTTCTGTTTCAAGGTTGTGTGAGGAGCTGACCTTCAGGGATTTTTCCATTAACCACTAAATGTTTGGTGGATGTTCTGAACCATTCTCAGCCTTGTGGCTTTTTTTTGTAAGGCACCTGCTGGAAATATCCCACCCAGTGAACATTCTCTAAAAAATATCTGCACAAATTCATTCTGACATTGATCAAAATCAACAAGCCACACAGTTTTCAATGGATTTAAGAACAAGCAAACTTGCAAGACTCGGTAGAGTGGAAACTACCATGTTTTATTTTTGTCCTCATGTTACACATTTCATTAAATTTCGACTCTATCATAATAATGTTACCTTTGACAATGATCTTGAAAAAGCACTGAAATCCTCAGAAAACACAAAAATGGAGCTAGATAAATAATGTATTGCTTGATAAAACGCACGTGTATGCACATGTCAAAAATGTTACAAATTACCAAAGAAGACAGGAGTTCAGTCAGGTATTGAGGGACAAAAAAAAAGTTAAATTTCATGGTAATCAGATTAATCTAAACTCTCTGTGCCACTTTTTCAATAAAGTGAATGCTTTGTAAACTCATAAATGTAGATCTGCTATGCCCTCAACATCCTTTGTAGGTCTTAATGTGTTGGAAGATTTAGAATTGCTTTAGAAATAGACTGCAGTTGATACAGATTACACCTGAATGATACAGGGGCAAGCATAAGAGAATAATGACTATGAGCTACTGATGTTACAAATTCAATCTTTGCATTCAACTTGCTGAAGAGAATGTCCAGAGAGCATCAGAAGCATGAAACAACAACA
Organism: Centrocercus urophasianus; assembly: GCF_019232065.1. Taxonomy (NCBI): domain Eukaryota; kingdom Metazoa; phylum Chordata; class Aves; order Galliformes; family Phasianidae; genus Centrocercus; species Centrocercus urophasianus. The sequence continues at coordinate 68,000,318 of NW_024884253.1, forward strand.
AGAGATAAACTAGAATTTGACAGATAGTAATTTAAAAATTAAGCCTCACTCTAAACAAAAAAAAAGCAAAATCAACCAACCAAACAAAATGCAACCAAAACCAGATACAGCCATTCAACTTTACTTGTAGTAGTTCTAATAAAAGAAGATATCTGTTGTGAGATTATATGCCTTTTACGCTGAAATCTTTTTCTGCAAGGTTTCTACATGCATACGCCTTGAGACAGACTGAAACTTAATCTCTGAAAATCAGCTGAGTTGGGAAAGCTGTATTTCTAAAGAGCTGGCCACCTGCTAGTGACTTCTGCACTGAAACTGAGAATATTGCGCACCATCAGACTTGTGTTTTCATTAGAAATGCGTTCCTTCAGTTCGCTCTGCTTTGCATTATTATTTATCTCCTTTTTTTATGGTGTTTTTTGGAATATCAAAAATCTACTAATGTGAAAGCCTGGTTTCCCTAGGATAAATTTCCTGACCAGTTATGGAGGATGGCTGATGTCTGAAGGTCAACAGAATTAGTGAGTGGATGCTATCTTTTCAATGCAATTGATGAGACCACAACTCAGCAAATTAACACTGTTGACCACATTTGACAGAAAAAAAGGATCAGAGAATAACCATGGGAAGAACCATGAAAACGCTGAAAGTACAGACAAAAGGGGAAATTTTCAGGGTGGTAGTTTTTTTTAGTTTATTAAATAGATAGCGAGAAAGTGACTTTATCTTCTGCACACTCCTTCATTGGTTCTAGAAATTCACTGGAGACACTCTCCCACTTATTCAAGGCATTACAACAAGAACCAATAACTGAAGCCGAAATGAGTGGTTTTAGACCTCAAGTGTGGTGCACATTTTATGAAGAAGGTCATTTACCCCTAAAAACCTCATCAAACGTTATGCAAGATTATCCCTATGTGTTCGGGACTTCTAACCTGAATTTGCTTTATTTTTTTTTTTCCCTTAGAAGTTACTCTCAAGTGTGAACTGTGGATACAGGCAAGGTACCAGAACATTTTATCACAGTGTTTTTTTCTGGCCTTTTTATTGATAGATTTATGAGTTGCTTTCTAAAACAGGCCAGCAAGCTAATCTCACTGAGAGAACTGCTGGCTGCCTCCTTCTCAGCACTGTGCAATGTTCTCCTTAGGCACAGACCCCCACCAGCCTCCCCACAGACAGCTCTGGGAAGTCCTAAACCACAGCCACCTCAGTCAGAAATCGGCAGTGATATCGCTGGGACCAAACCACATCACGCTCTCTTCCTAACCAATGTGCCGTTACCACAGCACTGCCGCACCAGACACAACCGCTGAGCAATCTCCCGTAAGTAGAGAAACATTTTGGGGCACAGCTGCTCAAAGGAGCTCACCACCAACCAGACCATGCTGAGCACCAAATGTCAGGAATGGGTACGCTACATGTTATGGCAGCCCACGAAGCCAGAGACTGGTCCGTGAGGGGTGCCCAGCTGTGCCCCTTACCTGCCTGTCCAGTCTCCTTCATCCTACTATGACTGCAGCCCATCTTCTCACACACCCTCTCCGTCTCCCCCAGGCCTCTCACCTTCTCCAGCAGTGCAGGGCAGACAGCCGTGGGCAGCCTCGACTCCCCCTCCGCTGCCTCTGGGCTGGAACCAGGCTGTGTCGAACAGCCGGAGGGGCTGCCAGGCATTACAGGGCTGAGCGTGACGCTCCGCCCCTTCTTCAGCCTTTGGTCCAGGGGCACACCGCCCGGGGCTGAAGGTGACCTCTTAGTGGGAGGAGAAGAGGGGCACTGGGGAGGAAAGGGGTTATCCATCCGCTCAGCTCATGGACAGGGAGGTGTCATAGGGATGGAGGTGGAGCTGTTGTTTCTGCTCAAGTCAGACCGTCAAAGCCCCTGGGATACTTCAGCAGATCCACCCTATGCAGACCTTCCCTCCAGCTTCAGCTGTCCCTGCAGTTGAATATGGGGCCATGCCAAGTCGCAGTACAGCCCTCACAGCAGGGCTGAGGGCCACTGTGGATGGCCAGCACTTTCTTTTGGTCACCAGAGGGGGAGAAGGCATTTTGGTCGCAGCTGCCTATATCAGTGAGCATCAGAGTCTAGGCACAGACTGTAACTAGTTCAAGGCCATGTCATGGGGCTTATGACACAGGCTCCTCACACGGACCAGTACTACAAAGAGTTACAGAGAAGGTGAAATTATTAATGGTAACTACAATGGCTTGTAGGAGTTCCATCTATGCTCAGTTCTTCCACCTAGATGGTATTTGTGGAACTATAGACCATCCTGAGTTGGAAGGGATCCACGGGAACTTGAATCCAACTCCTGGCTCCACAGCAGGACTGCCCAAACCCTGTGTCTGAGGGTGCTATTTAAACACTTGTTGAACTCCTGCACCTGGGGCCCGTTCCATACCCACCGCCCTCTGGTGCAGACCCTGTCCCTCACCCCCAGCTGCCCCTCCTCTGACGCAGCTCCATGCCGTTCCTATTGCTGTCACACAGAGCAGAGCTCAGCGCTGCCCCTCTGCTCCCTGTGAGGAGCTGCAGCCGCCATCAGGCCTCCCCTCAGCTCCTTAGCTTCTCTGCTCTGGGTTGAACAAACAAGGGACCTCTGCCACTCCTCATACATCTTGCCGTCTAAACAATTCACCAATTCACCATCCTCATAGCCCTCCTTTGGGTGCTCTCTAATAGTTTTAAGTCCTTGTTGTACTGTGGCACCCAACCCACACGCAGTACTGGAGGTGAGGCTGCACAGCACAGAGAGACAACGTCTCCCCTCACCCACTGGCAGTTCTGAGCCTGGTGCACCGCAGGGTACGGTTGGCCTTTTGGTCTGCCAGGGCACACTGCTGCCTCACGTTCAGCTTACTGCCAGCCAGAAACCCCAGATCCCTGTCTGCAGGGCTCATCTCCAACCTTAAAGTTCTCTTTCTTCTACTTGAGCATGGACAAGAAAGAAACTCCTGTGGGTATGGACACCATGCAGGTCATCGATACTGGCTGCAGAGCACTGAGTTTCACACTCTAGGAGATCTATCAGTTTGCGTGTCTGCAGCAGTGATGAACGCAGCTGTGGTTGTGGCACAGGATTGTCACAGTGCTGGCCTCCATGTTCTCTGGAGCTGGGACCATGTAAGGGACCTGAAAGGTTTAAGCTGCCCCAATGAGCCTCCATACCCACTGTGGGGACACAGTGTAGTGAGGAAGGCAGAAAGAGGGCAGAGGTGAAAAATGAAGTCTAACAGAGGACAGGGCTGAATCTTATGTCTGCTTTCTGAAGGGAGGGAAGGACTTGTCAGTACAGGCTCTAGTTGGCCTGTGGGCAGCAAGGTAAGATGCACTGGAATGTCATCACGGACTGGTGAAGAACCAGGCTGCTGTCACCTAGCTCTGATGGTGAAAGAAATCTAAGGGTAAGAGGAGTAGCATAGCCAGACTCCCAGCTGTCATCATGCTTCTGGATAAGAAGTGGGAAATGATGCATGGCCTAAAGGTCTTGTGCCACTCAAGGCTGCCCCTTCTCACTCAGGCTTGGAGGATGGTATAGTCATTGGAGAAGGCCTTCAATATTCCTACAGCCAGGAACATTACTATTGGGCTGGTGGAAATATATAAGAGAAAATTATTCAATGTCCGAAGATTCAGCTCTGGAATAAATATGATAGTGAAACCACAGTTCCACAGGAACAAGGAATCTATCTATATGGGGAACAGAATAAGACCATTGCCTCCAATTGAGATACAAGTCAGAAGTCAAACTGAAAAGTGTCTCTGAGGATTTGATTAAAGACAGAGTTACAAGGAAAAACTGAAAAAGGGACTCATCTGCACAGTCCTCAGGAAAAAAAAAAAAAAAAAAAAAAAAATGAAAGGCAAAACAATGAAGGTGAATGGAAGAGGAAATATGAAGAAGGAAAGATTTACAAGTGGGTATTAATGGCTCTGCTGTTCAGATGGTTTAATATTTTCTACTGCAAAAACTCCTTTACAATGTGTTTGTGCTTTGTGACGCACACAAATACCATGGTTGATCAATGTTGTCTGAAAACATTACAAAAATGTCTCCTTTGCCTCTGAATTGTTGTTGGGTTTACCAGCATGGTAAATATTCTTTCCGTTGTATGTGTGGCTCAGAAGGGGCAGCATGCAGAAAAACAATGGAATATGAACATTCCCAAAAGCCAGATATGGCAGCTAGAGTCACAAAGATGTTGTAGTGACTTCTTCTGACTTCTTCCTTGTTCCTCTTCACTGGCATATACACTGCAGCCCCTTTCACCTTCATCGGAATAGCAGCAGAACTTCAAAGTACACGCTGTACGCAACTTCAAAGCCTCAGGATTGAATTCCTATCAGTGAGTGCTCAGACAACATCACTGCCCCTTCACAGATAACTCCACAAGCTTCAGCAAGTATGAAAAGAGCTACTGAGGGAATTGGCTGCTCCAACACATCACCAACAGGATACTCAGTTTCTCTGGTATTGGCCCTAGTGTGAATGCTCTCTTTGCATTAGGTAGTGGGGTGTGTACTCTCATTTCAGAGTTACCTGACCCCATATGGCTCTTCAGTTCCCCTTCCATACTATCAAAGCCACCAAGAGCACATAGTGTGACAAGATTTGGTGAGCATTTGAATCCAAGGCAGCACTCTTTGGCAACACACAAGTATAAAGGCTTATCAGCAGGGCCACATGAGAGAGAAGACTGATACATATGAACATCAAGCTCCTTTTACCAGGACTGCTCTCTTTATTTTGAAGTTTATGGCAATACCCATATTATCTATAGATGTTCAAACTGACAATAAACCTTTTCACAGAACATCACTGATGACAGTTTTCAGAGCAACCAGCATGCAGTTTTCTCACATCTTTTCAGAACCAGCTTAGCACCTGATGCTGGAGTGTAAATAGCTCTTTGATTTTTCCCATTGCCTTCCTACATCTTCTTCTATTAATAAATTTATGAGCTTCCAACTCTTCCACTCCTCCAGCCCCAGTAGGCAGGCAAGGGGGTTACAAGGAGCAGGCTGCCTCGTGAACACAGAGCTGGGGCCCTGAGCTCTCCTCGGCACACGCAGGGTGCCCAAAATCATCCACCAGCTGCACAGACCATTTGTGCTATGAGGTCATTCAGCGCTACCCCATCGCTGAGGAATCTGCTGGCCACCTTCCTGACAGCGCAGCAAAATGTCCCACCTCGCCTGCCAGCTAGCACAACAGGCTCTCACTGAGCTCGGGCCCCACTCTCCACAGGTGCTTCTCAATCATGCTCTCCAGCATCCATAGCCTCTGGTTACCCATTGACCACCATGTCCGCCTACCAGCACCCTGCCCTGTTCCATTCCAGCCTCCTCTCTTCGAGCTGTTCTTTTCACCACTGCCAGCATGGTGAAGATGCCATCAGAGCAGGATGAGTTGGCTGGGTACAGACAACTTAGAGACATCCTTGAGAGGGAAAGATTATGGGGAGTCTTCGCAGGAGAAAAGACTGGACTTGCAGAGGAGTAGGACTTGAATGGTGGTATAGAAATGCTGCGCTTTGATGGGAAATCTTTCTTCTCTCTGAGCATGGAGAGGGAGCCATCTAGTCCTTAAATAAGAGGGAGCCAGGAGATGAGAGAGATAACAAGGCTGGTAGTACAGGGGCTTGGCAAACAGGGCCTGTCCAACAACAGTGTCCATGCAAGATGAGCAGGGCAGACACAATGATTGGAACCAGGTTCAGCAGAGAGACCAAGTCATCAGGAAAGACTGTAGTGACAAGCAAGTCCAAGGTCTAGCTGAAAAGTTGATCCATAGGCCAGAGTCAGTCTCCATGCTGCTAACCAGTGTTAGACACAGTTCAGGACTGCCAGGCAGGCAGTCCATGTGTCAGAAGGGAGGGAGATAGTCCCAGTGGAGTGTCAGCAACAAACGCTTACTTTCTGACAGGTCTGGGTAGCTGAGGGGCTGGGAGCACTCATGGCCACACAGATGGGACACGCTGGTTAGCTAGGCTCTGCTGCTGGCTGACAGCAAGCTGTCCAGGGAGGTGGTAAAGTCACCATCCCTGGAAGCGTTCAAGAAACATGTAGATGTCATTCTTAGGGACATGGTTTTAAGGGCAATATTGGTGGTAATAGGACTAGATGATCTTAGAGGTCTTCTCCAACCTCAATGATTCTATGATTCTATGATGATGGTGTGGGGAGGTCCCTTCTGAAGCCAACTGGTGCTTCCCATTGTCCGCTCTAGGCCCACTTTATTTTCCTCCAAATTCCTCTGAAAGACACCCAGTGACACAGGCTTCCAACTGCCTGTAACAGTGCCTCCTCTGGAGAAGAGATGGCAGGTGAGGGAAGAGGTAGTAGATATAATAAATAGGTATTATAAAAACCGAATGGAATAAAAGAGATAAAAATAAATTAATGCTCACTATCTTTTTGAAAGATAAGATATCAGAACAAGAGAAGGTGAAAAAAAAGTACAAAGCTTCTTCACACAGTGTGCCTTCATCCTTTGGATACCTTGCCTCAGCGGAGTCTGAGTAAAAAGCATTTATGTGGTTTCATAAAATAACTGGACAGGGAAACTGCAGAGGAAGAACACAATTAAATGCAAAGATTCGACATCTGTCTCTCAGGCTGCTCGAAGCTAAAAGAATATTTGAAGGGATTGACCTCATACTTCCGTGCTCTTGTATCTTCCACAAGGAATTTGCCACTGGAAAGTCTCACAGCCAGGAAATTCAGTTAAGTGGTCTTTTATTCTGATCTGGCTCAGCTGTCCTCATTCATTCTCCTAAAGAAATTCTGTGGTGACATTACCATTTCTCCCAGAACAGCCCCACACTTGCTATTTGAATGTCTGGTGAGTGATTCTCTGTCCTAGGCTGGGTTTTCAACTTTGCAGTCACTCCCTGCCAGGGTGACATCTTTCAGAAGGGTCAAGGAGATAGGAGGGAGCTTTCCTGGTGGGTAGATCAGAGCCCTTAGGGGACAGAAGGTCTCCAGAGACAGAGAGAAGACCAACACTAAACTGCAGCATCTTGGATTGTTTGTTCTTTCTCTTAAAAGGCCACCTGTGAATGCTTTGTCTTCAATATGGTAACGCAGCAGTGGGCAGCAAGAAAATCTTTTAGAAAATAGTTCTTTATTATCTGAGGGAAGCTCAGGAATTTCTCCAACTTTTCTCAGACTTTTGGAGGAAAGGCAGTCTGGTAATGGCAGTCTGATAATGGCAGTTTGCTCCACCTTGCTTAATCAGGAGGAAATTATCTCTCAAGAGCTGTAGTCACATTTAATCGATCTTCAGCATCCCAGGTCTGAAAGTAATCAGGAGAGTAAGAAATGTGCCCTTCAATAAAATGGCCCATTTAGCCCAATGTTTTCCTCCAACAACAGTAGTAATAGATAATGTTTAAAAGCACATGCCTACCCACTTTCTGCAGCCTATTTTCCTAGTAATCTTCCAACATCTAAAAGTCTTGTGTTATGGAAGCTGGAGGGTGAAACCCAGTCCAGTTCTTTAAATATCATAAATTAATTTCATCCCTTTTTTGAACCCACTGATAGCATTGGCCTCTACAGTCTCTCCTGCGGCATCAAGTTCCACACATTCACTCAACACTATGTAAAGAAACACTTCCCTTGTTTGTTCTAATTCCTCTGATACTAAATTCACTGTGTATCCTCTAGATTGTCACGTTGCAGAACTTCTTTGTGAAAGACAGATTCATCTTGTCCATCATCATGATTTTATAAATGTCAGTCATATCTTCTCTCAACTTTACCATCTCTCCAAAAGAAGAAGAGTTTTCCAATAATCCCTCATAAAGCAACTACTCCATGACTGATCTCTGCTGCCCTTCTCTGTACCTTCTGTAATTTCATCATGTCTTTCTTGAAATATAGAGACCAGAACAGTCCCCAGAGCTCAACATCAGATTGCACAGAGATTTTATCTAGAGCTAAAATGGCATCCTCTGTCTAATTTTAGTTACTATTATCAATATGCCCAACATTTCTTGTGGCTGTTGCCAGAAGGGTAGTAAATGTGAATTCCAAGATCTCCTTCCTAATTTGAAACTGCAGATCCGAGTTCTGAGATCAGCATCATGTAAGCATGGGTTAGTTTACTTTCTCTAGATGAGAAATATTTTCTCTAAATGAGAATATAACCTTACTTAGATTTACTAAGTTTTTGATTGCTTAATTTTTTGTTACTATTTATAGTGAAGTTCCTCTGAGAGTTTTCTGCTCAGCCTCTTGGTTTCGTGTGACTCTCCTAAAGTCCCTTGCCATCAGAACAGTATTTCTGCACCCAAAGTAAGTCAGTATCAGCCTTAGACTTGATTTCACTGTTTACTTGCTTCTCCAGTTTATCCATAAACATGCTGAATGAAACTAGTCCCAGCAGCAACCCCTGGGATATGCTCATAGTTCATCCTTCTTCATCCTGAAAAGTACCAAATGTGAACTATCCTTTGCTCATCTTTCATTCCACAAAATGATCTTTCCTCTAACTCTGCAGTAATTTAGTTCCTTTACTTACTCTCAGCGAGGAACTTTGTCAAGGGGGCTTTGGAGGTCTGAATGTATTATCTTGCCTAGCCACATGCATATTAACATCAGTACAGAACCCCACCCTTCCAGAACCCAGCATGGCCAAAATTTCTCTTTACAGAAGCCATATTAACTCTTTCTCAACAGATGGTTTTCACATGCTTGTCAATCTTACTGTTTATTATAGACACCACTGTCTTGCCACAGAAGGAAGTCAGATTCCCCACTTATTTTTCGTAGTGGGAGTTACACTGGCAATCCACAAGGGCTCTGGCACAGATACATTAAGGACAGGTTATGCAGCTTGGCCAGCAGTTCACAGTTTCACATTTAAATTCCTTCATGGCTTTCAGGAAAATGTCATCCAATCATGGTGACTTATAAATATTCAAGATATCTGTTTGGTCTTATTTCAAGAATAAACTGTCTTTTCTGATCAGTCTACCGCAAACATGTCATCAGGAGTTGAAATCTTCACAACAAACAGGGTACTTCATGCTCACTAACAGAAGAAGGAACTGTATCCCAAAGCTTCTCTCCCAGGCATAGATAATAGAAAGGAGCTTGAAAGCTTTCTAAACTCCCTGGGAGAAACATTTGAAGTCTGATGTCTTGGCAACAAATCTACTTCTAAAAAGCAGACTTGTTTTGTCACTTTCCTGAAAGCATGATCAGTAGTGTGGCTGCTGCTGCATCTTCAAGGTTATACTATTCAGGGGCAGAGGCAAACCAAGACCAGCGTGGAAAAATACAACATGTGACACTAGGGGGTGGTATTAAACTAAGTGGAAGTATATAATTTGGTTTCACTTAGCTTCTTTGAAATTCAGTCTCACAAAAGTGATGTGTTGCATCCAAGCCCTTCAAGCATTCATTTATCTGCTTTGGTAACTTCCCAGGACCCACGTGACAGTTTTGTTTGTTGTTGTGGTCCCATGATCCATCTCTGGTATGAGATCAGACAAATACCTCTACACATGAGTGCCTGAACATGTGCAACAAAAAACACACATTTTTTGTTGCACACAACAAAAGAGACACACAAATAAACAAGCAGAATCAAAACAGGAAGAAAAAATTCCTTGTCCTGGACATGTATGAGGGAGTAGGGAATTCAGCTTCAACAACTTTGCTACCACATC